>NW_028250229.1:600000-1002000 GCF_964263255.1 Lissotriton vulgaris
AGAATGGGTGGGGTCAGACAGCAGAGGAGGGGCTTCGGAGGAGCCTAGTCAGATTGGGTGAGGTCAGAGAGGAGGGGTATAGGAGGAGCCTGGGCAGAGGGGGAATAGGAGGAGCCTAGTCAGATTGGGTGGGGTCAGAGAGGAGGGGTATAGGAGGAGCCTGGGCAGAATGGGTGGGGTCAGACAGCAGAGGAGGGGCTTAGGAGGAGCCTAGTCAGATTGGGTGGGGTCAAATAGGAGGAGCCTGGGCAGAATGGGTGAGGTCAGAGAGGAGGGGTATAGGAGGAGCCTGGGCAGATTGGGTGGGGTCAGAGAGGAGGGGTATAGGAGGAGCCTAGTCACATTGGGTGAGGTCAGAGAGGAGGGGTATAGGAGGAGCCTGGGCAGAGGGGGTTTAGGAGGAGCCTAGTCAGATTGGGTGGGGTCAGAGAGGAGGGGGTATAGGAGGAGCCTAGTCAGATTGTGTGGGGTCAGACAGCAGAGGAGGGGCTTAGGAGGAGCCTAGTCAGATTGGGTGGGGTCAAATAGGAGGAGCCTGGGCAGAATGGGTGAGGTCAGAGAGGAGGAGCTTAGGAGGAGCCTGGGCAGAATGGGTGGGGTCAGACAGCAGAGGAGGGGCTTAGGAGGAGCCTAGTCAGATTGGGTGAGGTCAGAGAGGAGGGGTATAGGAGGAGCCTGGGCAGAGGGGGAATAGGAGGAGCCTAGTCAGATTGGGTGGGGTCAGAGAGGAGGGGCTTAGGAGGAGCCTGGGCAGAATGGGTGGGGTCAGACAGCAGAGGAGGGGCTTAGGAGGAGCCTAGTCAGATTGGGTGGGGTCAGAGAGGAGGGGTATAGGAGGAGTCTCGTCAGAATGGGTGGAGTCAGAGAGGAGGGGCTTAGGAGGAGTCTGGGTAGAATGGGTGGAGTCAGACAGCAGAGGAGGGGTTTAGGAGGAGTCTAGTCAGATTGGGTGGGGTCAAATAGGAGGAGCCTGGGCAGAATGGGTGGGTTCAGAGGGGTATGGGAGGAGCCTGGGCAGAATGGGTGGAGTCAGAGAGGAGTGGGTATAGGAGGAGCCTGGGCAGAATGGGTGGGGTCAGAGGGGTATGGGAGGAGCCTGGGCAGAATGGGTGGAGTCAGAGAGGAGTGGGTATAGGAGGAGCCTGGGCAGAATGGGTGGGGTCAGACAGCAGAGGAGGGGTTTAGGAGGAGCCAAGTCAGATTGGGTGGGGTCAAATAGGAGGGGTATAGGAGGAGCCTGGGTAGAATGGGTGGGGTCAGAGGGATATGGGAGGAGCCTGGGCAGAATCGGTGGAATCAGAGAGGAGGGGGGTATAGGAGGAGCCTAGTCAGATTGGGTGGGGTCAGACAGCAGAGGAGCGGTTTAGGAGGAGCCAAGTCAGATTGGGTGGGGTCAGATAGGAGGGGTATAGGAGGAGCCTGGTCAGAGGGGTATGGGAGGAGCCTGGGCAGAATGGGTGGAGTCAGAGAGGAGGGGCTTAGGAGGAGCCTGGGCAGAATGGGTGGGGTCAGACAGCAGAGGAGGGGCTTAGGAAGAGCCTAGTCAGATTGGGTGAGGTCAGAGAGGAGGGGTATAGGAGGAGCCTAGTCAGATTTTGTGGGGTCAGAGAGGAGGGGCTTAGGAGGAGCCTGAGCAGAAGGGGTGGGGTCAGGCAGAGGAGGGGCTTAGGAGGAGCCTAGTCAGATTGGGTGGGGTCAAATAGGAGGAGCCTGGGCAGAATGGGTGAGGTCAGAGAGGAGGGTGTATAGGAGGAGCCTGGGCAGAATGGGTGGGGTCAGACAGCAGAGGAGGGGTTTAGGAGGAGCCTAGTCAGATTGGGTGAGGTCAGAGAGGAGGGGTATAGGAGGAGTCTGGGTGGAGTCAGAGAGGAGTCTGGGTGGAGTCAGAGGGGAGGGTGTATAGGAGGAGCCTGGGCAGAATGAGTGGGGTCAGACAGCAGAGGAGGGGCTTAGGGGGAGCCTAGTCAGATTGGGTGGGGTCAAATAGGAGGAGCCTGGGCAGAATGGGTGGAGTCAGACAGCAGAGGAGGGGCTTAGGGGGAGCCTGGGCAGAATGGGTGGGGTCAGAGGGGTATGGGAGGAGCCTGGGCAGAATGGGTGGAGTCAGAGAGGAGTGGGTGTAGGAGGAGCCTGGGCAGAATGGGTGGGGTCAGACTGCAGAGGAGGGGTTTAGGAGGAGCCAAGTCAGATTGGGTGGGGTCAAATAGGAGGGGTATAGGAGGAGCCTGGGTAGAATGGGTGGGGTCAGAGGGGTATGGGAGGAGCATGGGCAGAATGAGTGGAATCAGAGAGGAGGGGGTATAGGAGGAGCCTAGTCAGATTGGGTGGGGTCAGAGAGGAGGGGCTTAGGAGGAGTCTGGGCAGAATGGGTGGAGTCAGAGAGGAGGGTGTATAGGAGGAGCCTGGGCAGAATGGGTGGGGTCAGACAGCAGAGGAGGGGCTTCGGAGGAGCCTAGTCAGATTGGGTGAGGTCAGAGAGGAGGGGTATAGGAGGAGCCTGGGCAGAGGGGGAATAGGAGGAGCCTAGTCAGATTGGGTGGGGTCAGAGAGGAGGGGTATAGGAGGAGCCTGGGCAGAATGGGTGGGGTCAGACAGCAGAGGAGGGGCTTAGGAGGAGCCTGGGCAGAATGGGTGAGGTCAGAGAGGAGGGGTATAGGAGGAGCCTGGGCAGAGGGGGTGGGGTCAAATAGGAGGAGCCTGGGCAGAATGGGTGGGGTCAGACATCAGAGGAGGGGCTTAGGAGGAGCCTAGTTAGATTGGGTGGGGTCAGAGAGGAGGGGGTAAAGGAGGAGCCTAGTCAGATTGTGTGGGGTCAGACAGCAGAGGAGGGGCTTAGGAGGAGCCTAGTCAGATTGGGTGGGGTCAGAGAGGAGGGGTATAGGAGGAGCCTGGGCAGAGGGGACTTAGGAGGAGCCTAGTCAGATTGGGTGGGGTCAGAGAGGAGGGGGTATAGGAGGAGCCTAGTCAGATTGTGTGGGGTCAGACAGCAGAGGAGGGGCTTAGGAGGAGCCTAGTCAGATTGGGTGGGGTCAGAGAGGAGGGGTATAGGAGGAGCCTGGGCAGAGGGGACTTAGGAGGAGCCTGGGCAGAATGGGTGGAGTCAGAGAGGAGGGTGTATAGGAGGAGCCTGGGCAGAATGGGTGGGGTCAGACAGCAGAGGAGGGGTTTAGGAGGAGCTTAGTCAGAATGGGTGGGGTCAGACAGCAGAGGAGGGGTTTAGGAGGAGCCAAGTCAGATTGGGTGGGGTCAAATAGGAGGAGCCTGGGCAGAATGGGTGAGGTCAGAGAGGAGGGGCTGAGGAGGAGCCTGGGCAGAATGGGTGGAGTCAGACAGCAGAGGAGGGGCTTAGGAGGAGCCAGGGCAGGTTGGGTGGGGTCAGACAGCAGAGGAGGGGCTTAGGAGGAGTCTGGGCAGAATGGGTGGAGTCAGAGAGGAGGGGGTATAGGAGGAGCCTAGTCAGATTGGGTGGAGTCAGACAGCAGAGGAGGGGCTTCGGAGGAGCCTAGTCAGATTGGGTGAGGTTAGAGAGGAGGGGTATAGGAGGAGCCTGGGCAGAATGGGTGGAATCAGAGAGGAGGGGGGTATAGGAGGAGCCTAGTCAGATTGGGTGGGGTCAAATAGGAGGAGCCTGGGCAGAATGGGTGGGGTCAGACTGCAGAGGAGGGGCTTAGGGGGAGCCTGGGCAGAATGGGTGGGGTCAGAGGGGTATGGGAGGAGCCTGGGCAGAATGGGTGGAGTCAGAGAGGAGGGGCTTAGGAGGAGCCTGGGCAGAATGGGTGGAGTCAGAGAGGAGGGTGTATAGGAGGAGCCTGGGCAGAATGGGTGGGGTCAGACAGCAGAGGAGGGGTTTAGGAGGAGCCTGGGCAGGTTGGGTGGGTTCCGACAGAGGAGGAGGGGCTTAGGAGGAGCCTGGGCAGAATGGGTGGAGTCAGAGAGGAGGGTGTATAGGAGGAGCCTGGGCAGAATGGGTGGGGTCAGACAGCAGAGGAGGGGCTTAGGAGGAGCCTAGTCAGATTGGGTGAGGTCAGAGAGGAGGGGTATAGGAGGAGCCTGGGCAGAGGGGGAATAGGAGGAGCCTAGTCAGATTGGGTGAGGTCAGAGAGGAGGAGCCTGGGCAGAATGGGTGGGGTCAGAGAGGAGCCTGGGCAGAATGGGTGGGGTCAGACTGCAGAGGAGGGGCTTAGGAGGAGCCTGGGCAGAATGGGTGGGGTCAGACAGCAGAGGAGGGGCTTAGGAGGAGCCTAGTCAGATTGGGTGGGGTCAAATAGGAGGAGCCTTGGCAGAATGGGTGAGGTCAGAGAGGAGGGTGTATAGGAGGAGCCTGGGCAGAATGGGTGGGGTCAGACAGCAGAGGAGGGGTTTAGGAGGAGCCTAGTCAGATTGGGTGAGGTCAGAGAGGAGGGGCTTAGGAGGAGCCTGGGCAGAATGGGTGGGGTCAGACAGCAGAGGAGGGGCTTAGGAGGAGCCTAGTCAGATTGGGTGGGGTCAAATAGGAGGAGCCTTGGCAGAATGGGTGAGGTCAGAGAGGAGGGTGTATAGGAGGAGCCTGGGCAGAATGAGTGGGGTCAGACAGCAGAGGAGGGGCTTAGGGGGAGCCTAGTCAGATTGGGTGGGGTCAAATAGGAGGAGCCTGGGCAGAATGGGTGGAGTCAGACAGCAGAGGAGGGGCTTAGGGGGAGCCTGGGCAGAATGGGTGGGGTCAGAGGGGTATGGGAGGAGCCTGGGCAGAATGGGTGGAGTCAGAGAGGAGTGGGTGTAGGAGGAGCCTGGGCAGAATGGGTGGGGTCAGACAGCAGAGGAGGGGTTTAGGAGGAGCCAAGTCAGATTGGGTGGGGTCAAATAGGAGGGGTATAGGAGGAGCCTGGGCAGAATGGGTGGGGTCAGACAGCAGAGGAGGGGCTTCGGAGGAGCCTAGTCAGATTGGGTGAGGTCAGAGAGGAGGGGTATAGGAGGAGCCTGGGCAGAATGGGTGGGGTCAGAGAGGAGGGGCTTAGGAGGAGTCTGGGCAGAATGGGTGGAGTCAGAGAGGAGGGGGTATAGGAGGAGCCTAGTCAGATTGGGTGGGGTCAAATAGGAGGGGTATAGGAGGAGCCTGGGCAGAGGGGGAATAGGAGGAGCCTAGTCAGATTGGGTGGGGTCAGAGAGGAGGGGCTTAGGAGGAGTCTGGGCAGAATGGGTGGAGTCAGAGAGGAGGAGCTTAGGAGGAGCCTGGGCAGAATGGGTGGAGTCAGAGAGGAGGGTGTATAGGAGGAGCCTGGGCAGAATGGGTGGGGTCAGACAGCAGAGGAGGGGCTTCGGAGGAGCCTAGTCAGATTGGGTGAGGTCAGAGAGGAGGGGTATAGGAGGAGCCTGGGCAGAGGGGGAATAGGAGGAGCCTAGTCAGATTGGGTGGGGTCAGAGAGGAGGGGTATAGGAGGAGCCTGGGCAGAATGGGTGGGGTCAGACAGCAGAGGAGGGGCTTAGGAGGAGCCTAGTCAGATTGGGTGGGGTCAAATAGGAGGAGCCTGGGCAGAATGGGTGAGGTCAGAGAGGAGGGGTATAGGAGGAGCCTGGGCAGAGGGGGTAAAGGAGGAGCCTAGTCAGATTGGGTGGGGTCAAATAGGAGGAGCCTGGGCAGAATGGGTGGGGTCAAATAGGAGGAGCCTGGGCAGAATGGGTGGGGTCAGACATCAGAGGAGGGGCTTAGGAGGAGCCTAGTCAGATTGGGTGGGGTCAGAGAGGAGGGGGTATAGGAGGAGCCTAGTCAGATTGTGTGGGGTCAGACAGCAGAGGAGGGGCTTAGGAGGAGCCTAGTCAGATTGGGTGGGGTCAGAGAGGAGGGGTATAGGAGGAGCCTGGGCAGAGGGGGAATAGGAGGAGCCTAGTCAGATTGGGTGGGGTCAGAGAGGAGGGGTATAGGAGGAGCCTGGGCAGAATGGGTGGGGTCAGACAGCAGAGGAGGGGCTTAGGAGGAGCCTAGTCAGATTGGGTGGGGTCAAATAGGAGGAGCCTGGGCAGAATGGGTGAGGTCAGAGAGGAGGGGTATAGGAGGAGCCTGGGCAGAGGGGGTAAAGGAGGAGCCTAGTCAGATTGGGTGGGGTCAAATAGGAGGAGCCTGGGCAGAATGGGTGGGGTCAAATAGGAGGAGCCTGGGCAGAATGGGTGGGGTCAGACATCAGAGGAGGGGCTTAGGAGGAGCCTAGTCAGATTGGGTGGGGTCAGAGAGGAGGGGGTATAGGAGGAGCCTAGTCAGATTGTGTGGGGTCAGACAGCAGAGGAGGGGCTTAGGAGGAGCCTAGTCAGATTGGGTGGGGTCAGAGAGGAGGGGTATAGGAGGAGCCTAGTCACATTGGGTGAGGTCAGAGAGGAGGGGTATAGGAGGAGCCTGGGCAGAGGGGGTTTAGGAGGAGCCTAGTCAGATTGGGTGGGGTCAGAGAGGAGGGGGTATAGGAGGAGCCTAGTCAGATTGTGTGGGGTCAGAGAGGAGGGGGTATAGGAGGAGCCTAGTCAGATTGTGTGGGGTCAGAGAGGAGGGGGTATAGGAGGAGCCTAGTCAGATTGTGTGGGGTCAGACAGCAGAGGAGGGGCTTAGGAGGAGCCTAGTCAGATTGGGTGGGGTCAGAGAGGAGGGGCTTAGGAGGAGTCTGGGCAGAATGGGTGGAGTCAGAGAGGAGGAGCTTAGGAGGAGCCTGGGCAGAATGGGTGGAGTCAGAGAGGAGGGTGTATAGGAGGAGCCTGGGCAGAATGGGTGGGGTCAGACAGCAGAGGAGGGGTTTAGGAGGAGCTTAGTCAGAATGGGTGGGGTCAGACAGCAGAGGAGGGGCTTAGGAGGAGCCTAGTCAGATTGAGGTCAAATAGGAGGGGTATAGGAGGAGCCTGGGCAGAATGGGTGGGGTCAGACAGCAGAGGAGGGGTTTAGGAGGAGCCAAGTCAGATTGGGTGGGGTCAAATAGGAGGAGCCTGGGCAGAATGGGTGAGGTCAGAGAGGAGGGGCTGAGGAGGAGCCTGGGCAGAATGGGTGGAGTCAGAGAGGAGGGGGTATAGGAGGAGCCTAGACAGATTGGGTGGGGTCAAATAGGAGGGGTATAGGAGGAGCCTGGGCAGAGGGGGAATAGGAGGAGCCTAGTCAGATTGGGTGGGGTCAGAGAGGAGGGGCTTAGGAGGAGTCTGGGCAGAATGGGTGGAGTCAGAGAGGAGGAGCTTAGGAGGAGCCTGGGCAGAATGGGTGGAGTCAGAGAGGAGGGTGTATAGGAGGAGCCTGGGCAGAATGGGTGGGGTCAGACAGCAGAGGAGGGGCTTCGGAGGACCCTAGTCAGATTGGGTGAGGTCAGAGAGGAGGGGTATAGGAGGAGCCTGGGCAGAGGGGGAATAGGAGGAGCCTAGTCAGATTGGGTGGGGTCAGAGAGGAGGGGTATAGGAGGAGCCTGGGCAGAATGGGTGGGGTCAGACAGCAGAGGAGGGGCTTAGGAGGAGCCTAGTCAGATTGGGTGGGGTCAAATAGGAGGAGCCTGGGCAGAATGGGTGAGGTCAGAGAGGAGGGGTATAGGAGGAGCCTGGGCAGATTGGGTGGGGTCAGAGAGGAGGGGTATAGGAGGAGCCTAGTCACATTGGGTGAGGTCAGAGAGGAGGGGTATAGGAGGAGCCTGGGCAGAGGGGGTTTAGGAGGAGCCTAGTCAGATTGGGTGGGGTCAGAGAGGAGGGGGTATAGGAGGAGCCTAGTCAGATTGTGTGGGGTCAGAGAGGAGGGGGTATAGGAGGAGCCTAGTCAGATTGTGTGGGGTCAGAGAGGAGGGGGTATAGGAGGAGCCTAGTCAGATTGTGTGGGGTCAGACAGCAGAGGAGGGGCTTAGGAGGAGCCTAGTCAGATTGGGTGGGGTCAGAGAGGAGGGGCTTAGGAGGAGTCTGGGCAGAATGGGTGGAGTCAGAGAGGAGGAGCTTAGGAGGAGCCTGGGCAGAATGGGTGGAGTCAGAGAGGAGGGTGTATAGGAGGAGCCTGGGCAGAATGGGTGGGGTCAGACAGCAGAGGAGGGGTTTAGGAGGAGCTTAGTCAGAATGGGTGGGGTCAGACAGCAGAGGAGGGGCTTAGGAGGAGCCTAGTCAGATTGAGGTCAAATAGGAGGGGTATAGGAGGAGGCTGGGCAGAATGGGTGGGGTCAGACAGCAGAGGAGGGGTTTAGGAGGAGCCAAGTCAGATTGGGTGGGGTCAAATAGGAGGAGCCTGGGCAGAATGGGTGAGGTCAGAGAGGAGGGGCTGAGGAGGAGCCTGGGCAGAATGGGTGGAGTCAGAGAGGAGGGGGTATAGGAGGAGCCTAGTCAGATTGGGTGGGGTCAAATAGGAGGGGTATAGGAGGATCCTGGGCAGAGGGGGAATAGGAGGAGCCTAGTCAGATTGGGTGGGGTCAGAGAGGAGGGGCTTAGGAGGAGTCTGGGCAGAATGGGTGGAGTCAGAGAGGAGGAGCTTAGGAGGAGCCTGGGCAGAATGGGTGGAGTCAGAGAGGAGGGTGTATAGGAGGAGCCTGGGCAGAATGGGTGGGGTCAGACAGCAGAGGAGGGGCTTCGGAGGAGCCTAGTCAGATTGGGTGAGGTCAGAGAGGAGGGGTATAGGAGGAGCCTGGGCAGAGGGGGAATAGGAGGAGCCTAGTCAGATTGGGTGGGGTCAGAGAGGAGGGGTATAGGAGGAGCCTGGGCAGAATGGGTGGGGTCAGACAGCAGAGGAGGGGCTTAGGAGGAGCCTAGTCAGATTGGGTGGGGTCAAATAGGAGGAGCCTGGGCAGAATGGGTGAGGTCAGAGAGGAGGGGTATAGGAGGAGCCTGGGCAGAGGGGGTAAAGGAGGAGCCTAGTCAGATTGGGTGGGGTCAAATAGGAGGAGCCTGGGCAGAATGGGTGGGGTCAAATAGGAGGAGCCTGGGCAGAATGGGTGGGGTCAGACATCAGAGGAGGGGCTTAGGAGGAGCCTAGTCAGATTGGGTGGGGTCAGAGAGGAGGGGGTATAGGAGGAGCCTAGTCAGATTGTGTGGGGTCAGACAGCAGAGGAGGGGCTTAGGAGGAGCCTAGTCAGATTGGGTGGGGTCAGAGAGGAGGGGTATAGGAGGAGCCTAGTCACATTGGGTGAGGTCAGAGAGGAGGGGTATAGGAGGAGCCTGGGCAGAGGGGGTTTAGGAGGAGCCTAGTCAGATTGGGTGGGGTCAGAGAGGAGGGGGTATAGGAGGAGCCTAGTCAGATTGTGTGGGGTCAGAGAGGAGGGGGTATAGGAGGAGCCTAGTCAGATTGTGTGGGGTCAGAGAGGAGGGGGTATAGGAGGAGCCTAGTCAGATTGTGTGGGGTCAGACAGCAGAGGAGGGGCTTAGGAGGAGCCTAGTCAGATTGGGTGGGGTCAGAGAGGAGGGGCTTAGGAGGAGTCTGGGCAGAATGGGTGGAGTCAGAGAGGAGGAGCTTAGGAGGAGCCTGGGCAGAATGGGTGGAGTCAGAGAGGAGGGTGTATAGGAGGAGCCTGGGCAGAATGGGTGGGGTCAGACAGCAGAGGAGGGGTTTAGGAGGAGCTTAGTCAGAATGGGTGGGGTCAGACAGCAGAGGAGGGGCTTAGGAGGAGCCTAGTCAGATTGAGGTCAAATAGGAGGGGTATAGGAGGAGCCTGGGCAGAATGGGTGGGGTCAGACAGCAGAGGAGGGGTTTAGGAGGAGCCAAGTCAGATTGGGTGGGGTCAAATAGGAGGAGCCTGGGCAGAATGGGTGAGGTCAGAGAGGAGGGGCTGAGGAGGAGCCTGGGCAGAATGTGTGGAGTCAGACAGCAGAGGAGGGGCTTAGGAGGAGCCAGGGCAGGTTGGGTGGGGTCAGACAGCAGAGGAGGGGCTTAGGAGGAGTCTGGGCAGAATGGGTGGAGTCAGAGAGGAGGGGGTATAGGAGGAGCCTAGTCAGATTGGGTGGGGTCAGACAGCAGAGGAGGGGCTTCGGAGGAGCCTAGTCAGATTGGGTGAGGTCAGAGAGGAGGGGTATAGGAGGAGCCTGGGCAGAATGGGTGGGGTCAGACGGGTATGGGAGGAGCCTGGGCAGAATGGGTGGAGTCAGAGAGGAGGGGGTATAGGAGGAGCCTAGTCAGATTGGGTGGGGTCCGAGAGCAGAGGAGGGGTTTAGGAGGAGCCTAGTCAGATTGGGTGTGGTCAAATAGGAGGAGCCTGGGCAGAATGGGTGGGGTCTGAGGGCCTAGGAAGGGGTCATAGATGGAGGAGGATCCTGACTTATGGTGGGGAACTGCAAAAACTTTTTTAATGCACCCCCCTATACTTTCTGATTTCTGTTGGGAGGGGGCAGTTGGGGAGCAGTATTAAAAGGTGCTTAGGCGCAACGTGAAGAGCGATGAGGTGCACAGAATGGCATGCCTTCCAGGTACTTTGGGGGGGGGGGGGCTACCATTATTTTTTATTGCTCTGATCCTCCCTCATGGGGTGTACCCCAAATGGTTAGGGGCAACGGGGGAGGGGGGGTGGCAAAAAGCTGTTTGACAGTTTCTGTTACCAACAGGGGTCACCATACGATTCTGCTGCAGTTATGGTATTGAAAGGTACAACAAGGAGCATGTGGATGTATTTTTGCAGGTGGGGTGCCCCAAAATTTTACTGCCAGCAGCAGCAGCCCCCCTCCTCCCCACCCAGCAGATTGGTATAGGTACCTTTAGGACATTTCTGTTGAAAAAAGAGGCTATAGCGAATCGTGCTATGAAATCCTAGAGCACTAACATTTGCTAAATAAAGGTGGCATCGGAGCATACAAATGAGGCAGAGAGAGGCTACTGTTGCCAATTGGTTTGGTGGGTCATAGTGAATAACCTCGGCATGCAAATAGGCAGTGTGAGGATTGGCAGTGTCTGTAGAGAATTTTGGCATGCTCTTCAGCTTATTTTTTCCTCCTTACGTTGGCTATGAACTACAGAGGAAAGGCCCGGCCTTACTGTTGGACAAAACATGTATTTATGATTTTAAGAAGTGTAGTCTGACTGTACTGAGAGGGGCTGTACAGTACGGTAAATGCCTGTATACCCCTGCAATGTGCATCCAACTGTCACTTGAGATTCAATAGCAAAGAAGCAGCTGGGTTACTGACTGAATGTAAATGGAAGGCACATAGCAAGGGTGTTTGTGGTCACTCAAATGATTGAAACCTGGTTGATGCACTACCAAAGCTGGGGTTCCAGGAGGGAACATTTGAGGGGCATTGAGATGGTGGTGCCCAGAGGTCAAAATACGTTTCAGAGACAGAGAGGTACTGCGGTCCTGGTCCCACATTGGGGGTAGTCAAAAGTCCTGCTAAAGATTTCTGTCCAACTGTTACCAAGTTTTGTGCAGCCTGGCTCCCTCTGTAACGATTCCCCAGTGTCTTTCGATCCTACAGATGACTGTAGCAAACTTCCCAAATTTTTTCTTGGCCTCATACCCCCAAAGGAGTGCCTGACATTTGCCAGCCTAACGATACTCACATTCTGGGAAAAACCTCACTAACCATGCATATTTATGCACCACACATGGCAAATCCTTGCAATTGCAGAACATCATATCGCACTTGTCATCTTTGAGGTGCTGTAAGTATTTGGATTTGAGGGAAATATTCATCCTTGCTTGCTCTCCCACCTGAAGTCTATGGTGCTGCTGTTCCTTTCTCACATGTCCCTACAAAGAGACAAGTGACACACAGACTCAATCACTCAGCAAACATATATGCTTTGACGCTTTCATCTTGCTGTTTACCTTCCAAATGTTCCCCCTTCACCACAAATACAGGCCAGCCATTCCTCATCCCCTCAGTCATCGTAGTCCTTCACTCCTTAGGCCCTGCAAGACAAAAATGAACAAGAATCATGTCAACAAGCAGAAGAAAAGCCTCAGTGTGCTCTTTTGTTCATACTGCTGCCCACTAGTAACACTTCATGGCCACTGCAGCTTAAGAATGGGACTGAGAAGAGGGCTCTCCTATGCAAATAATGTCCTCCCATGCATACTTTCTTCTGAGACGGTCGGCGGCTTGTGCCGTGATACTGCCTCCAACATATGGTCTTCAACCAAATTTAAAAAAAGCCCACCTGCCTTAGACGAAGGATTTTGCCACTCGAAGGAAGCACATGGGGACATCACCATCATTTAGCAGGGTCCTAAATTGCCTGCTGTCCGCCTGTATACAGAACAAGGACGTTTGTGGCCGTTCGTGAGCGTTCTTCAAAGGAAGGAGGTGGGTGAATAAATCCAAGATGCCAGGGCAGGCCCAGCCCAGCCCAGTGCAGCCCAGCCCGGCACAGCGCACTGCTGTGGAGGTCCACTCCTTCACATCCTGCAGCAGGCATGATGCAGATCTACTAGAGCAAAGGCTTGACTCTGCTCTTGTCTGTCTCTTAAAGGAAACAATCTTTCCAACTTCTTATTGCACCTAATAAATGGACTCTAGCTAGCCTCAAACTCGACCCATCATTTCATTAGCCAGAGCTCATACTTGACCTTTATTTCTATCCAAGCTCACTGGCACCAAACCCCTGATTTGAGCGAGTGGCTCACACTAAAATGAAAAATCACCATCAACCAACCTATTTTACAATAAGTGTAGCACCATCCTCGCATTCTTGTGCTCAGTTATAACCCCCAATACCACAATTGCACTCTGCAATTCACAAAACTTAAAGGACAAAGAATGAAGACATTGATAAAGGAAGATAAGGCCTTGTTCCTAGCACCTACTTGAGAAATAGGGCGGTTGGTAGAAGGTCATGAGAGAAAACATATGAAATGTTGGGAGACACCTGCTAAAAAAACACTAGCAAAAAAAGAAAATCACTGTTTGAAAATTTCCCACCTTGGGATACTTCTACAGCACTGGCAGGATTCGAACCCTGGCCTGTGAGAGCTGTCCCCACCAAAGGTACAAGGCTTACCTTTGAGCTATAGCTCCTTGGTGGTCTGGAGGAATGCAGTAGTAACTATAAGCAACATACAGGCCTTGGTGTCCTTTCCTGTGGCTTCCATTGCACATTAAATGGATGACCATGACATAAGGACAATTTGATAGGCTACTTACATGGAAACCAGAAAAACACTTAGCAAAAAAAAAAAAAAAAAGGTAATCACTGTTTGAAAATTTCCCACCTTGGGATACTTCTACAGCACTGGCTGGATTCGAACCCTGGCCTGTGAGGGCTGTCCACACCAAAGGTACAAGCCTTACCTTTGAGCTATAGCTCCTTGGTGGTCTGGAGGATTGCGGTAGTAACTATAAGCAACATACAGGCCTTGGTGTCCTTTCCTGTGGCTTCCATTGCACATTAAATGGATGACCATGACATACGGACAATTTGATAGGCTACTTACATGGAAACCAGAAAAACACTTAGCAAAAAAAAAAAAAGAAAATCACTGTTTCAAAATTTCCCACCTTGGGATACTTCTACAGCACTGGCAGGATTCAAACCCTGGCCTGTGAGGGCTGTCCCCGCCAAAGGTACAAGCCTTACCTTTGAGCTATAGCTCCTTGGTGGTCTAGAGGATTGCAGTAGTAACTATAAGCAACATACAGGCCTTGGTGTCCTTCCCTGTGGCTTCCATTGCACATTAAAAGGATGACCATGACATAAGGACAATTTGATAGGCTACTTACATGGAAACCAGTGTGGTCCAGTGGGTAAGTTCCTGCCTTCCATCCAGGCATCCAGGATTCAAATCCCGGGTTCGGCACCAGGTAAGTAAATTGGTAAGTAAAATGTGACTGTGTGATTCTGTAAGAGTGGAATCATGCCTAGCGAAAGAGGGATTGCAGATTGGTCGGTAAGTAAAATAGGTGTGGAAAGAAAGGTGAAAGAGAACGGGTGTTGTCTGACCCTGGGCATGTTGGGTGGGGTCAGAGAGGAGGGGGTATAGAAGGAGCCTGGGCAGAATGGGTGGGGTCAGACAGCAGAGGAGGGGCTTAGGAGGAGCCTAGTCAGATTGGGTGGCGTCAGAGAGGAGGGGTATAGGAGGAGTCTGGGCAGAATGGGTGGAGTCAGAGAGGAGGGGCTTAGGAGGAGTCTGGGTAGAATGGGTGGAGTCAGAGAGGAGGGGGAGCCTGGGCAGAATGGGTGGGGTCAGAGAGGAGTGGGTATAGGAGGAGCCTGGGCAGAATGGGTGGGGTCAGACAGCAGAGGAGGGGTTTAGGAGGAGCCAAGTCAGATTGGGTGGGGTCAAATAGGAGGGGTATAGGAGGAGCCTGGGTAGAATGGGTGGGGTCAGAGGGATATGGGAGGAGCCTGGGCAGAATGGGTGGAATCAGAGAGGAGGGGGGTATAGGAGGAGCCTAGTCAGATTGGGTGGGGTCAGACAGCAGAGGAGGGGCTTGGGGGGAGCCTAGTCAGATTGGGTGGGGTCAGAGAGGAGGGGTATAGGAGGAGCCTGGGCAGAATCGGTGGGGTCAGAGAGGAGGGCCTTAGGGGGAGCCTAGTCAGATTGGGTGGAGTCAAATAGGAGGAGCCTGGGCAGAATGGGTGGGGTCAGACTGCAGAGGAGGGGCTTAGGGGGAGCCTGGGCAGAATGGGTGGGGTCAGAGGGGTATGGGAGGAGCCTGGGCAGAATGGGTGGAGTCAGAGAGGAGTTGGTATAGGAGGAGCCTGGGCAGAATGGGTGGGGTCAGACAGCAGAGGAGGGGTTTAGGAGGAGCCAAGTCAGATTGGGTGGGGTCAAATAGGAGGGGTATAGGAGGAGCCTGGGTAGAATGGGTGGGGTCAGAGGGATATGGGAGGAGCCTGGGCAGAATGGGTGGAGTCAGAGAGGAGGGGGGTATAGGAGGAGCCTAGTCAGATTGGGTGGGGTCAGACAGCAGAGGAGGGGCTGAGCCTAGTCAGATTGGGTGGGGTCAAATAGGAGGAGCCTGGGCAGAATGGGTGGGGTCAGACTGCAGAGGAGGGGCTTAGGGGGAGCCTGGGCAGAATGGGTGGGGTCAGAGGGTTATGGGAGGAGCCTGGGCAGAATGGGTGGAGTCAGAGAGGAGTGGGTTTAGGAGGAGCCAAGTCAGATTGGGTGGGGTCAAATAGGAGGGGTATAGGAGGAGCCTGGGCAGAATGGGTGGAGTCAGAGAGGAGGGGCTTAGGAGGAGCCCGGGCAGAATGGGTGGAGTCAGAGAGGAGGGTGTATAGGAGGAGCCTGGGCAGAATGGGTGGGGTCAGACAGCAGAGGAGGGGCTTAGGAGGAGCCTAGTCAGATTGGGTGAGGTCAGAGAGGAGGGGTATAGGAGGAGCCTGGGCAGAGGGGGAATAGGAGGAGCCTAGTCAGATTGGGTAAGGTCAGAGAGGAGGGGTATAGGAGGAGCCTAGTCAGATTGGGTGGGGTCAGAGAGGAGGGGCTTAGGAGGAGCCTGAGCAGAAGGGGTGGGGTCAGGCAGAGGAGGGGCTTAGGAGGAGCCTAGTCAGATTGGGTGGGGTCAAATAGGAGGAGCCTGGGCAGAATGGGTGAGGTCAGAGAGGAGGGTGTATAGGAGGAGCCTGGGCAGAATGGGTGGGGTCAGACAGCAGAGGAGGGGTTTAGGAGGAGCCTAGTCAGATTGGGTGAGGTCAGAGAGGAGGGGTATAGGAGGAGTCTGGGTGGAGTCAGAGAGGAGGGTGTATAGGAGGAGTCTGGGTGGAGTCAGAGGGGAGGGTGTATAGGAGGAGCCTGGGCAGAATGAGTGGGGTCAGACAGCAGAGGAGGGGCTTAGGGGGAGCCTAGTCAGATTGGGTGGGGTCAAATAGGAGGAGCCTGGGCAGAATGGGTGGAGTCAGACAGCAGAGGAGGGGCTTAGGGGGAGCCTGGGAAGAATGGGTGGGGTCAGAGGGGTATGGGAGGAGCCTGGGCAGAATGGGTGGAGTCAGAGAGGAGTGGGTGTAGGAGGAGCCTGGGCAGAATGGGTGGGGTCAGACAGCTGGGGAGGGGTTTAGGAGGAGCCAAGTCAGATTGGGTGGGGTCAAATAGGAGGGGTATAGGAGGAGCCTGGGTAGAATGGGTGGGGTCAGAGGGGTATGGGAGGAGCATGGGCAGAATGAGTGGAATCAGAGAGGAGGGGGTATAGGAGGAGCCTAGTCAGATTGGGTGGGGTCAGAGAGGAGGGGCTTAGGAGGAGTCTGGGCAGAATGGGTGGAGTCAGAGAGGAGGGTGTATAGGAGGAGCCTGGGCAGAATGGGTGGGGTCAGACAGCAGAGGAGGGGCTTCGGAGGAGCCTAGTCAGATTGGGTGAGGTCAGAGAGGAGGGGTATAGGAGGAGCCTGGGCAGAGGGGGAATAGGAGGAGCCTAGTCAGATTGGGTGGGGTCAGAGAGGAGGGGTATAGGAGGAGCCTGGGCAGAATGGGTGGGGTCAGACAGCAGAGGAGGGGCTTAGGAGGAGCCTAGTTAGATTGGGTGGGGTCAGAGAGGAGGGGGTATAGGAGGAGCCTAGTCAGATTGTGTGGGGTCAGACAGCAGAGGAGGGGCTTAGGAGGAGCCTAGTCAGATTGGGTGGGGTCAGGGAGGAGGGGCTTAGGAGGAGTCTGGGCAGAATGGGTGGAGTCAGAGAGGAGGAGCTTAGGAGGAGCCTGGGCAGAATGGGTGGAGTCAGAGAGGAGGGTGTATAGGAGGGGCCTGGGCAGAATGGGTGGGGTCAGACAGCAGAGGAGGGGTTTAGGAGGAGCTTAGTCAGAATGGGTGGGGTCAGACAGCAGAGGAGGGGCTTAGGAGGAGCCTAGTCAGATTGAGGTCAAATAGGAGGGGTATAGGAGGAGCCTGGGCAGAATGGGTGGGGTCAGACAGCAGAGGAGGGGTTTAGGAGGAGCCAAGTCAGATTGGGTGGGGTCAAATAGGAGGAGCCTGGGCAGAATGGGTGAGGTCAGAGAGGAGGGGCTGAGGAAGAGCCTGGGCAGAATGGGTGGAGTCAGACAGCAGAGGAGGGGCTTAGGAGGAGCCAGGGCAGGTTGGGTGGGGTCAGACAGCAGAGGAGGGGCTTAGGAGGAGTCTGGGCAGAATGGGTGGAGTCAGAGAGGAGGGGGTATAGGAGGAGCCTAGTCAGATTGGGTGGGGTCAGACAGCAGAGGAGGGGCTTCGGAGGAGCCTAGTCAGATTGGGTGAGGTCAGAGAGGAGGGGTATAGGAGGAGCCTGGGCAGAATGGGTGGGGTCAGAGGGGTATGGGAGGAGCCTGGGCAGAATGGGTGGAGTCAGAGAGGAGGGGGTATAGGAGGAGCCTAGTCAGATTGGGTGGGGTCCGAGAGCAGAGGAGGGGTTTAGGAGGAGCCTAGTCAGATTGGGTGTGGTCAAATAGGAGGAGCCTGGGCAGAATGGGTGGGGTCTGAGGGCCTAGGAAGGGGTCATAGATGGAGGAGGATCCTGACTTATGGTGGGGAACTGCAAAAACTTTTTTAATGCACCCCCCCTATACTTTCTGATTTCTGTTGGGAGGGGGCAGTTGGGGAGCAGTATTAAAAGGTGCTTAGGCGCAACGTGAAGAGCGATGAGGTGCACAGAATGGCATGCCTTCCAGGTACTTTTGGGGGGGGGGGGCTACCATTATTTTTTATTGCTCTGATCCTCCCTAATGGGGTGTACCCCAAATGGTTAGGGGCAACGGGGGAGGGGGGGTGGCAAACAGCTGTTTGACAGTTTCTGTTACCAACAGGGGTCACCATACGATTCTGCTGCAGTTATGGTATTGAAAGGTACAACAAGGAGCATGTGGATGTATTTTTGCAGGTGGGGTGCCCCAAAATTTTACTGCCAGCAGCAGCAGCCCCCCTCCTCCCCACCCAGCAGATTGGTATAGGTACCTTTAGGACATTTCTGTTGAAAAAAGAGGCTATAGCGAATCGTGCTATGAAATCCTAGAGCACTAACATTTGCTAAATAAAGGTGGCATCGGAGCATACGAATGAGGCAGAGAGAGGCTACTGTTGCCAATTGGTTTGGTGGGTCATAGTGAATAACCTCGGCATGCAAATAGGCAGTGTGAGGATTGGCAGTGTCTGTAGAGAATTTTGGCATGCTCTTCAGCTTATTTTTTCCTCCTTACGTTGGCTATGAACTACAGAGGAAAGGCCCAGCCTTACTGTTGGACAAAACATGTATTTATGATTTTAAGAAGTGTAGTCTGACTGTACTGAGAGGGGCTGTACAGTACGGTAAATGCCTGTATACCCCTGCAATGTGCATCCAACTGTCACTTGAGATTCAATAGCGAACGAAGCAGCTGGGTTACTGACTGAATGTAAATGGAAGGCACATAGCAAGGGTGTTTGTGGTCACTCAAATGATTGAAACCTGGTTGATGCACTACCAAAGCTGGGGTTCCAGGAGGGAACATTTGAGGGGCATTGAGATGGTGGTGCCCAGAGGTCAAAATACGTTTCAGAGACAGAGAGGTACTGCGGTCCTGGTCCCACATTGGGGGTAGTCAAAAGTCCTGCTAAAGATTTCTGTCCAACTGTTACCACGTTTTGTGCAGCCTGGCTCCCTCTGTAACGATTCCCCAGTGTCTTTCGATCCTACAGATGACTGTAGCAAACTTCCCAAATTTTTTCTTGGCCTCATACCCCCAAAGGAGTGCCTGACATTTGCCAGCCTAACGATACTCACATTCTGGGAAAAACCTCACTAACCATGCATATTTATGCACCACACATGGCAAATCCTTGCAATTGCAGAACATCATATCGCACTTGTCATCTTTGAGGTGCTGTAAGTATTTGGATTTGAGGGAAATATTCATCCTTGCTTGCTCTCCCACCTGAAGTCTATGGTGCTGCTGTTCCTTTCTCACATGTCCCTACAAAGAGACAAGTGACACACAGGCTCAATCACTCAGCAAACATATATGCTTTGACGCTTTCATCTTGCTGTTTACCTTCCAAATGTTCCCCCTTCACCACAAATACAGGCCAGCCATTCCTCATCCCCTCAGTCATCGTAGTCCTTCACTCCTTAGGCCCTGCAAGACAAAAATGAACAAGAATCATGTCAACAAGCAGAAGAAAAGCCTCAGTGTGCTCTTTTGTTCATACTGCTGCCCACTAGTAACACTTCATGGCCACTGCAGCTTAAGAATGGGACTGAGAAGAGGGCTCTCCTATGCAAATAATGTCCTCCCATGCATACTTTCTTCTGAGACGGTCGGCGGCTTGTGCCGTGATACTGCCTCCAACATATGGTCTTCAACCAAATTTAAAAAAAGCCCACCTGCCTTAGACGAAGGATTTTGCCACTCGAAGGAAGCACATGGGGACATCACCATCATTTAGCAGGGTCCTAAATTGCCTGCTGTCCGCCTGTATACAGAACAAGGACGTTTGTGGCCGTTCGTGAGCGTTCTTCAAAGGAAGGAGGTGGGTGAATAAATCCAAGATGCCAGGGCAGGCCCAGCCCAGCCCAGTGCAGCCCAGCCCGGCACAGCGCACTGCTGTGGAGGTCCACTCCTTCACATCCTGCAGCAGGCATGATGCAGATCTACTAGAGCAAAGGCTTGACTCTGCTCTTGTCTGTCTCTTAAAGGAAACAATCTTTCCAACTTCTTATTGCACCTAATAAATGGACTCTAGCTAGCCTCAAACTCGACCCATCATTTCATTAGCCAGAGCTCATACTTGACCTTTATTTCTATCCAAGCTCACTGGCACCAAACCCCTGATTTGAGCGAGTGGCTCACACTAAAATGAAAAATCACCATCAACCAACCTATTTTACAATAAGTGTAGCACCATCCTCGCATTCTTGTGCTCAGTTATAACCCCCAATACCACAATTGCACTCTGCAATTCACCAAACTTAAAGGACAAAGAATGAAGACATTGATAAAGGAAGATAAGGCCTTGTTCCTAGCACCTACTTGAGAAATAGGGCGGTTGGTAGAAGGTCATGAGAGAAAACATATGAAATGTTGGGAGACACCTGCTAAAAAAACACTAGCAAAAAAAAAAAAATCACTGTTTGAAAATTTCCCACCTTGGGATACTTCTACAGCACTGGCAGGATTCGAACCCTGGCCTGTGAGGGCTGTCCACCCCAAAGGTACAAGCCTTACCTTTGAGCTATAGCTCCTTGGTGGTCTAGAGGATTGCAGTAGTAACTATAAGCAACATACAGGCCTTGGTGTCCTTCCCTGTGGCTTCCATTGCACATTAAATGGATGACCATGACATAAGGACAATTTGATAGGCTACTTACATGGAAACCAGAAAAACACTTAGCAAAAAAAAAAAAAGAAAATCACTGTTTGAAAATTTCCCACCTTGGGATACTTCTACAGCACTGGCAGGATTCGAACCCTGGCCTGTGAGGGCTGTCCCCGCCAAAGGTACAAGGCTTACCTTTGAGCTATAGCTCCTTGGTGGTCTGGAGGAATGCAGTAGTAACTATAAGCAACATACAGGCCTTGGTGTCCTTTCCTGTGGCTTCCATTGCACATTAAATGGATGACCATGACATAAGGACAATTTGATAGGCTACTTACATGGAAACCAGAAAAACACTCAGCAAAAAAAAAAAAAAAAAGGTAATCACTGTTTGAAAATTTCCCACCTTGGGATACTTCTACAGCACTGGCAGGATTCGAACCCTGGCCTGTGAGGGCTGTCCACACCAAAGGTACAAGCCTTACCTTTGAGCTATAGCTCCTTGGTGGTCTGGAGGATTGCAGTAGTAACTATAAGCAACATACAGGCCTTGGTGTCCTTTCCTGTGGCTTCCATTGCACATTAAATGGATGACCATGACATACGGACAATTTGATAGGCTACTTACATGGAAACCAGAAAAACACTTAGCAAAAAAAAAAAAAGAAAATCACTGTTTCAAAATTTCCCACCTTGGGATACTTCTACAGCACTGGCAGGATTCGAACCCTGGCCTGTGAGGGCTGTCCCCGCCATAGGTACAAGCCTTACCTTTGAGCTATAGCTCCTTGGTGGTCTAGAGGATTGCAGTAGTAACTATAAGCAACATACAGGCCTTGGTGTCCTTCCCTGTGGCTTCCATTGCACATTAAAAGGATGACCATGACATAAGGACAATTTGATAGGCTACTTACATGGAAACCAGTGTGGTCCAGTGGGTAAGTTCCTGCCTTCCATTCAGGCATCCAGGGTTCAAATCCCGGGTTCGGCACCAGGTAAGTAAATTGGTAAGTAAAATGTGACTGTGTGGTTGTGTAAGAGTGGAATCATGCCTAGCGAAAGAGGGATTGCAGATTGGTCGGTAAGTAAAATAGGTGTGGAAAGAAAGGTGAAAGAGAACGGGTGTTGTCTGACCCTGGGCATGTTGGGTGGGGTCAGAGAGGAGGGGTATAGGAGGAGTCTGGGCAGAATGGGTGGAGTCAGAGAGGAGGGGCTTAGGAGGAGTCTGGGTAGAATGGGTGGAGTCAGAGAGGAGGGGGAGCCTGGGCAGAATGGGTGGGGTCAGAGGGATATGGGAGGAGCCTGGGCAGAATGGGTGGAATCAGAGAGGAGGGGGGTATAGGAGGAGCCTAGTCAGATTGGGTGGGGTCAGACAGCAGAGGAGGGCCTGAGCCTAGTCACATTGGGTGGGGTCAAATAGGAGGAGCCTGGGCAGAATGGGTGGAGTCACAGAGGAGGGGTTTAGGAGGAGCCAAGTCAGATTGGGTGGGGTCAAATAGGAGGGGTATAGGAGGAGCCTGGGTAGAATGGGTGGGGTCAGAGGGATATGGGAGGAGCCTGGGCAGAATGGGTGGAATCAGAGAGGAGGGCCTTAGGGGGAGCCTAGTCAGATTGGGTGGAGTCAAATAGGGGGAGCCTGGGCAGAATGGGTGGGGTCAGAGGGGTATGGGAGGACCCTGGGCAGAATGGGTGGAGTCAGAGAGGAGTGGGTATAGGAGGAGCCTGGGCAGAATGGGTGGGGTCAGACAGCAGAGGAGGGGTTTAGGAGGAGCCAAGTCAGATTGGGTGGGGTCAAATAGGAGGGGTATAGGAGGAGCCTGGGTAGAATGGGTGGGGTCAGAGGGATATGGGAGGAGCCTGGGCAGAATGGGTGGAATCAGAGAGGAGGGGGTATAGGAGGAGCCAAGTCAGATTGGGTGGGGTCAAATAGGAGGGGTATAGGAGGAGCCTGGGTAGAATGGGTGGGGTCAGAGGGATATGGGAGGACCCTGGGCAGAATGGGTGGAGTCAGAGAGGAGTGGGTATAGGAGGAGCCTGGGCAGAATGGGTGAGGTCAGAGAGGAGGGGCTTAGGAGGAGTCAGGGCAGAATGGGTGGAGTCAGAGAGGAGGAGCTTAGGAGGAGCCTGGGCAGAATGGGTGAAGTCAGAGAGGAGGGTGTATAGGAGGAGCCTGGGCAGAATGGGTGGGGTCAGACAGCAGAGGAGGGGTTTGGGAGGAGCCTGGGCAGGTTGGATGGGTTCCGACAGAGGAGGAGCCTGGGCAGAATGGGTGGAGTCAGAGAGGAGGGGCTTAGGAGGAGCCTGGGCAGAATGGGTGGGGTCAGACAGCAGAGGAGGGGCTTAGGAGGAGCCTAGTCAGATTGGGTGAGGTCAGAGAGGAGGGGTATAGGAGGAGCCTGGGCAGAGGGGGAATAGGAGGAGCCTAGTCAGATTGGGTGAGGTCACAGAGGAGGGGTATAGGAGGAGCCTAGTCAGATTGGGTGGGGTCAGAGAGGAGGGGCTTAGGAGGAGCCTGGGCAGAATGGGTGGGGTCAGACAGCAGAGGAGGGGCTTAGGAGGAGCCTAGTCAGATTGGGTGGGGTCAAATAGGAGGAGCCTGGGCAGAATGGGTGGAGTCAGACAGCAGAGGAGGGGTTTAGGAGGAGCCTAGTCAGATTGGGTGAGGTCAGAGAGGAGGGGTATAGGAGGAGCCTGGACAGAATGGGTGGAGTCAGAGAGGAGAGGAGGGGTTTAGGAGGAGCCTAGTCAGATTGGGTGGGGTCAGACAGCAGAGGAGGGGCTTGGGGGGAGCCTAGTCAGATTGGGTGGGGTCAGAGAGGAGGGGTATAGGAGGAGCCTGGGCAGAATGGGTGGGGTCAGAGAGGAGGGCCTTAGGGGGAGCCTAGTCAGATTGGGTGGAGTCAAATAGGAGTAGCCTGGGCAGAATGGGTGGGGTCAGACTGCAGAGGAGGGGCTTAGGGGGAGCCTGGGCAGAATGGGTGGGGTCAGAGGGGTATGGGAGGAGCCTGGGCAGAATGGGTGAAGTCAGAGAGGAGTGGGTATAGGAGGAGCCTGGGCAGAATGGGTGGGGTCAGACAGCAGAGGAGGGGTTTAGGAGGAGCCAAGTCAGATTGGGTGGGGTCAAATAGGAGGGGTATAGGAGGAGCCTGGGTAGAATGGGTGGGGTCTGAGGGATATGGGAGGAGCCTGGGCAGAATGGGTGGAGTCAGAGAGGAGTGGGTATAGGAGGAGCTTAGTCAGAATGGGTGGGGTCAGACAGCAGAGGAGTGGTTTAGGAGGAGCCAAGTCAGATTGGGTGGGGTCAAATAGGAGGGGTATAGGAGGAGCCTGGTCAGAGGGGTATGGGAGGAGCCTGGGCAGAATGGGTGGAGTCAGAGAGGAGGGTGTATAGGAGGAGCCCGGGCAGAATGGGTGGAGTCAGAGAGGAGGGTGTATAGGAGGAGCCTGGGCAGAATGGGTGGGGTCAGACAGCAGAGGAGGGGCTTAGGAGGAGCCTAGTCAGATTGGGTGAGGTCAGAGAGGAGGGGTATAGGAGGAGCCTAGTCAGATTGGGTGGGGTCAGAGAGGAGGGGCTTAGGAGGAGCCTGAGCAGAAGGGGTGGGGTCAGGCAGAGGAGGGGCTTAGGAGGAGCCTAGTCAGATTGGGTGGGGTCAAATAGGAGGAGCCTGGGCAGAATGGGTGAGGTCAGAGAGGAGGGTGTATAGGAGGAGCCTGGGCAGAATGGGTGAGGTCAGAGAGGAGGGGTATAGGAGGAGTCTGGGTGGAGTCAGAGAGGAGGGTGTATAGGAGGAGTCTGGGTGGAGTCAGAGAGGAGGGTGTATAGGAGGAGCCTGGGCAGAATGGGTGGGGTCAGACAGCAGAGGAGGGGTTTAGGAGGAGCCTAGTCAGATTGGGTGAGGTCAGAGAGGAGGGGTATAGGAGGAGTCTGGGTGGAGTCAGAGAGGAGGGTGTATAGGAGGAGTCTGGGTGGAGTCAGAGGGGAGGGTGTATAGGAGGAGCCTGGGCAGAATGAGTGGGGTCAGACAGCAGAGGAGGGGCTTAGGGGGAGCCTAGTCAGATTGGGTGGGGTCAAATAGGAGGAGCCTGGGCAGAATGGGTGGAGTCAGACAGCAGAGGAGGGGCTTAGGGGGAGCCTGGGCAGAATGGGTGGGGTCAGAGGGGTATGGGAGGAGCATGGGCAGAATGAGTGGAATCAGAGAGGAGGGGGTATAGGAGGAGCCTAGTCAGATTGGGTGGGGTCAAATAGGAGGGGTATAGGAGGAGCCAGGGCAGAGGGGGAATAGGAGGAGCCTAGTCAGATTGGGTGGGGTCAGAGAGGAGGGGCTTAGGAGGAGTCTGGGCAGAATGGGTGGAGTCAGAGAGGAGGAGCTTAGGAGGAGCCTGGGCAGAATGGGTGGAGTCAGAGAGGAGGGTGTATAGGAGGAGCCTGGGCAGAATGGGTGGGGTCAGACAGCAGAGGAGGGGCTTCGGAGGAGCCTAGTCAGATTGGGTGAGGTCAGAGAGGAGGGGTATAGGAGGAGCCTGGGCAGAGGGGGAATAGGAGGAGCCTAGTCAGATTGGGTGGGGTCAGAGAGGAGGGGTATAGGAGGAGCCTGGGCAGAATGGGTGCGGTCAGACAGCAGAGGAGGGGCTTAGGAGGAGCCTGGGCAGAATGGGTGAGGTCAGAGAGGAGGGGTATAGGAGGAGCCTGGGCAGAGGGGGTAAAGGAGGAGCCTAGTCAGATTGGGTGGGGTCAGACAGCAGAGGAGGGGCTGAGCCTAGTCAGATTGGGTGGGGTCAAATAGGAGGAGCCTGGGCAGAATGGGTGGGGTCAGACTGCAGAGGAGGGGCTTAGGGGGAGCCTGGGCAGAATGGGTGGGGTCAGAGGGGTATGGGAGGAGCCTGGGCAGAATGGGTGGAGTCAGAGAGGAGTGGGTATAGGAGGAGCTTAGTCAGAATGGGTGGGGTCAGACAGCAGAGGAGTGGTTTATGAGGAGCCAAGTCAGATTGGGTGGGGTCAAATAGGAGGGGTATAGGAGGAGCCTGGTCAGAGGGGTATGGGAGGAGCCTGGGCAGAATGGGTGGAGTCAGAGAGGAGGGGCTTAGGAGGAGCCCGGGCAGAATGGGTGGAGTCAGAGAGGAGGGTGTATAGGAGGAGCCTGGGCAGAATGGGTGGGGTCAGACAGCAGAGGAGGGGTTTAGGAGGAGCCTGGGCAGGTTGGGTGGGTTCCGACAGAGGAGGAGGGGCTTAGGAGGAGCCTGGGCAGAATGGGTGGAGTCAGAGAGGAGGGTGTATAGGAGGAGCCTGGGCAGAATGGGTGGGGTCAGACAGCAGAGGAGGGGCTTAGGAGGAGCCTAGTCAGATTGGGTGAGGTCAGAGAGGAGGGGTATAGGAGGAGCCTGGGCAGAGGGGGAATAGGAGGAGCCTAGTCAGATTGGGTGAGGTCAGAGAGGAGGGGTATAGGAGGAGCCTAGTCAGATTGGGTGGGGTCAGAGAGGAGGGGCTTAGGAGGAGCCTGAGCAGAAGGGGTGGGGTCAGGCAGAGGAGGGGCTTAGGAGGAGCCTAGTCAGATTGGGTGGGGTCAAATAGGAGGAGCCTGGGCAGAATGGGTGAGGTCAGAGAGGAGGGTGTATAGGAGGAGCCTGGGCAGAATGGGTGGGGTCAGACAGCAGAGGAGGGGTTTAGGAGGAGCCTAGTCAGATTGGGTGAGGTCAGAGAGGAGGGGTATAGGAGGAGTCTGGGTGGAGTCAGAGAGGAGGGTGTATAGGAGGAGTCTGGGTGGAGTCAGAGGGGAGGGTGTATAGGAGGAGCCTGGGCAGAATGAGTGGGGTCAGACAGCAGAGGAGGGGCTTAGGGGGAGCCTAGTCAGATTGGGTGGGGTCAAATAGGAGGAGCCTGGGCAGAATGGGTGGAGTCAGACAGCAGAGGAGGGGCTTAGGGGGAGCCTGGGCGGAGTGGGTGTAGGAGGAGCCTGGGCAGAATGGGTGGGGTCAGACAGCAGAGGAGGGGTTTAGGAGGAGCCAAGTCAGATTGGGTGGGGTCAAATAGGAGGGGTATAGGAGGAGCCTGGGTAGAATGGGTGGGGTCAGAGGGGTATGGGAGGAGCATGGGCAGAATGAGTGGAATCAGAGAGGAGGGGGTATAGGAGGAGCCTAGTCAGATTGGGTGGGGTCAAATAGGAGGGGTATAGGAGGAGCCCGGGCAGAGGGGGAATAGGAGGAGCCTAGTCAGATTGGGTGGGGTCAGAGAGGAGGGGCTTAGGAGGAGTCTGGGCAGAATGGGTGGAGTCAGAGAGGAGGAGCTTAGGAGGAGCCTGGGCAGAATGGGTGGAGTCAGAGAGGAGGGTGTATAGGAGGAGCCTGGGCAGAATGGGTGGGGTCAGACAGCAGAGGAGGGGCTTCGGAGGAGCCTAGTCAGATTGGGTGAGGTCAGAGAGGAGGGGTATAGGAGGAGCCTGGGCAGAATGGGTGGGGTCAGACAGCAGAGGAGGGGCTTAGGAGGAGCCTGGGCAGAATGGGTGAGGTCAGAGAGGAGGGGTATAGGAGGAGCCTGGGCAGAGGGGGTAAAGGAGGAGCCTAGTCAGATTGGGTGGGGTCAAATAGGAGGAGCCTGGGCAGAATGGGTGGGGTCAAATAGGAGGAGCCTGGGCAGAATGGGTGGGGTCAGACATCAGAGGAGGGGCTTAGGAGGAGCCTAGTTAGATTGGGTGGGGTCAGAGAGGAGGGGGTATAGGAGGAGCCTAGTCAGATTGTGTGGGGTCAGACAGCAGAGGAGGGGCTTAGGAGGAGCCTAGTCAGATTGGGTGGGGTCAGAGAGGAGGGGTATAGGAGGAGCCTGGGCAGAGGGGGTTTTAGGAGGAGCCTATTCAGATTGGGTGGGGTCAGAGAGGAGGGGGTATAGGAGGAGCCTAGTCAGATTGTGTGGGGTCAGACAGCAGAGGAGGGGCTTAGGAGGAGCCTAGTCAGATTGGGTGGGGTCAGAGAGGAGGGGCTTAGGAGGAGTCTCGGCAGAATGGGTGGAGTCAGAGAGGAGGAGCTTAGGAGGAGCCTGGGCAGAATGGGTGGAGTCAGAGAGGAGGGTGTATAGGAGGAGCCTGGGCAGAATGGGTGGGGTCAGACAGCAGAGGAGGGGTTTAGGAGGAGCTTAGTCAGAATGGGTGGGGTCAGACAGCAGAGGAGGGGCTTAGGAGGAGCCTAGTCAGATTGAGGTCAAATAGGAGGGGTATAGGAGGAGCCTGGGCAGAATGGGTGGGGTCAGACAGCAGAGGAGGGGTTTAGGAGGAGCCAAGTCAGATTGGGTGGGGTCAAATAGGAGGGGTATAGGAGGAGCCGGGGTAGAATGGGTGGGGTCAGAGGGATATGGGAGGAGCCTGGGCAGAATGGGTGGAATCAGAGAGGAGGGGGGTATAGGAGGAGCCTAGTCAGATTGGGTGGGGTCAGACAGCAGAGGAGGGGCTGAGCCTAGTCAGATTGGGTGGGGTCAAATAGGAGGAGCCTGGGCAGAATGGGTGGGGTCAGACTGCAGAGGAGGGGCTTAGGGGGAGCCTGGGCAGAATGGGTGGGGTCAGAGGGGTATGGGAGGAGCCTGGGCAGAATGGGTGGAGTCAGAGAGGAGGGGCTTAGGAGGAGCCTGGGCAGAATGGGTGGAGTCAGAGAGGAGGGTGTATAGGAGGAGCCTGGGCAGAATGGGTGGGGTCAGACAGCAGAGGAGGGGTTTAGGAGGAGCCTGGGCAGGTTGGGTGGGTTCCGACAGAGGAGGAGGGGCTTAGGAGGAGCCTGGGCAGAATGGGTGGAGTCAGAGAGGAGGGTGTATAGGAGGAGCCTGGGCAGAATGGGTGGGGTCAGACAGCAGAGGAGGGGCTTAGGAGGAGCCTAGTCAGATTGGGTGAGGTCAGAGAGGAGGGGTATAGGAGGAGCCTGGGCAGAGGGGGAATAGGAGGAGCCTAGTCAGATTGGGTGAGGTCAGAGAGGAGGGGTATAGGAGGAGCCTAGTCAGATTGGGTGGGGTCAGAGAGGAGGAGCCTGGGCAGAATGGGTGGGGTCAGACTGCAGAGGAGGGGCTTAGGAGGAGCCTGGGCAGAATGGGTGGGGTCAGACAGCAGAGGAGGGGCTTAGGAGGAGCCTAGTCAGATTGGGTGGGGTCAAATAGGAGGAGCCTGGGCAGAATGGGTGAGGTCAGAGAGGAGGGTGTATAGGAGGAGCCTGGGCAGAATGGGTGGGGTCAGACAGCAGAGGAGGGGTTTAGGAGGAGCCTAGTCAGATTGGGTGAGGTCAGAGAGGAGGGGTATAGGAGGAGTCTGGGTGGAGTCAGAGAGGAGGGTGTATAGGAGGAGTCTGGGTGGAGTCAGAGAGGAGGGTGTATAGGAGGAGCCTGGGCAGAATGAGTGGGGTCAGACAGCAGAGGAGGGGCTTAGGGGGAGCCTAGTCAGATTGGGTGGGGTCAAATAGGAGGAGCCTGGGCAGAATGGGTGGAGTCAGACAGCAGAGGAGGGGCTTAGGGGGAGCCTGGGCAGAATGGGTGGGGTCAGAGGGGTATGGGAGGAGCCTGGGCAGAATGGGTGGAGTCAGAGAGGAGTGGGTGTAGGAGGAGCCTGGGCAGAATGGGTGGGGTCAGACAGCAGAGGAGGGGTTTAGGAGGAGCCAAGTCAGATTGGGTGGGGTCAAATAGGAGGGGTATAGGAGGAGCCTGGGTAGAATGGGTGGGGTCAGAGGGGTATGGGAGGAGCATGGGCAGATTGAGTGGAATCAGAGAGGAGGGGGTATAGGAGGAGCCTAGTCAGATTGGGTGGGGTCAAATAGGAGGGGTATAGGAGGAGCCTGGGCAGAGGGGGAATAGGAGGAGCCTAGTCAGATTGGGTGGGGTCAGAGAGGAGGGGCTTAGTACGAGTCTGGGCAGAATGGGTGGAGTCAGAGAGGAGGAGCTTAGGAGGAGCCTGGGCAGAATGGGTGGAGTCAGAGAGGAGGGTGTATAGGAGGAGCCTGGGCAGAATGGGTGGGGTCAGACAGCAGAGGAGGGGCTTCGGAGGAGCCTAGTCAGATTGGGTGGGGTCAGAGAGGAGGGGCTTAGGAGGAGTCTGGGCAGAATGGGTGGAGTCAGAGAGGAGGAGCTTAGGAGGAGCCTGGGCAGAATGGGTGGAGTCAGAGAGGAGGGTGTATAGGAGGAGCCTGGGCAGAATGGGTGGGGTCAGACAGCAGAGGAGGGGCTTCGGAGGAGCCTAGTCAGATTGGGTGAGGTCAGAGAGGAGGGGTATAGGAGGAGCCTGGGCAGAGGGGGAATAGGAGGAGCCTAGTCAGATTGGGTGGGGTCAGAGAGGAGGGGTATAGGAGGAGCCTGGGCAGAATGGGTGGGGTCAGACAGCAGAGGAGGGGCTTAGGAGGAGCCTAGTCAGATTGGGTGGGGTCAAATAGGAGGAGCCTGGGCAGAATGGGTGAGGTCAGAGAGGAGGGGTATAGGAGGAGCCTGGGCAGAGGGGGTAAAGGAGGAGCCTAGTCAGATTGGGTGGGGTCAAATAGGAGGAGCCTGGGCAGAATGGGTGGGGTCAAATAGGAGGAGCCTGGGCAGAATGGGTGGGGTCAGACATCAGAGGAGGGGCTTAGGAGGAGCCTAGTCAGATTGGGTGGGGTCAGAGAGGAGGGGGTATAGGAGGAGCCTAGTCAGATTGTGTGGGGTCAGACAGCAGAGGAGGGGCTTAGGAGGAGCCTAGTCAGATTGGGTGGGGTCAGAGAGGAGGGGTATAGGAGGAGCCTAGTCACATTGGGTGAGGTCAGAGAGGAGGGGTATAGGAGGAGCCTGGGCAGAGGGGGTTTAGGAGGAGCCTAGTCAGATTGGGTGGGGTCAGAGTGGAGGGGGTATAGGAGGAGCCTAGTCAGATTGTGTGGGGTCAGACAGCAGAGGAGGGGCTTAGGAGGAGCCTAGTCAGATTGGGTGGGGTCAGAGAGGAGGGGCTTAGGAGGAGTCTGGGCAGAATGGGTGGAGTCAGAGAGGAGGAGCTTAGGAGGAGCCTGGGCAGAATGGGTGGAGTCAGAGAGGAGGGTGTATAGGAGGAGCATGGGCAGAATGGGTGGAGTCAGACAGCAGAGGAGGGGCTTAGGGGGAGCCTGGGCAGAATGGGTGGGGTCAGAGGGGTATGGGAGGAGCCTGGGCAGAATGGGTGGAGTCAGAGAGGAGTGGGTGTAGGAGGAGCCTGGGCAGAATGGGTGGGGTCAGACAGCAGAGGAGGGGTTTAGGAGGAGCCAAGTCAGATTGGGTGGGGTCAAATAGGAGGGGTATAGGAGGAGCCTGGGCAGAGGGGGAATAGGAGGAGCCTAGTCAGATTGGGTGGGGTCAGAGAGGAGGGGCTTAGGAGGAGTCTGGGCAGAATGGGTGGAGTCAGAGAGGAGGAGCTTAGGAGGAGCCTGGGCAGAATGGGTGGAGTCAGAGAGGAGGGTGTATAGGAGGAGCGTGGGCAGAATGGGTGGGGTCAGACAGCAGAGGAGGGGCTTCGGAGGAGCCTAGTCAGATTGGGTGGGGTCAGAGAGGAGGGGCTTAGGAGGAGTCTGGGCAGAATGGGTGGATTCAGAGAGGAGGAGCCTGGGAAGAATGGGTGGAGTCAGAGAGGAGGGTGTATAGGAGGAGCCTGGGCAGAATGGGTGGGGTCAGACAGCAGAGGAGGGGCTTCGGAGGAGCCTAGTCAGATTGGGTGAGGTCAGAGAGGAGGGGTATAGGAGGAGCCTGGGCAGAGGGGGAATAGGAGGAGCCTAGTCAGATTGGGTGGGGTCAGAGAGGAGGGGTATAGGAGGAGCCTGGGCAGAATGGGTGGGGTCAGACAGCAGAGGAGGGGCTTAGGAGGAGCCTAGTCAGATTGGGTGGGGTCAAATAGGAGGAGCCTGGGCAGAATGGGTGGGGTCAGACATCAGAGGAGGGGCTTAGGAGGAGCCTAGTCAGATTGGGTGGGGTCAGAGAGGAGGGGGTATAGGAGGAGCCTAGTCAGATTGTGTGGGGTCAGACAGCAGAGGAGGGGCTTAGGAGGAGCCTAGTCACATTGGGTGAGGTCAGAGAGGAGGGGTATAGGAGGAGCCTGGGCAGAGGGGGTTTAGGAGGAGCCTAGTCAGATTGGGTGGGGTCAGAGAGGAGGGGCTTAGGAGGAGTCTGGGCAGAATGGGTGGAGTCAGAGAGGAGGAGCTTAGGAGGAGCCTGGGCAGAATGGGCGGGGTCAGAGAGGAGTGGGTATAGGAGGAGCCTGGGCAGAATGGGTGGGGTCAGACAGCAGAGGAGGGGTTTAGGAGGAGCCAAGTCAGATTGGGTGGGGTCAAATAGGAGGGGTATAGGAGGAGCCTGGGTAGAATGGGTGGGGTCAGAGGGATATGGGAGGAGCCTGGGCAGAATGGGTGGAATCAGAGAGGAGGGGGGTATAGGAGGAGCCTAGTCAGATTGGGTGGGGACAGCAGAGGAGGGGCTTGGGGGAGCCTAGTCAGATTGGGTGGGGTCAGAGAGGAGGGGTATAGGAGGAGCCTGGGCAGAATGGTGGGGTCAGACAGCAGAGGAGGGGCTGAGCCTAGTCAGATTGGGTGGGGTCAAATAGGAGGAGCCTGGGCAGAATGGGTGGGGTCAGACTGCGGAGGAGGGGCTCAGGGGGAGCCTGGGCAGAATGGGTGGGGTCAGAGGGGTATGGGAGGAGCCTGGGCAGAATGGGTGGAGTCAGAGAGGAGGGTGTATAGGAGGAGCCTGGGCAGAATGGGTGGGGTCAGACAGCAGAGGAGGGGTTTAGGAGGAGCCTGGCCAGGTTGGGTGGGTTCCGACAGAGGAGGAGGGGCTTAGGAGGAGCCTGGGCAGAATGGGTGGAGTCAGAGAGGAGGGTGTATAGGAGGAGCCTGGGCAGAATGGGTGGGGTCAGACAGCAGAGGAGGGGCTTAGGAGGAGCCTAGTCAGATTGGGTGAGGTCAGAGAGGAGGGGTATAGGAGGAGCCTGGGCAGAGGGGGAATAAGAGGAGCCTAGTCAGATTGGGTGAGGTCACAGAGGAGGGGTATAGGAGGAGCCTAGTCAGATTGGGTGGGGTCAGAGAGGAGGGGCTTAGGAGGAGCCTGGGCAGAATGGGTGGGGTCAGACAGCAGAGGAGGGGCTTAGGAGGAGCCTAGTCAGATTGGGTGGGGTCAAATAGGAGGAGCCTGGGCAGAATGGGTGGAGTCAGACAGCAGAGGAGGGGTTTAGGAGGAGCCTAGTCAGATTTGGTGAGGTCAGAGAGGAGGGGTATAGGAGGAGTCTGGACAGAATGGGTGGAGTCAGAGAGGAGGGTGTATAGGAGGAGCCTGGGCAGAATGGGTGGCGTCAGACAGCAGAGGAGGGGTTTAGGAGGAGCCTAGTCAGATTGGGTGAGGTCAGAGAGGAGGGGTATAGGAGGAGTCTGGGTGGAGTCAGAGAGGAGGGTGTATAGGAGGAGTCTGGGTGGAGTCAGACAGCAGAGGAGGGGCTTAGGGGGAGCCTGGGCAGAATGGGTGGGGTCAGAGGGGTATGGGAGGAGCCTGGGCAGAATGGGTGGAGTCAGAGAGGAGTGGGTGTAGGAGGAGCCTGGGCAGAATGGGTGGGGTCAGACAGCAGAGGAGGGGTTTAGGAGGAGCCAAGTCAGATTGGGTGGGGTCAAATAGGAGGGGTATGGGAGGAGCATGGGCAGATTGAGTGGAATCAGAGAGGAGGGGGTATAGGAGGAGCCTAGTCAGATTGGGTGGGGTCAAATAGGAGGGGTATAGGAGGAGCCTGGGCAGAATGGGTGGGGTCAGACAGCAGAGGAGGGGCTTCGGAGGAGCCTAGTCAGATTGGGTGGGGTCAGAGAGGAGGGGCTTAGGAGGAGTCTGAGCAGAATGGGTGGAGTCAGAGAGGAGGAGCTTAGGAGGAGCCTGGGAAGAATGGGTGGAGTCAGAGAGGAGGGTGTATAGGAGGAGCCTGGGCAGAATGGGTGGGGTCAGACAGCAGAGGAGGGGCTTCGGAGGAGCCTAGTCAGATTGGGTGAGGTCAGAGAGGAGGGGTATAGGAGGAGCCTGGGCAGAGGGGGAATAGGAGGAGCCTAGTCAGATTGGGTGGGGTCAGAGAGGAGGGGTATAGGAGGAGCCTGGGCAGAATGGGTGGGGTCAGACAGCAGAGGAGGAGGGGCTTAGGAGGAGCCTAGTCAGATTGGGTGGGGTCAAATAGGAGGAGCCTGGGCAGAATGGGTGGGGTCAGACATCAGAGGAGGGGCTTAGGAGGAGCCTAGTCAGATTGGGTGGGGTCAGAGAGGAGGGGTATAGGAGGAGCCTAGTCACATTGGGTGAGGTCAGAGAGGAGGGGTATAGGAGGAGCCTGGGCAGAGGGGGTTTAGGAGGAGCCTAGTCAGATTGGGTGGGGTCAGAGAGGAGGGGCTTAGGAGGAGTCTGGGCAGAATGGGTGGAGTCAGAGAGGAGGAGCTTAGGAGGAGCCTGGGCAGAATGGGTGGAGTCAGAGAGGAGGGTGTATAGAAGGAGCCTGGGCAGAATGGGTGGGGTCAGACAGCAGAGGAGGGGTTTAGGAGGAGCTTAGTCAGAATGGGTGGGGTCAGACAGCAGAGGAGGGGCTTAGGAGGAGCCTAGTCAGATTGAGGTCAAATAGGAGGGGTATAGGAGGAGCCTGGGCAGAACGGGTGGGGTCAGACAGCAGAGGAGGGGTTTAGGAGGAGCCAAGTCAGATTGGGTGGGGTCAAATAGGAGGAGCCTGGGCAGAATGGGTGAGGTCAGAGAGGAGGGGCTGAGGAGGAGCCTGGGCAGAATGGGTGGAGTCAGACAGCAGAGGAGGGGCTTAGGAGGAGCCAGGGCAGGTTGGGTGGGGCCAGACAGCAGAGGAGGGGCTTAGGAGGAGTCTGGGCAGAATGGGTGGAGTCAGAGAGGAGGGGGTATAGGAGGAGCCTAGTCAGATTGGGTGGGGTCAGACAGCAGAGGAGGGGCTTCGGAGGAGCCTAGTCAGATTGGGTGAGGTCAGAGAGGAGGGGTATAGGAGGAGTCTGGGTAGAATGGGTGGAGTCAGAGAGGAGGGGGAGCCTGGGCAGAATGGGTGGGGTCAGAGGGATATGGGAGGAGCCTGGGCAGAATGGGTGGAATCAGAGAGGAGGGGGGTATAGGAGGAGCCTAGTCAGATTGGGTGGGGTCAGACAGCAGAGGAGGGGCTGAGCCTAGTCACATTGGGTGGGGTCAAATAGGAGGAGCCTGGGCAGAATGGGTGGAGTCAGAGAGGAGGGGCTTAGGAGGAGCCTGGGCAGAATGGGTGGAGTCAGAGAGGAGGGTGTATAGGAGGAGCCTGGGCAGAATGGGTGGGGTCAGACAGCAGAGGAGGGGCTTAGGAGGAGCCTAGTCAGATTGGGTGAGGTCAGAGAGGAGGGGTATAGGAGGAGCCTGGGCAGAGGGGGAATAGGAGGAGCCTAGTCAGATTGGGTGAGGTCAGAGAGGAGGGGTATAGGAGTAGCCTAGTCAGATTGGGTGGGGTCAGAGAGGAGGAGCCTGGGCAGAATGGGTGGGGTCAGACTGCAGAGGAGGGGCTTAGGAGGAGCCTAGTCAGATTGGGTGAGGTCAGAGAGGAGGGGTATAGGAGGAGCCTGGGCAGAGGGGGAATAGGAGGAGCCTAGTCAGATTGGGTGAGGTCAGAGAGGAGGGGTATAGGAGTAGCCTAGTCAGATTGGGTGGGGTCAGAGAGGAGGAGCCTGGGCAGAATGGGTGGGGTCAGACTGCAGAGGAGGGGCTTAGGAGGAGCCTGGGCAGAATGGGTGGGGTCAGACTGCAGAGGAGGGGCTTAGGAGGAGCCTGGGCAGAATGGGTGGGGTCAGACAGCAGAGGAGGGGCTTAGGAGGAGCCTAGTCAGATTGGGTGGGGTCAAATAGGAGGAGCCTGGCCAGAATGGGTGAGGTCAGAGAGGAGGGTGTATAGGAGGAGCCTGGGCAGAATGGGTGGGGTCAGACAGCAGAGGAGGGGCTTAGGGGGAGCCTAGTCAGATTGGGTGGGGTCAAATAGGAGGAGCCTGGGCAGAATGGGTGGAGTCAGACAGCAGAGGAGGGGCTTAGGAGGAGCCTAGTCAGATTGGGTGGGGTCAGAGAGGAGGGGTATAGGAGGAGTCTGGGTGGAGTCAGAGAGGAGGGTGTATAGGAGGAGTCTGGGTGGAGTCAGAGAGGAGGGTGTATAGGAGGAGTCTGGGTGGAGTCAGAGAGGAGGGTGTGGAGTCAGAGAGGAGGGTGTATAGGAGGAGACTGGGTGGAGTCAGAGAGGAGGGTGTATAGGAGGAGCCTGGGCAGAATGAGTGGGGTCAGACAGCAGAGGAGGGGCTTAGGGGGAGCCTAGTAAGATTGGGTGGGGTCAAATAGGAGGAGCCTGGGCAGAATGGGTGGAGTCAGACAGCAGAGGAGGGGCTTAGGAGGAGCCTAGTCAGATTGGGTGGGGTCAGAGAGGAGGGGTATAGGAGGAGTCTGGGCAGAATGGGTGGAGTCAGAGAGGAGGGGCTTAGGAGGAGTCTGGGTAGAATGGGTGGAGTCAGAGAGGGGGGGCCTGGGCAGAATGGGTGGGGTCAGACAGCAGAGGAGGGGTTTAGGAGGAGCCAAGTCAGATTGGGTGGGGTCAAATAGGAGGGGTATAGGAGGAGCCTGGGTAGAATGGGTGGGGTCAGAGGGATATGGGAGGAGCCTGGGCAGAATGGGTGGAATCAGAGAGGAGGGCCTTAGGGGGAGCCTAGTCAGATTGGGTGGAGTCAAATAGGGGGAGCCTGGGCAGAATGGGTGGGGTCAGAGGGGTATGGGAGGAGCCTGGGCAGAATGGGTGGAGTCAGAGAGGAGTGGGTATAGGAGGAGCCTGGGCAGAATGGGTGGGGTCAGACAGCAGAGGAGGGGTTTAGGAGGAGCCAAGTCAGATTGGGTGGGGTCAAATAGGAGGGGTATAGGAGGAGCCTGGGTAGAATGGGTGGGGTCAGAGGGATATGGGAGGAGCCTGGGCAGAATGGGTGGAATCAGAGAGGAGGGGGTATAGGAGGAGCCTAGTCAGATTGGGTGGGGTCAGACAGCAGAGGAAGGGCTTAGGAGGAGCCTGGGCAGAATGGGTGAGGTCAGAGAGGAGGGGCTTAGGAGGAGTCTGGGCAGAATGGGTGGAGTCAGAGAGGAGGAGCTTAGGAGGAGCCTGGGCAGAATGGGTGAAGTCAGAGAGGAGGGTGTATAGGAGGAGCCTGGGCAGAATGGGTGGGGTCAGACAGCAGAGGAGGGGTTTAGGAGGAGCCTGGACAGGTTGGGTGGGTTCCGACAGAGGAGGAGGGGCTTAGGAGGAGCCTGGGCAGAATGGGTGGAGTCAGAGAGGAGGGGCTTAGGAGGAGCCTGGGCAGAATGGGTGGGGTCAGACAGCAGAGGAGGGGCTTAGGAGGAGCCTAGTCAGATTGGGTGAGGTCAGAGAGGAGGGGTATAGGAGGAGCCTGGGCAGAGGGGGAATAGGAGGAGCCTAGTCAGATTGGGTGAGGTCACAGAGGAGGGGTATAGGAGGAGCCTAGTCAGATTGGGTGGGGTCAGAGAGGAGGGGCTTAGGAGGAGCCTGGGCAGAATAGGTGGGGTCAGACAGCAGAGGAGGGGCTTAGGAGGAGCCTAGTCAGATTGGGTGGGGTCAAATAGGAGGAGCCTGGGCAGAATGGGTGGAGTCAGACAGCAGAGGAGGGGTTTAGGAGGAGCCTAGTCAGATTGGGTGAGGTCAGAGAGGAGGGGTATAGGAGGAGCCTGGACAGAATGGGTGGAGTCAGAGAGGAGAGGAGGGGTTTAGGAGGAGCCTAGTCAGATTGGGTGGGGTCAGACAGCAGAGGAGGGGCTTGGGGGGAGCCTAGTCAGATTGGGTGGGGTCAGAGAGGAGGGGTATAGGAGGAGCCTGGGCAGAATGGGTGGGGTCAGAGAGGAGGGCCTTAGGGGGAGCCTAGTCAGATTGGGTGGAGTCAAATAGGAGTAGCCTGGGCAGAATGGGTGGGGTCAGACTGCAGAGGAGGGGCTTAGGGGGAGCCTGGGCAGAATGGGTGGGGTCAGAGGGGTATGGGAGGAGCCTGGGCAGAATGGGTGAAGTCAGAGAGGAGTGGGTATAGGAGGAGCCTGGGCAGAATGGGTGGGGTCAGACAGCAGAGGAGGGGTTTAGGAGGAGCCAAGTCAGATTGGGTGGGGTCAAATAGGAGGGGTATAGGAGGAGCCTGGGTAGAATGGGTGGGGTCAGAGGGATATGGGAGGAGCCTGGGCAGAATGGGTGGAGTCAGAGAGGAGTGGGTATAGGAGGAGCTTAGTCAGAATGGGTGGGGTCAGACAGCAGAGGAGTGGTTTAGGAGGAGCCAAGTCAGATTGGGTGGGGTCAAATAGGAGGGGTATAGGAGGAGCCTGGTCAGAGGGGTATGGGAGGAGCCTGGGCAGAATGGGTGGAGTCAGAGAGGAGGGTGTATAGGAGGAGCCCGGGCAGAATGGGTGGAGTCAGAGAGGAGGGTGTATAGGAGGAGCCTGGGCAGAATGGGTGGGGTCAGACAGCAGAGGAGGGGCTTAGGAGGAGCCTAGTCAGATTGGGTGAGGTCAGAGAGGAGGGGTATAGGAGGAGCCTAGTCAGATTGGGTGGGGTCAGAGAGGAGGGGCTTAGGAGGAGCCTGAGCAGAAGGGGTGGGGTCAGGCAGAGGAGGGGCTTAGGAGGAGCCTAGTCAGATTGGGTGGGGTCAAATAGGAGGAGCCTGGGCAGAATGGGTGAGGTCAGAGAGGAGGGTGTATAGGAGGAGCCTGGGCAGAATGGGTGGGGTCAGACAGCAGAGGAGGAGTTTAGGAGGAGCCTAGTCAGATTGGGTGAGGTCAGAGAGGAGGGGTATAGGAGGAGTCTGGGTGGAGTCAGAGAGGAGGGTGTATAGGAGGAGTCTGGGTGGAGTCAGAGGGGAGGGTGTATAGGAGGAGCCTGGGCAGAATGAGTGGGGTCAGACAGCAGAGGAGGGGCTTAGGGGGAGCCTAGTCAGATTGGGTGGGGTCAAATAGGAGGAGCCTGGGCAGAATGGGTGGAGTCAGACAGCAGAGGAGGGGCTTAGGGGGAGCCTGGGCAGAATGGGTGGGGTCAGAGGGGTATGGGAGGAGCCTGGGCAGAATGGGTGGAGTCAGAGAGGAGTGGGTGTAGGAGGAGCCTGGGCAGAATGGGTGGGGTCAGACAGCAGAGGAGGGGTTTAGAAGGAGCCAAGTCAGATTGGGTGGGGTCAAATAGGAGGGGTATAGGAGGAGCCTGGGTAGAATGGGTGGGGTCAGAGGGGTATGGGAGGAGCATGGGCAGAATGAGTGGAATCAGAGAGGAGGGGGTATAGGAGGAGCCTAGTCAGATTGGGTGGGGTCAAATAGGAGGGGTATAGGAGGAGCCAGGGCAGAGGGGGAACAGGAGGAGCCTAGTCAGATTGGGTGGGGTCAGAGAGGAGGGGCTTAGGAGGAGTCTGGGCAGAATGGGTGGAGTCAGAGAGGAGGAGCTTAGGAGGAGCCTGGGCAGAATGGGTGGAGTCAGAGAGGAGGGTGTATAGGAGGAGCCTGGGCAGAATGGGTGGGGTCAGACAGCAGAGGAGGGGCTTCGGAGGAGCCTAGTCAGATTGGGTGAGGTCAGAGAGGAGGGGTATAGGAGGAGCCTGGGCAGAGGGGGAATAGGAGGAGCCTAGTCAGATTGGGTGGGGTCAGAGAGGAGGGGTATAGGAGGAGCCTGGGCAGAATGGGTGCGGTCAGACAGCAGAGGAGGGGCTTAGGAGGAGCCTGGGCAGAATGGGTGAGGTCAGAGAGGAGGGGTATAGGAGGAGCCTGGGCAGAGGGGGTAAAGGAGGAGCCTAGTCAGATTGGGTGGGGTAAGACAGCAGAGGAGGGGCTGAGCCTAGTCAGATTGGGTGGGGTCAAATAGGAGGAGCCTGGGCAGAATGGGTGGGGTCAGACTGCAGAGGAGGGGCTTAGGGGGAGCCTGGGCAGAATGGGTGGGGTCAGAGGGGTATGGGAGGAGCCTGGGCAGAATGGGTGGAGTCAGAGAGGAGTGGGTATAGGAGGAGCTTAGTCAGAATGGGTGGGGTCAGACAGCAGAGGAGTGGTTTATGAGGAGCCAAGTCAGATTGGGTGGGGTCAAATAGGAGGGGTATAGGAGGAGCCTGGTCAGAGGGGTATGGGAGGAGCCTGGGCAGAATGGGTGGAGTCAGAGAGGAGGGGCTTAGGAGGAGCCCGGGCAGAATGGGTGGAGTCAGAGAGGAGGGTGTATAGGAGGAGCCTGGGCAGAATGGGTGGGGTCAGACAGCAGAGGAGGGGTTTAGGAGGAGCCTGGGCAGGTTGGGTGGGTTCCGACAGAGGAGGAGGGGCTTAGGAGGAGCCTGGGCAGAATGGGTGGAGTCAGAGAGGAGGGTGTATAGGAGGAGCCTGGGCAGAATGGGTGGGGTCAGACAGCAGAGGAGGGGCTTAGGAGGAGCCTAGTCAGATTGGGTGAGGTCAGAGAGGAGGGGTATAGGAGGAGCCTGGGCAGAGGGGGAATAGGAGGAGCCTAGTCAGATTGGGTGAGGTCAGAGAGGAGGGGTATAGGAGGAGCCTAGTCAGATTGGGTGGGGTCAGAGAGGAGGGGCTTAGGAGGAGCCTGAGCAGAAGGGGTGGGGTCAGGCAGAGGAGGGGCTTAGGAGGAGCCTAGTCAGATTGGGTGGGGTCAAATAGGAGGAGCCTGGGCAGAATGGGTGAGGTCAGAGAGGAGGGTGTATAGGAGGAGCCTGGGCAGAATGGGTGGGGTCAGACAGCAGAGGAGGGGTTTAGGAGGAGCCTAGTCAGATTTGGTGAGGTCAGAGAGGAGGGGTATAGGAGGAGTCTGGGTGGAGTCAGAGAGGAGGGTGTATAGGAGGAGTCTGGGTGGAGTCAGAGGGGAGGGTGTATAGGAGGAGCCTGGGCAGAATGAGTGGGGTCAGACAGCAGAGGAGGGGCTTAGGGGGAGCCTAGTCAGATTGGGTGGGGTCAAATAGGAGGAGCCTGGGCAGAATGGGTGGAGTCAGACAGCAGAGGAGGGGCTTAGGGGGAGCCTGGGCGGAGTGGGTGTAGGAGGAGCCTGGGCAGAATGGGTGGGGTCAGACAGCAGAGGAGGGGTTTAGGAGGAGCCAAGTCAGATTGGGTGGGGTCAAATAGGAGGGGTATAGGAGGAGCCTGGGTAGAATGGGTGGGGTCAGAGGGGTATGGGAGGAGCATGGGCAGAATGAGTGGAATCAGAGAGGAGGGGGTATAGGAGGAGCCTAGTCAGATTGGGTGGGGTCAAATAGGAGGGGTATAGGAGGAGCCTGGGCAGAGGGGGAATAGGAGGAGCCTAGTCAGATTGGGTGGGGTCAGAGAGGAGGGGCTTAGGAGGAGTCTGGGCAGAATGGGTGGAGTCAGAGAGGAGGAGCTTAGGAGGAGCCTGGGCAGAATGTGTGGAGTCAGAGAGGAGGGTGTATAGGAGGAGCCTGGGCAGAATGGGTGGGGTCAGACAGCAGAGGAGGGGCTTCGGAGGAGCCTAGTCAGATTGGGTGAGGTCAGAGAGGAGGGGTATAGGAGGAGCCTGGGCAGAATGGGTGGGGTCAGACAGCAGAGGAGGGGCTTAGGAGGAGCCTGGGCAGAATGGGTGAGGTCAGAGAGGAGGGGTATAGGAGGAGCCTGGGCAGAGGGGGTAAAGGAGGAGCCTAGTCAGATTGGGTGGGGTCAAATAGGAGGAGCCTGGGCAGAATGGGTGGGGTCAAATAGGAGGAGCCTGGGCAGAATGGGTGGGGTCAGACATCAGAGGAGGGGCTTAGGAGGAGCCTAGTTAGATTGGGTGGGGTCAGAGAGGAGGGGGTATAGGAGGAGCCTAGTCAGATTGTGTGGGGTCAGACAGCAGAGGAGGGGCTTAGGAGGAGCCTAGTCAGATTGGGTGGGGTCAGAGAGGAGGGGTATAGGAGGATCCTGGGCAGAGGGGGTTTTAGGAGGAGCCTATTCAGATTGGGTGGGGTCAGAGAGGAGGGGGTATAGGAGGAGCCTAGTCAGATTGTGTGGGGTCAGACAGCAGAGGAGGGGCTTAGGAGGAGCCTAGTCAGATTGGGTGGGGTCAGAGAGGAGGGGCTTAGGAGGAGTCTGGGCAGAATGGGTGGAGTCAGAGAGGAGGAGCTTAGGAGGAGCCTGGGCAGAATGGGTGGAGTCAGAGAGGAGGGTGTATAGGAGGAGCCTGGGCAGAATGGGTGGGGTCAGACAGCAGAGGAGGGGTTTAGGAGGAGCTTAGTCAGAATGGGTGGGGTCAGACAGCAGAGGAGGGGCTTAGGAGGAGCCTAGTCAGATTGAGGTCAAATAGGAGGGGTATAGGAGGAGCCTGGGCAGAATGGGTGGGGTCAGACAGCAGAGGAGGGGTTTAGGAGGAGCCAAGTCAGATTGGGTGGGGTCAAATAGGAGGGGTATAGGAGGAGCCGGGGTAGAATGGGTGGGGTCAGAGGGATATGGGAGGAGCCTGGGCAGAATGGGTGGAATCAGAGAGGAGGGGGGTATAGGAGGAGCCTAGTCAGATTGGGTGGGGTCAGACAGCAGAGGAGGGGCTGAGCCTAGTCAGATTGGGTGGGGTCAAATAGGAGGAGCCTGGGCAGAATGGGTGGGGTCAGACTGCAGAGGAGGGGCTTAGGGGGAGCCTGGGCAGAATGGGTGGGGTCAGAGGGGTATGGGAGGAGCCTGGGCAGAATGGGTGGAGTCAGAGAGGAGGGGCTTAGGAGGAGCCTGGGCAGAATGGGTGGAGTCAGAGAGGAGGGTGTATAGGAGGAGCCTGGGCAGAATGGGTGGGGTCAGACAGCAGAGGAGGGGTTTAGGAGGAGCCTGGGCAGGTTGGGTGGGTTCCGACAGAGGAGGAGGGGCTTAGGAGGAGCCTGGGCAGAATGGGTGGAGTCAGAGAGGAGGGTGTATAGGAGGAGCCTGGGCAGAATGGGTGGGGTCAGACAGCAGAGGAGGGGCTTAGGAGGAGCCTAGTCAGATTGGGTGAGGTCAGAGAGGAGGGGTATAGGAGGAGCCTGGGCAGAGGGGGAATAGGAGGAGCCTAGTCAGATTGGGTGAGGTCAGAGAGGAGGGGTATAGGAGGAGCCTAGTCAGATTGGGTGGGGTCAGAGAGGAGGAGCCTGGGCAGAATGGGTGGGGTCAGACTGCAGAGGAGGGGCTTAGGAGGAGCCTGGGCAGAATGGGTGGGGTCAGACAGCAGAGGAGGGGCTTAGGAGGAGCCTAGTCAGATTGGGTGGGGTCAAATAGGAGGAGCCTGGGCAGAATGGGTGAGGTCAGAGAGGAGGGTGTATAGGAGGAGCCTGGGCAGAATGGGTGGGGTCAGACAGCAGAGGAGGGGTTTAGGAGGAGCCTAGTCAGATTGGGTGAGGTCAGAGAGGAGGGGTATAGGAGGAGTCTGGGTGGAGTCAGAGAGGAGGGTGTATAGGAGGAGTCTGGGTGGAGTCAGAGAGGAGGGTGTATAGGAGGAGCCTGGGCAGAATGAGTGGGGTCAGACAGCAGAGGAGGGGCTTAGGGGGAGCCTAGTCAGATTGGGTGGGGTCAAATAGGAGGAGCCTGGGCAGAATGGGTGGAGTCAGACAGCAGAGGAGGGGCTTAGGGGGAGCCTGGGCAGAATGGGTGGGGTCAGAGGGGTATGGGAGGAGCCTGGGCAGAATGGGTGGAGTCAGAGAGGAGTGGGTGTAGGAGGAGCCTGGGCAGAATGGGTGGGGTCAGACAGCAGAGGAGGGGTTTAGGAGGAGCCAAGTCAGATTGGGTGGGGTCAAATAGGAGGGGTATAGGAGGAGCCTGGGTAGAATGGGTGGGGTCAGAGGGGTATGGGAGGAGCATGGGCAGATTGAGTGGAATCAGAGAGGAGGGGGTATAGGAGGAGCCTAGTCAGATTGGGTGGGGTCAAATAGGAGGGGTATAGGAGGAGCCTGGGCAGAGGGGGAATAGGAGGAGCCTAGTCAGATTGGGTGGGGTCAGAGAGGAGGGGCTTAGGAGGAGTCTGGGCAGAATGGGTGGAGTCAGAGAGGAGGAGCTTAGGAGGAGCCTGGGCAGAATGGGTGGAGTCAGAGAGGAGGGTGTATAGGAGGAGCCTGGGCAGAATGGGTGGGGTCAGACAGCAGAGGAGGGGCTTCGGAGGAGCCTAGTCAGATTGGGTGGGGTCAGAGAGGAGGGGCTTAGGAGGAGTCTGGGCAGAATGGGTGGAGTCAGAGAGGAGGAGCTTAGGAGGAGCCTGGGCAGAATGGGTGGAGTCAGAGAGGAGGGTGTATAGGAGGAGCCTGGGCAGAATGGGTGGGGTCAGACAGCAGAGGAGGGGCTTCGGAGGAGCCTAGTCAGATTGGGTGAGGTCAGAGAGGAGGGGTATAGGAGGAGCCTGGGCAGAGGGGGAATAGGAGGAGCCTAGTCAGATTGGGTGGGGTCAGAGAGGAGGGGTATAGGAGGAGCCTGGGCAGAATGGGTGGGGTCAGACAGCAGAGGAGGGGCTTAGGAGGAGCCTAGTCAGATTGGGTGGGGTCAAATAGGAGGAGCCTGGGCAGAATGGGTGAGGTCAGAGAGGAGGGGTATAGGAGGAGCCTGGGCAGAGGGGGTAAAGGAGGAGCCTAGTCAGATTGGGTGGGGTCAAATAGGAGGAGCCTGGGCAGAATGGGTGGGGTCAAATAGGAGGAGCCTGGGCAGAATGGGTGGGGTCAGACATCAGAGGAGGGGCTTAGGAGGAGCCTAGTCAGATTGGGTGGGGTCAGAGAGGAGGGGGTATAGGAGGAGCCTAGTCAGATTGTGTGGGGTCAGACAGCAGAGGAGGGGCTTAGGAGGAGCCTAGTCAGATTGGGTGGGGTCAGAGAGGAGGGGTATAGGAGGAGCCTAGTCACATTGGGTGAGGTCAGAGAGGAGGGGTATAGGAGGAGCCTGGGCAGAGGGGGTTTAGGAGGAGCCTAGTCAGATTGGGTGGGGTCAGAGTGGAGGGGGTATAGGAGGAGCCTAGTCAGATTGTGTGGGGTCAGACAGCAGAGGAGGGGCTTAGGAGGAGCCTAGTCAGATTGGGTGGGGTCAGAGAGGAGGGGCTTAGGAGGAGTCTGGGCAGAATGGGTGGAGTCAGAGAGGAGGAGCTTAGGAGGAGCCTGGGCAGAATGGGTGGAGTCAGAGAGGAGGGTGTATAGGAGGAGCCTGGGCAGAATGGGTGGAGTCAGACAGCAGAGGAGGGGCTTAGGGGGAGCCTGGGCAGAATGGGTGGGGTCAGAGGGGTATGGGAGGAGCCTGGGCAGAATGGGTGGAGTCAGAGAGGAGTGGGTGTAGGAGGAGCCTGGGCAGAATGGGTGGGGTCAGACAGCAGAGGAGGGGTTTAGGAGGAGCCAAGTCAGATTGGGTGGGGTCAAATAGGAGGGGTATAGGAGGAGCCTGGGCAGAGGGGGAATAGGAGGAGCCTAGTCAGATTGGGTGGGGTCAGAGAGGAGGGGCTTAGGAGGAGTCTGGGCAGAATGGGTGGAGTCAGAGAGGAGGAGCTTAGGAGGAGCCTGGACAGAATGGGTGGAGTCAGAGAGGAGGGTGTATAGGAGGAGCCTGGGCAGAATGGGTGGGGTCAGACAGCAGAGGAGGGGCTTCGGAGGAGCCTAGTCAGATTGGGTGGGGTCAGAGAGGAGGGGCTTAGGAGGAGTCTGGGCAGAATGGGTGGAGTCAGAGAGGAGGAGCCTGGGAAGAATGGGTGGAGTCAGAGAGGAGGGTGTATAGGAGGAGCCTGGGCAGAATGGGTGGGGTCAGACAGCAGAGGAGGGGCTTCGGAGGAGCCTAGTCAGATTGGGTGAGGTCAGAGAGGAGGGGTATAGGAGGAGCCTGGGCAGAGGGGGAATAGGAGGAGCCTAGTCAGATTGGGTGGGGTCAGAGAGGAGGGGTATAGGAGGAGCCTGGGCAGAATGGGTGGGGTCAGACAGCAGAGGAGGGGCTTAGGAGGAGCCTAGTCAGATTGGGTGGGGTCAAATAGGAGGAGCCTGGGCAGAATGGGTGGGGTCAGACATCAGAGGAGGGGCTTAGGAGGAGCCTAGTCAGATTGGGTGGGGTCAGAGAGGAGGGGGTATAGGAGGAGCCTAGTCAGATTGTGTGGGGTCAGACAGCAGAGGAGGGGCTTAGGAGGAGCCTAGTCACATTGGGTGAGGTCAGAGAGGAGGGGTATAGGAGGAGCCTGGGCAGAGGGGGTTTAGGAGGAGCCTAGTCAGATTGGGTGGGGTCAGAGAGGAGGGGCTTAGGAGGAGTCTGGGCAGAATGGGTGGAGTCAGAGAGGAGGAGCTTAGGAGGAGCCTGGGCAGAATGGGCGGGGTCAGAGAGGAGTGGGTATAGGAGGAGCCTGGGCAGAATGGGTGGGGTCAGACAGCAGAGGAGGGGTTTAGGAGGAGCCAAGTCAGATTGGGTGGGGTCAAATAGGAGGGGTATAGGAGGAGCCTGGGTAGAATGGGTGGGGTCAGAGGGATATGGGAGGAGCCTGGGCAGAATGGGTGGAATCAGAGAGGAGGGGGGTATAGGAGGAGCCTAGTCAGATTGGGTGGGGACAGCAGAGGAGGGGCTTGGGGGGAGCCTAGTCAGATTGGGTGGGGTCAGAGAGGAGGGGTATAGGAGGAGCCTGGGCAGAATGGTGGGGTCAGACAGCAGAGGAGGGGCTGAGCCTAGTCAGATTGGGTGGGGTCAAATAGGAGGAGCCTGGGCAGAATGGGTGGGGTCAGACTGCGGAGGAGGGGCTCAGGGGGAGCCTGGGCAGAATGGGTGGGGTCAGAGGGGTATGGGAGGAGCCTGGGCAGAATGGGTGGAGTCAGAGAGGAGGGTGTATAGGAGGAGCCTGGGCAGAATGGGTGGGGTCAGACAGCAGAGGAGGGGCTTAGGAGGAGCCTAGTCAGATTGGGTGAGGTCAGAGAGGAGGGGTATAGGAGGAGCCTGGGCAGAGGGGGAATAAGAGGAGCCTAGTCAGATTGGGTGAGGTCACAGAGGAGGGGTATAGGAGGAGCCTAGTCAGATTGGGTGGGGTCAGAGAGGAGGGGCTTAGGAGGAGCCTGGGCAGAATGGGTGGGGTCAGACAGCAGAGGAGGGGCTTAGGAGGAGCCTAGTCAGATTGGGTGGGGTCAAATAGGAGGAGCCTGGGCAGAATGGGTGGAGTCAGACAGCAGAGGAGGGGTTTAGGAGGAGCCTAGTCAGATTTGGTGAGGTCAGAGAGGAGGGGTATAGGAGGAGTCTGGACAGAATGGGTGGAGTCAGAGAGGAGGGTGTATAGGAGGAGCCTGGGCAGAATGGGTGGCGTCAGACAGCAGAGGAGGGGTTTAGGAGGAGCCTAGTCAGATTGGGTGAGGTCAGAGAGGAGGGGTATAGGAGGAGTCTGGGTGGAGTCAGAGAGGAGGGTGTATAGGAGGAGTCTGGGTGGAGTCAGACAGCAGAGGAGGGGCTTAGGGGGAGCCTGGGCAGAATGGGTGGGGTCAGAGGGGTATGGGAGGAGCCTGGGCAGAATGGGTGGAGTCAGAGAGGAGTGGGTGTAGGAGGAGCCTGGGCAGAATGGGTGGGGTCAGACAGCAGAGGAGGGGTTTAGGAGGAGCCAAGTCAGATTGGGTGGGGTCAAATAGGAGGGGTATGGGAGGAGCATGGGCAGATTGAGTGGAATCAGAGAGGAGGGGGTATAGGAGGAGCCTAGTCAGATTGGGTGGGGTCAAATAGGAGGGGTATAGGAGGAGCCTGGGCAGAGGGGGAATAGGAGGAGCCTAGTCAGATTGGGTGGGGTCAGAGAGGAGGGGCTTAGGAGGAGTCTGGGCAGAATGGGTGGAGTCAGAGAGGAGGAGCTTAGGAGGAGCCTGGGCAGAATGGGTGGAGTCAGAGAGGAGGGTGTATAGGAGGAGCCTGGGCAGAATGGGTGGGGTCAGACAGCAGAGGAGGGGCTTCGGAGGAGCCTAGTCAGATTGGGTGGGGTCAGAGAGGAGGGGTATAGGAGGAGCCTGGGCAGAGGGGGAATAGGAGGAGCCTAGTCAGATTGGGTGGCGTCAGAGAGGAGGAGCTTAGGGGGAGCCTGGGCAGAATGGGTGGAGTCAGAGAGGAGGGTGTATAGGAGGAGCCTGGGCAGAATGGGTGGGGTCAGACAGCAGAGGAGGGGCTTCGGAGGAGCCTAGTCAGATTGGGTGGGGTCAGAGAGGAGGGGCTTAGGAGGAGTCTGAGCAGAATGGGTGGAGTCAGAGAGGAGGAGCTTAGGAGGAGCCTGGGAAGAATGGGTGGAGTCAGAGAGGAGGGTGTATAGGAGGAGCCTGGGCAGAATGGGTGGGGTCAGACAGCAGAGGAGGGGCTTCGGAGGAGCCTAGTCAGATTGGGTGAGGTCAGAGAGGAGGGGTATAGGAGGAGCCTGGGCAGAGGGGGAATAGGAGGAGCCTAGTCAGATTGGGTGGGGTCAGAGAGGAGGGGTATAGGAGGAGCCTGGGCAGAATGGGTGGGGTCAGACAGCAGAGGAGGAGGGGCTTAGGAGGAGCCTAGTCAGATTGGGTGGGGTCAAATAGGAGGAGCCTGGGCAGAATGGGTGGGGTCAGACATCAGAGGAGGGGCTTAGGAGGAGCCTAGTCAGATTGGGTGGGGTCAGAGAGGAGGGGTATAGGAGGAGCCTAGTCACATTGGGTGAGGTCAGAGAGGAGGGGTATAGGAGGAGCCTGGGCAGAGGGGGTTTAGGAGGAGCCTAGTCAGATTGGGTGGGGTCAGAGAGGAGGGGCTTAGGAGGAGTCTGGGCAGAATGGGTGGAGTCAGAGAGGAGGAGCTTAGGAGGAGCCTGGGCAGAATGGGTGGAGTCAGAGAGGAGGGTGTATAGAAGGAGCCTGGGCAGAATGGGTGGGGTCAGACAGCAGAGGAGGGGTTTAGGAGGAGCTTAGTCAGAATGGGTGGGGTCAGACAGCAGAGGAGGGGCTTAGGAGGAGCCTAGTCAGATTGAGGTCAAATAGGAGGGGTATAGGAGGAGCCTGGGCAGAATGGGTGAGGTCAGACAGCAGAGGAGGGGTTTAGGAGGAGCCAAGTCAGATTGGGTGGGGTCAAATAGGAGGAGCCTGGGCAGAATGGGTGAGGTCAGAGAGGAGGGGCTGAGGAGGAGCCTGGGCAGAATGGGTGGAGTCAGAGAGGAGGGGCTTAGGAGGAGTCTGGGCAGAATGGGTGGAGTCAGAGAGGAGGAGCTTAGGAGGAGCCTGGGCAGAATGGGTGGAGTCAGAGAGGAGGGTGTATAGGAGGAGCCTGGGCAGAATGGGTGGAGTCAGACAGCAGAGGAGGGGCTTAGGGGGAGCCTGGGCAGAATGGGTGGGGTCAGAGGGGTATGGGAGGAGCCTGGGCAGAATGGGTGGAGTCAGAGAGGAGTGGGTGTAGGAGGAGCCTGGGCAGAATGGGTGGGGTCAGACAGCAGAGGAGGGGTTTAGGAGGAGCCAAGTCAGATTGGGTGGGGTCAAATAGGAGGGGTATAGGAGGAGCCTGGGCAGAGGGGGAATAGGAGGAGCCTAGTCAGATTGGGTGGGGTCAGAGAGGAGGGGCTTAGGAGGAGTCTGGGCAGAATGGGTGGAGTCAGAGAGGAGGAGCTTAGGAGGAGCCTGGACAGAATGGGTGGAGTCAGAGAGGAGGGTGTATAGGAGGAGCCTGGGCAGAATGGGTGGGGTCAGACAGCAGAGGAGGGGCTTCGGAGGAGCCTAGTCAGATTGGGTGGGGTCAGAGAGGAGGGGCTTAGGAGGAGTCTGGGCAGAATGGGTGGAGTCAGAGAGGAGGAGCCTGGGAAGAATGGGTGGAGTCAGAGAGGAGGGTGTATAGGAGGAGCCTGGGCAGAATGGGTGGGGTCAGACAGCAGAGGAGGGGCTTCGGAGGAGCCTAGTCAGATTGGGTGAGGTCAGAGAGGAGGGGTATAGGAGGAGCCTGGGCAGAGGGGGAATAGGAGGAGCCTAGTCAGATTGGGTGGGGTCAGAGAGGAGGGGTATAGGAGGAGCCTGGGCAGAATGGGTGGGGTCAGACAGCAGAGGAGGGGCTTAGGAGGAGCCTAGTCAGATTGGGTGGGGTCAAATAGGAGGAGCCTGGGCAGAATGGGTGGGGTCAGACATCAGAGGAGGGGCTTAGGAGGAGCCTAGTCAGATTGGGTGGGGTCAGAGAGGAGGGGGTATAGGAGGAGCCTAGTCAGATTGTGTGGGGTCAGACAGCAGAGGAGGGGCTTAGGAGGAGCCTAGTCACATTGGGTGAGGTCAGAGAGGAGGGGTATAGGAGGAGCCTGGGCAGAGGGGGTTTAGGAGGAGCCTAGTCAGATTGGGTGGGGTCAGAGAGGAGGGGCTTAGGAGGAGTCTGGGCAGAATGGGTGGAGTCAGAGAGGAGGAGCTTAGGAGGAGCCTGGGCAGAATGGGCGGGGTCAGAGAGGAGTGGGTATAGGAGGAGCCTGGGCAGAATGGGTGGGGTCAGACAGCAGAGGAGGGGTTTAGGAGGAGCCAAGTCAGATTGGGTGGGGTCAAATAGGAGGGGTATAGGAGGAGCCTGGGTAGAATGGGTGGGGTCAGAGGGATATGGGAGGAGCCTGGGCAGAATGGGTGGAATCAGAGAGGAGGGGGGTATAGGAGGAGCCTAGTCAGATTGGGTGGGGACAGCAGAGGAGGGGCTTGGGGGGAGCCTAGTCAGATTGGGTGGGGTCAGAGAGGAGGGGTATAGGAGGAGCCTGGGCAGAATGGTGGGGTCAGACAGCAGAGGAGGGGCTGAGCCTAGTCAGATTGGGTGGGGTCAAATAGGAGGAGCCTGGGCAGAATGGGTGGGGTCAGACTGCGGAGGAGGGGCTCAGGGGGAGCCTGGGCAGAATGGGTGGGGTCAGAGGGGTATGGGAGGAGCCTGGGCAGAATGGGTGGAGTCAGAGAGGAGGGTGTATAGGAGGAGCCTGGGCAGAATGGGTGGGGTCAGACAGCAGAGGAGGGGCTTAGGAGGAGCCTAGTCAGATTGGGTGAGGTCAGAGAGGAGGGGTATAGGAGGAGCCTGGGCAGAGGGGGAATAAGAGGAGCCTAGTCAGATTGGGTGAGGTCACAGAGGAGGGGTATAGGAGGAGCCTAGTCAGATTGGGTGGGGTCAGAGAGGAGGGGCTTAGGAGGAGCCTGGGCAGAATGGGTGGGGTCAGACAGCAGAGGAGGGGCTTAGGAGGAGCCTAGTCAGATTGGGTGGGGTCAAATAGGAGGAGCCTGGGCAGAATGGGTGGAGTCAGACAGCAGAGGAGGGGTTTAGGAGGAGCCTAGTCAGATTTGGTGAGGTCAGAGAGGAGGGGTATAGGAGGAGTCTGGACAGAATGGGTGGAGTCAGAGAGGAGGGTGTATAGGAGGAGCCTGGGCAGAATGGGTGGCGTCAGACAGCAGAGGAGGGGTTTAGGAGGAGCCTAGTCAGATTGGGTGAGGTCAGAGAGGAGGGGTATAGGAGGAGTCTGGGTGGAGTCAGAGAGGAGGGTGTATAGGAGGAGTCTGGGTGGAGTCAGACAGCAGAGGAGGGGCTTAGGGGGAGCCTGGGCAGAATGGGTGGGGTCAGAGGGGTATGGGAGGAGCCTGGGCAGAATGGGTGGAGTCAGAGAGGAGTGGGTGTAGGAGGAGCCTGGGCAGAATGGGTGGGGTCAGACAGCAGAGGAGGGGTTTAGGAGGAGCCAAGTCAGATTGGGTGGGGTCAAATAGGAGGGGTATGGGAGGAGCATGGGCAGATTGAGTGGAATCAGAGAGGAGGGGGTATAGGAGGAGCCTAGTCAGATTGGGTGGGGTCAAATAGGAGGGGTATAGGAGGAGCCTGGGCAGAGGGGGAATAGGAGGAGCCTAGTCAGATTGGGTGGGGTCAGAGAGGAGGGGCTTAGGAGGAGTCTGGGCAGAATGGGTGGAGTCAGAGAGGAGGAGCTTAGGAGGAGCCTGGGCAGAATGGGTGGAGTCAGAGAGGAGGGTGTATAGGAGGAGCCTGGGCAGAATGGGTGGGGTCAGACAGCAGAGGAGGGGCTTCGGAGGAGCCTAGTCAGATTGGGTGGGGTCAGAGAGGAGGGGTATAGGAGGAGCCTGGGCAGAGGGGGAATAGGAGGAGCCTAGTCAGATTGGGTGGCGTCAGAGAGGAGGAGCTTAGGGGGAGCCTGGGCAGAATGGGTGGAGTCAGAGAGGAGGGTGTATAGGAGGAGCCTGGGCAGAATGGGTGGGGTCAGACAGCAGAGGAGGGGCTTCGGAGGAGCCTAGTCAGATTGGGTGGGGTCAGAGAGGAGGGGCTTAGGAGGAGTCTGAGCAGAATGGGTGGAGTCAGAGAGGAGGAGCTTAGGAGGAGCCTGGGAAGAATGGGTGGAGTCAGAGAGGAGGGTGTATAGGAGGAGCCTGGGCAGAATGGGTGGGGTCAGACAGCAGAGGAGGGGCTTCGGAGGAGCCTAGTCAGATTGGGTGAGGTCAGAGAGGAGGGGTATAGGAGGAGCCTGGGCAGAGGGGGAATAGGAGGAGCCTAGTCAGATTGGGTGGGGTCAGAGAGGAGGGGTATAGGAGGAGCCTGGGCAGAATGGGTGGGGTCAGACAGCAGAGGAGGAGGGGCTTAGGAGGAGCCTAGTCAGATTGGGTGGGGTCAAATAGGAGGAGCCTGGGCAGAATGGGTGGGGTCAGACATCAGAGGAGGGGCTTAGGAGGAGCCTAGTCAGATTGGGTGGGGTCAGAGAGGAGGGGTATAGGAGGAGCCTAGTCACATTGGGTGAGGTCAGAGAGGAGGGGTATAGGAGGAGCCTGGGCAGAGGGGGTTTAGGAGGAGCCTAGTCAGATTGGGTGGGGTCAGAGAGGAGGGGCTTAGGAGGAGTCTGGGCAGAATGGGTGGAGTCAGAGAGGAGGAGCTTAGGAGGAGCCTGGGCAGAATGGGTGGAGTCAGAGAGGAGGGTGTATAGAAGGAGCCTGGGCAGAATGGGTGGGGTCAGACAGCAGAGGAGGGGTTTAGGAGGAGCTTAGTCAGAATGGGTGGGGTCAGACAGCAGAGGAGGGGCTTAGGAGGAGCCTAGTCAGATTGAGGTCAAATAGGAGGGGTATAGGAGGAGCCTGGGCAGAATGGGTGAGGTCAGACAGCAGAGGAGGGGTTTAGGAGGAGCCAAGTCAGATTGGGTGGGGTCAAATAGGAGGAGCCTGGGCAGAATGGGTGAGGTCAGAGAGGAGGGGCTGAGGAGGAGCCTGGGCAGAATGGGTGGAGTCAGACAGCAGAGGAGGGGCTTAGGAGGAGCCAGGGCAGGTTGGGTGGGGCCAGACAGCAGAGGAGGGGCTTAGGAGGAGTCTGGGCAGAATGGGTGGAGTCAGAGAGGAGGGGGTATAGGAGGAGCCTAGTCAGATTGGGTGGGGTCAGACAGCAGAGGAGGGGCTTCGGAGGAGCCTAGTCAGATTGGGTGAGGTCAGAGAGGAGGGGTATAGGAGGAGCCTGGGCAGAATGGGTGGGGTCAGAGGGGTATGGGAGGAGCCTGGGCAGAATGGGTGGAGTCAGAGAGGAGGGGGTATAGGAGGAGCCTAGTCAGATTGGGTGGGGTCCGAGAGCAGAGGAGGGGTTTAGGAGGAGCCTAGTCAGATTGGGTGTGGTCAATTAGGAGGAGCCTGGGCAGAATGGGTGGGGTCTGAGGGCCTAGGAAGGGGTCATAGATGGAGGAGGATCCTGACTTATGGTGGGGAACTGCAAAAACTTTTTTAATGCACCCCCCCTATACTTTCTGATTTCTGTTGGGAGGGGGCAGTTGGGGAGCAGTATTAAAAGGTGCTTAGGCGCAACGTGAAGAGCGATGAGATGCACAGAATGGCATGCCTTCCAGGTACTTTTGGGGGGGGCTACCATTATTTTTTATTGCTCTGATCCTCCCTAATGGGGTGTACCCCAAATGGTTAGGGGCAACGGGGGAGGGGGGGTGGCAAAAAGCTGTTTGACAGTTTCTGTTACCAACAGGGGTCACCATACGATTCTGCTGCAGTTATGGTATTGAAAGGTACAACAAGGAGCATGTGGATGTATTTTTGCAGGTGGGGTGCCCCAAAATTTTACTGCCAGCAGCAGCAGCCCCCCTCCTCCCCACCCAGCAGATTGGTATAGGTACCTTTAGGACATTTCTGTTGAAAAAAGAGGCTATAGCGAATCGTGCTATGAAATCCTAGAGCACTAACATTTGCTAAATAAAGGTGGCATCGGAGCATACGAATGAGGCAGAGAGAGGCTACTGTTGCCAATTGGTTTGGTGGGTCATAGTGAATAACCTCGGCATGCAAATAGGCAGTGTGAGGATTGGCAGTGTCTGTAGAGAATTTTGGCATGCTCTTCAGCTTATTTTTTCCTCCTTACGTTGGCTATGAACTACAGAGGAAAGGCCCAGCCTTACTGTTGGACAAAACATGTATTTATGATTTTAAGAAGTGTAGTCTGACTGTACTGAGAGGGGCTGTACAGTACGGTAAATGCCTGTATACCCCTGCAATGTGCATCCAACTGTCACTTGAGATTCAATAGCGAACGAAGCAGCTGGGTTACTGACTGAATGTAAATGGAAGGCACATAGCAAGGGTGTTTGTGGTCACTCAAATGATTGAAACCTGGTTGATGCACTACCAAAGCTGGGGTTCCAGGAGGGAACATTTGAGGGGCATGGAGATGGTGGTGCCCAGAGGTCAAAATACGTTTCAGAGACAGAGAGGTACTGCGGTCCTGGTCCCACATTGGGGGTAGTCAAAAGTCCTGCTAAAGATTTCTGTCCAACTGTTACCACGTTTTGTGCAGCCTGGCTCCCTCTGTAACGATTCCCCAGTGTCTTTCGATCCTACAGATGACTGTAGCAAACTTCCCAAATTTTTTCTTGGCCTCATACCCCCAAAGGAGTGCCTGACATTTGCCAGCCTAACGATACTCACATTCTGGGAAAAACCTCACTAACCATGCATATTTATGCACCACACATGGCAAATCCTTGCAATTGCAGAACATCATATCGCACTTGTCATCTTTGAGGTGCTGTAAGTATTTGGATTTGAGGGAAATATTCATCCTTGCTTGCTCTCCCACCTGAAGTCTATGGTGCTGCTGTTCCTTTCTCACATGTCCCTACAAAGAGACAAGTGACACACAGGCTCAATCACTCAGCAAACATATATGCTTTGACGCTTTCATCTTGCTGTTTACCTTCCAAATGTTCCCCCTTCACCACAAATACAGGCCAGCCATTCCTCATCCCCTCAGTCATCGTAGTCCTTCACTCCTTAGGCCCTGCAAGACAAAAATGAACAAGAATCATGTCAACAAGCAGAAGAAAAGCCTCAGTGTGCTCTTTTGTTCATACTGCTGCCCACTAGTAACACTTCATGGCCACTGCAGCTTAAGAATGGGACTGAGAAGAGGGCTCTCCTATGCAAATAATGTCCTCCCATGCATACTTTCTTCTGAGACGGTCGGCGGCTTGTGCCGTGATACTGCCTCCAACATATGGTCTTCAACCAAATTTAAAAAAAGCCCACCTGCCTTAGACGAAGGATTTTGCCACTCGAAGGAAGCACATGGGGACATCACCATCATTTAGCAGGGTCCTAAATTGCCTGCTGTCCGCCTGTATACAGAACAAGGACGTTTGTGGCCGTTCGTGAGCGTTCTTCAAAGGAAGGAGGTGGGTGAATAAATCCAAGATGCCAGGGCAGGCCCAGCCCAGCCCAGTGCAGCCCAGCCCGGCACAGCGCACTGCTGTGGAGGTCCACTCCTTCACATCCTGCAGCAGGCATGATGCAGATCTACTAGAGCAAAGGCTTGACTCTGCTCTTGTCTGTCTCTTAAAGGAAACAATCTTTCCAACTTCTTATTGCACCTAATAAATGGACTCTAGCTAGCCTCAAACTCGACCCATCATTTCATTAGCCAGAGCTCATACTTGACCTTTATTTCTATCCAAGCTCACTGGCACCAAACCCCTGATTTGAGCGAGTGGCTCACACTAAAATGAAAAATCACCATCAACCAACCTATTTTACAATAAGTGTAGCACCATCCTCGCATTCTTGTGCTCAGTTATAACCCCCAATACCACAATTGCACTCTGCAATTCACCAAACTTAAAGGACAAAGAATGAAGACATTGATAAAGGAAGATAAGGCCTTGTTCCTAGCACCTACTTGAGAAATAGGGCGGTTGGTAGAAGGTCATGAGAGAAAACATATGAAATGTTGGGAGACACCTGCTAAAAAAAACACTAGCAAAAAAAAAAAAATCACTGTTTGAAAATTTCCCACCTTGGGATACTTCTACAGCACTGGCAGGATTCGAACCCTGGCCTGTGAGGGCTGTCCACCCCAAAGGTACAAGCCTTACCTTTGAGCTATAGCTCCTTGGTGGTCTAGAGGATTGCAGTAGTAACTATAAGCAACATACAGGCCTTGGTGTCCTTCCCTGTGGCTTCCATTGCACATTAAATGGATGACCATGACATAAGGACAATTTGATAGGCTACTTACATGGAAACCAGAAAAACACTTAGCAAAAAAAAAAAAAGAAAATCACTGTTTGAAAATTTCCCACCTTGGGATACTTCTACAGCACTGGCAGGATTCGAACCCTGGCCTGTCAGGGCTGTCCCCACCAAAGGTACAAGGCTTACCTTTGAGCTATAGCTCCTTGGTGGTCTGGAGGAATGCAGTAGTAACTATAAGCAACATACAGGCCTTGGTGTCCTTTCCTGTGGCTTCCATTGCACATTAAATGGATGACCATGACATAAGGACAATTTGATAGGCTACTTACATGGAAACCAGAAAAACACTTAGCAAAAAAAAAAAAAAAAGGTAATCACTGTTTGAAAATTTCCCACCTTGGGATACTTCTACAGCACTGGCAGGATTCGAACCCTGGCCTGTGAGGGCTGTCCACACCAAAGGTACAAGCCTTACCTTTGAGCTATAGCTCCTTGGTGGTCTGGAGGATTGCAGTAGTAACTATAAGCAACATACAGGCCTTGGTGTCCTTTCCTGTGGCTTCCATTGCACATTAAATGGATGACCATGACATACGGACAATTTGATAGGCTACTTACATGGAAACCAGAAAAACACTTAGCAAAAAAAAAAAATGAAAATCACTGTTTCAAAATTTCCCACCTTGGGATACTTCTACAGCACTGGCAGGATTCGAACCCTGGCCTGTGAGGGCTGTCCCCGCCAAAGGTACAAGCCTTACCTTTGAGCTATAGCTCCTTGGTGGTCTAGAGGATTGCAGTAGTAACTATAAGCAACATACAGGCCTTGGTGTCCTTCCCTGTGGCTTCCATTGCACATTAAAAGGATGACCATGACATAAGGACAATTTGATAGGCTACTTACATGGAAACCAGTGTGGTCCAGTGGGTAAGTTCCTGCCTTCCATTCAGGCATCCAGGGTTCAAATCCCGGGTTCGGCACCAGGTAAGTAAATTGGTAAGTAAAATGTGACTGTGTGGTTGTGTAAGAGTGGAATCATGCCTAGCGAAAGAGGGATTGCAGATTGGTCGGTAAGTAAAATAGGTGTGGAAAGAAAGGTGAAAGAGAACGGGTGTTGTCTGACCCTGGGCATGTTGGGTGGGGTCAGAGAGGAGGGGTATAGGAGGAGTCTGGGCAGAATGGGTGGAGTCAGAGAGGAGGGGCTTAGGAGGAGTCTGGGTAGAATGGGTGGAGTCAGAGAGGAGGGGGAGCCTGGGCAGAATGGGTGGGGTCAGAGGGGTATGGGAGGAGCCTGGGCAGAATGGGTGGAGTCAGAGAGGAGTGGGTATAGGAGGAGCCTGGGCAGAATGGGTAGGGTCAGACTGCAGAGGAGGGGCTTAGGTGGAGCCTGGGCAGAATGGGTGGGGTCAGACAGCAGAGGGGGGGCTTAGGAGGAGCCTAGGGGCTTAGGAGGAGCCTAGTCAGATTGGGTAGAATGGGTGGGGTCAGACAGCAGAGGAGGGGTTTAGGAGGAGCCTGGGCAGGTTGGGTGGGTTCCGACAGAGGAGGAGGGGCTTAGGAGGAGCCTGGGCAGAATGGGTGGAGTCAGAGAGGAGGGTGTATAGGAGGAGCCTGGGCAGAATGGGTGGGGTCAGACAGCAGAGGAGGGGCTTAGGAGGAGCCTAGTCAGATTGGGTGGGGTCAAATAGGAGGAGCCTGGGCAGAATGGGTGGAGTCAGAGAGGAGGGTGTATAGGAGGAGCCTGGGCAGAGGGGGAATAGGAGGAGCCTAGTCAGAATGGGTGGGGTCAGACAGCAGAGGAGGGGCTTAGGAGGAGCCTAGTCAGATTGGGTGGGGTCAAATAGGAGGAGCCTGGGCAGAATGGGTGGAGTCAGAGAGGAGGGTGTATAGGAGGAGCCTGGGCAGAATGGGTGGGGTCAGACAGCAGAGGAGGGGCTTAGGAGGAGCCTAGTCAGATTGGGTGAGTTCAGAGAGGAGGGGTATAGGAGGAGCCTGGGCAGAGGGGGAATAGGAGGAGCCTAGTCAGAATGGGTGGGGTCAGACAGCAGAGGAGGGGTTTAGGAGGAGCCTAGTCAGATTGGGTGGGGTCAGAGAGGAGGGGCTGAGGAGGAGCTTAGTCAGAATGGGTGGGGTCAGACAGCAGAGGAGGGGCTTAGGAGGAGCCTAGTCAGATTGGGGTCAAATAGGAGGAGCCTGGGCAGAATGGGTGAGGTCAGAGAGGAGGGGTATAGGAGGAGCCTGGGCAGAATGGGTGGGGTCAGAGGGGTATGGGAGGAGCCTGGGCAGAATGGGTGGAGTCAGAGAGGAGGGGGTATATGAGGAGCCTAGTCAGATTGGGTGGGGTCAGAGAGCAGAGGAGGGGTTTAGGAGGAGCCTAGTCAGATTGGGTGAGGTCAGAGAGGAGGGGTATAGGAGGAGCTTAGTCAGATTGGGTGGGGTCAAATAGGAGGAGCCTGGCCAGAATGGGTGAGGTCAGAGAGGAGGGTGTATAGGAGGAGCCTGGGCAGAATGGGTGGGGTCAGACAGCAGAGGAGGGGGTTTAGGAGGAGCCTAGTCAGATTGGGTGAGGTCAGAGAGGAGGGTGTATAGGAGGAGCCTGGGCAGAATGGGTGGGGTCAGACAGCAGAGGAGGGGTTTAGGAGGAGCCTAGTCAGATTGGGTGAGGTCAGAGAGGAGGGGTATAGGAGGAGTCTGGGTGGAGTCAGAGAGGAGGGTGTATAGGAGGAGTCTGGGTGGAGTCAGAGAGGAGGGTGTATAGGAGGAGCCTGGGCAGAATGAGTGGGGTCAGACAGCAGAGGAGGGGCTTAGGGGGAGCCTAGTCAGATTGGGTGGGGTCAAATAGGAGGAGCCTGGGCAGAATGGGTGGGGTCAGACTGCAGAGGAGGGGCATAGGGGAGCCTGGGCAGAATGGGTGGGGTCAGAGGGGAATGGGTGGAGTCAGAGAGGAGTGGGTATAGGAGGAGCCTGGGCAGAATGGGTGGGGTCAGAGAGCAGAGGAGGGGTTTAGGAGGAGCCAAGTCAGATTGGGTGGGGTCAAATAGGACGGGTATAGGAGGAGCCTGGGTAGAATGGGTGGGGTCAGAGGGATATGGGAGGAGCCTGGGCAGAATGGGTGGGATCAGAGAGGAGGGGGGTATAGGAGGAGCCTAGTCAGATTGGGTGGGGTCAGACAGCAGAGGAGGGGCTGAGCCTAGTCAGATTGGGTGGGGTCAGACTGCAGAGGAGGGGCTTAGGGGGATCCTGGGCAGAATGGGTGGGGTCAGAGGGGGTATGGGAGGAGCCTGGGCAGAATGGGTGGAGTCAGGGAGGAGGGTGTATAGGAGGAGCCTGGGCAGAATGGGTGGGGTCAGACAGCAGAGGAGGGGCTTAGGAGGAGCCTAGTCAGATTGGGTGAGGTCAGAGAGGAGGGGTATAGGGGGAGCCTGGGCAGAGGGGGAATAGGAGGAGCCTAGTCAGATTGTGTGGGGTCAGACAGCAGAGGAGGGGCTTAGGAGGAGCCTAGTCAGATTGGGTGGGGTCAGAGAGGAGGGGTATAGGAGGAGCCTAGTCACATTGGGTGAGGTCAGAGAGGAGGGGTATAGGAGGAGCCTGGGCAGAGGGGGTTTAGGAGGAGCCTAGTCAGATTGGGTGGGGTCAGAGAGGAGGGGGTATAGGAGGAGCCTGGGCAGAATGGGTGGGGTCAGACAGCAGAGGAGGGGTTTAGGAGGAGCCTAGTCAGATTGGGTGGGGTCAGAGAGGAGGGGCTTAGGAGGAGTCTGGGCAGAATGGGTGGAGTCAGAGAGGAGGAGCTTAGGAGGAGCCTGGGCAGAATGGGTGGAGTCAGAGAGGAGGGTGTATAGGAGGAGCCTGGGCAGAATGGGTGGGGTCAGACAGCAGAGGAGGGGTTTAGGAGGAGCTTAGTCAGAATGGGTGGGGTCAGACAGCAGAGGAGGGGCTTAGGAGGAGCCTAGTCAGATTGAGGTCAAATAGGAGGAGCCTGGGCAGAATGGGTGAGGTCAGAGAGGAGGGGCTGAGGAGGAGCCTGGGCAGAATGGGTGGAGTCAGACAGCAGAGGAGGGGCTTAGGAGGAGCCAGGGCTGGTTGGGTGGGGTCAGACAGCAGAGGAGGGGGGCTTAGGAGGAGTCTGGGCAGAATGGGTGGAGTCAGAGAGGAGGGGGTATAGGAGGAGCCTAGTCAGATTGGGTGTGGTCAAATAGGAGTAGCCTGGGCAGAATGGGTGGGGTCTGAGGGCCTAGGAAGGGGTCATAGATGGAGGAGGATCCTGACTTATGGTGGGGAACTGCAAAAACTTTTTTAATGCACCCCCCTATACTTTCTGATTTCTGTTGGGAGGGGGCAGTTGGGGAGCAGTATTAAAAGGTGCTTAGGCGCAACGTGAAGAGCGATGAGGTGCACAGAATGGCATGCCTTCCAGGTACTTTTGGGGGGGGGGGGGGGGGCTACCATTATTTTTTATTGCTCTGATCCTCCCTCATGGGGTGTACCCCAAATGGTTAGGGGCAACGGGGGAGGGGGGGTGGCAAAAAGCTGTTTGACAGTTTCTGTTACCAACAGGGGTCACCATACGATTCTGCTGCAGTTATGGTATTGAAAGGTACAACAAGGAGCATGTGGATGTATTTTTGCAGGTGGGGTGCCCCAAAATTTTACTGCCAGCAGCAGCAGCCCCCCTCCTCCCCACCCAGCAGATTGGTATAGGTACCTTTAGGACATTTCTGTTGAAAAAAGAGGCTATAGCGAATCGTGCTATGAAATCCTAGAGCACTAACATTTGCTAAATAAAGGTGGCATCGGAGCATACGAATGAGGCAGAGAGAGGCTACTGTTGCCAATTGGTTTGGTGGGTCATAGTGAATAACCTCGGCATGCAAATAGGCAAGGCAGTGTGAGGATTGGCAGTGTCTGTAGAGAATTTTGGCATGCTCTTCAGCTTATTTTTTCCTCCTTACGTTGGCTATGAACTACAGAGGAAAGGCCCAGCCTTACTGTTGGACAAAACATGTATTTATGATTTTAAGAAGTGTAGTCTGACTGTACTGAGAGGGGCTGTACAGTACGGTAAATGCCTGTATACCCCTGCAATGTGCATCCAACTGTCACTTGAGATTCAATAGCGAACGAAGCAGCTGGGTTACTGACTGAATGTAAATGGAAGGCACATAGCAAGGGTGTTTGTGGTCACTCAAATGATTGAAACCTGGTTGATGCACTACCAAAGCTGGGGTTCCAGGAGGGAACATTTGAGGGGCATTGAGATGGTGGTGCCCAGAGGTCAAAATACGTTTCAGAGACAGAGAGGTACTGCGGTCCTGGTCCCACATTGGGGGTAGTCAAAAGTCCTGCTAAAGATTTCTGTCCAACTGTTACCACGTTTTGTGCAGCCTGGCTCCCTCTGTAACGATTCCCCAGTGTCTTTCGATCCTACAGATGACTGTAGCAAACTTCCCAAATTTTTTCTTGGCCTCATACCCCCAAAGGAGTGCCTGACATTTGCCAGCCTAACGACACTCACATTCTGGGAAAAACCTCACTAACCATGCATATTTATGCACCACACATGGCAAATCCTTGCAATTGCAGAACATCACATCGCACTTGTCATCTTTGAGGTGCTGTAAGTATTTGGATTTGAGGGAAATATTCATCCTTGCTTGCTCTCCCACCTGAAGTCTATGGTGCTGCTGTTCCTTTCTCACATGTCCCTACAAAGAGACAAGTGACACACAGACTCAATCACTCAGCAAACATATATGCTTTGACGCTTTCATCTTGCTGTTTACCTTCCAAATGTTCCCCCTTCACCACAAATACAGGCCAGCCATTCCTCATCCCCTCAGTCATCGTAGTCCTTCACTCCTTAGGCCCTGCAGGACAAAAATGAACAAGAATCATGTCAACAAGCAGAAGAAAAGCCTCAGTGTGCTCTTTTGTTCATACTGCTGCCCACTAGTAACACTTCATGGCCACTGCAGCTTAAGAATGGGACTGAGAAGAGGGCTCTCCTATGCAAATAATGTCCTCCCATGCATACTTTCTTCTGAGACGGTCGGCGGCTTGTGCCGTGATACTGCCTCCAACATATGGTCTTCAACCAAATTTAAAAAAAGCCCACCTGCCTTAGACGAAGGATTTTGCCACTCGAAGGAAGCACATGGGGACATCACCATCATTTAGCAGGGTCCTAAATTGCCTGCTGTCCGCCTGTATACAGAACAAGGACGTTTGTGGCCGTTCGTGAGCGTTCTTCAAAGGAAGGAGGTGGGTGAATAAATCCAAGATGCCAGGGCAGGCCCAGCCCAGCCCAGTGCAGCCCAGCCCGGCACAGCGCACTGCTGTGGAGGTCCACTCCTTCACATCCTGCAGCAGGCATGATGCAGATCTACTAGAGCAAAGGCTTGACTCTGCTCTTGTCTGTCTCTTAAAGGAAACAATCTTTCCAACTTCTTATTGCACCTAATAAATGGACTCTAGCTAGCCTCAAACTCGACCCATCATTTCATTAGCCAGAGCTCATACTTGACCTTTATTTCTATCCAAGCTCACTGGCACCAAACCCCTGATTTGAGCGAGTGGCTCACACTAAAATGAAAAATCACCATCAACCAACCTATTTTACAATAAGTGTAGCACCATCCTCGCATTCTTGTGCTCAGTTATAACCCCCAATACCACAATTGCACTCTGCAATTCACCAAACTTAAAGGACAAAGAATGAAGACATTGATAAAGGAAGATAAGGCCTTGTTCCTAGCACCTACTTGAGAAATTGGGCGGTTGGTAGAAGGTCATGAGAGAAAACATATGAAATGTTGGGAGACACCTGCTAAAAAAACACTAGCAAAAAAAAAAAATCACTGTTTGAAAATTTCCCACCTTGGGATACTTCTACAGCACTGGCAGGATTCGAACCCTGGCCTGTGAGGGCTGTCCACACCAAAGGTACAAGCCTTACCTTTGAGCTATAGCTCCTTGGTGGTCTGGAGGATTGCGGTAGTAACTATAAGCAACATACAGGCCTTGGTGTCCTTTCCTGTGGCTTCCATTGCACATTAAATGGATGACCATGACATACGGACAATTTGATAGGCTACTTACATGGAAACCAGAAAAACACTTAGCAAAAAAAAAAAAGAAAATCACTGTTTCAAAATTTCCCACCTTCGGATACTTCTACAGCACTGGCAGGATTCGAACCCTGGCCTGTGAGGGCTGTCCCCGCCAAAGGTACAAGCCTTACCTTTGAGCTATAGCTCCTTGGTGGTCTGGAGGAATGCAGTAGTAACTATAAGCAGCATACAGGCCTTGGTGTCCTTCCCTGTGGCTTCCATTGCACATTAAAAGGATGACCATGACATAAGGACAATTTGATAGGCTACTTACATGGAAACCAGTGTGGTCCAGTGGGTAAGTTCCTGCCTTCCATCCAGGCATCCAGGGTTCAAATCACGGGTTCGGCACCAGGTAAGTAAATTGGTAAGTAAAATGTGACTGTGTGGTTGTGTAAGAGTGGAATCATGCATAGCGAAAGAGGGATTGCAGATTGGTCGGTAAGTAAAATAGGTGTGGAAAGAAAGGTGAAAGAGAACGGGTGTTGTCTGACCCTGGGCATGTTGGGTGGGGTCAGAGAGGAGGGGGTATAGGAGGAGCCTGGGCAGAATGGGTGGGGTCAGACAGCAGAGGAGGGGCTTAGGAGGAGCCTAGTCAGATTGGGTGGGGTCAGAGAGGAGGGGTATAGGAGGAGCCAGGGCAGAATGGGTGGGGTCAGAGAGGAGGACCGTAGGAGGAGCCTAGTCAGATTGGGTGGGGTCAAATAGGAGGAGCCTGGGCAGAATGGGTGGGGTCAGACAGCAGAGGAGGGGCTTAGGGGGAGCCTGGGCACAATGGGTGGGGTCAGAGGGGTATGGGAGGACCCTGGGCAGAAGGGGTGGGGTCAGAGAGGAGGGGGTATAGGAGGAGCCTAGTCAGATTGGGTGGGGTCAGAGAGGAGGGGTATAGGAGGAGTCTGGTCAGAATGGGTGGAGTCAGAGAGGAGGGGCTTAGGAGGAGTCTGGGTAGAATGGGTGGAGTCAGACAGCAGAGGAGGGGTTTAGGAGGAGTCTAGTCAGATTGGGTGGGGTCAAATAGGAGGAGCCTGGGCAGAATGGGTGGGGTCAGACTGCAGAGGAGGGGCTTAGGGGGAGCCTGGGCAGAATGGGTGGAGTCAGAGAGGAGTGGGTATAGGAGGAGCCTGGGCAGAATGGGTGGAGTCAGAGAGGAGTGGGAATAGGAGGAGCCTGGGCAGAATGGGTGGGGTCAGACAGCAGAGGAGGGGTTTAGGAGGAGCCAAGTCAGATTGGGTGGGGTCAAATAGGAGGGGTACAGGAGGAGCCTGGGTAGAAAGGGTGGGGTCAGAGGGGTATGGGAGGAGCCTGGGCAGAATGGGTGGAATCAGAGAGGAGGGGGGTATAGGAGGAGCCTAGTCAGATTGGGTGGGGTCAGACAGCAGAGGAGGGGCTTAGGAGGAGCCTAGTCAGATTGGGTGGGGTCAGAGAGGAGGGGCTTAGGAGGAGTCTGGGCAGAATGGGTGGAGTCAGAGAGGAGGAGCCTAGGAGGAGCCTGGGCAGAATGGGTGGAGTCAGAGAGGAGGGTGTATAGGAGGAGCCTGGGCAGAATGGGTGGGGTCAGACAGCAGAGGAGGGGTTTAGGAGGAGCCAAGTCAGATTGGGTGTGGTCAAATAGGAGGAGCCTAGTCAGATTCGGTGAGGTCAGAGAGGAGGGGTATAGGAGGAGCCTGGGCAGAATGGGTGGAGTCAGACAGCAGAGGAGGGGTTTAGGAGGAGCCTAGTCAGATTGGGTGGGGTCAGAGAGGAGGGGTATAGGAGGAGCCTAGTCAGATTGGGTGAGGTCAGAGAGGAGGGGTATAGGAGGAGCCTGGGCAGAATGGGTGGAGTCAGACAGCAGAGGAGGGGCTTAGGAGGAGCCAGGGCAGGTTGGGTGGGGTCAGACAGCAGAGGAGGGGCTTAGGAGGAGTCTGGGCAGAGGGGGTAAAGGAGGAGCCTAGTCAGATTGGGTGGGGTCAAATAGGAGGGGTATATGAGGAGCCTGGGTAGAATGGGTGGGGTCAGAGGGGTATGGGAGGAGCCTGGGCAGAATGGGTGGAATCAGAGAGGAGGGGCTTAGGAGGAGCCTAGTCAGATTGGGTGGGGTCAGAGAGGAGGGGTATAGGAGGAGCCTGGGCAGAATGGGTGGGGTCAGACTGCAGAGGAGGGGCTTAGGGGGAGCCTGGGCAGAATGGGTGGAGTCAGAGGGGTATGGGAGGAGCCTGGGCAGAATGGGTGGAGTCAGAGAGGAGTGGGTATAGGAGGAGCCTGGGCAGAATGGGTGGGGTCAGACAGCAGAGGAGGGGTTTAGGAGGAGCCAAGTCAGATTGGGTGGGGTCAAATAGGAGGGGTATAGGAGGAGCCTGGGTAGAATGGGTGGGGTCAGAGGGATATGGGAGGAGCCTGGGCAGAATGGGTGGAATCAGAGAGGAGGGGGGTATAGGAGGAGCCTAGTCAGATTGGGTGGGGTCAGACAGCAGAGAAGGGGCGTAGGAGGAGCCTAGTCAGATTGGGTGGGGTCAAATAGGAGGAGCTTGGGCAGAATGGGTGGAATCAGAGAGGAGGGGCTTAGGAGGAGCCTAGTCAGATTGGGTGGGGTCAAATAGGAGGAGCCTGGGCAGAATGGGTGGAGTCAGAGAGGAGGGTGTATAGGAGGAGCCTAGGCAGAATGGGTGGGGTCAGACAGCAGAGGAGGGGCTTGGGGGGAGCCTAGTCAGATTGGGTGGGGTCAGAGAGGAGGGGTATAGGAGGAGCCTGGGCAGAATGGGTGGGGTCAGACTGCCAAGGAGGGGCTTAGGGGGAGCCTGGGCAGAATGGGTGGAGTCAGAGGGGTATGGGAGGAGCCTGGGCAGAATGGGTGGAGTCAGAGAGGAGTGGGTATAGGAGGAGCCTGGGCAGAATGGGTGGGGTCAGACAGCAGAGGAGGGGCTTAGGAGGAGCCTAGTCAGATTGGGTGGGGTCAGAGAGGAGGGGTATAGGAGGAGCCAGGGCAGAATGGGTGGGGTCAGAGAGGAGGACCGTAGGAGGAGCCTAGTCAGATTGGGTGGGGTCAAATAGGAGGAGCCTGGGCAGAATGGGTGGGGTCAGACAGCAGAGGAGGGGCTTAGGGGGAGCCTGGGCAGAGGGGGTAAAGGAGGAGCCTAGTCAGATTGGGTGGGGTCAAATAGGAGGAGCCTGGGCAGTATGGGTGAGGTCAGAGAGGAGGGGGTATAGGAGGAGCCTAGTCAGATTGGGTGGGGTCAGACAGCAGAGGAGGGGCTTAGGAGGAGCCTAGTCAGATTGGGTGGGGTCAGACAGCAGAGGAGGGGCTTAGGAGGAGCCTAGTCAGATTGGGTGGGGTCAAATAGGAGGAGCCTGGGCAGAATGGGTGAGGTCAGAGAGGAGGAGCTTAGAAGGAGCCTGGGCAGAATGGGTGGAGTCAGAGAGGAGGGTGTATAGGAGGAGCCTGGGCAGAGGGGGAATAGGAGGAGCCTAGTCAGATTGGGTGGGGTCAGAGAGGAGGGGCTTAGGAGGAGCCTGGGCAGAATGGGTGGGGTCAGACAGCAGAGGAGGGGATTAGGAGGAGCCTAGTCAGATTGGGTGGGGTCAGAGAGGAGGGGTATAGGAGGAGTCTGGGTAGAATGGGTGGAGTCAGACAGCAGAGGAGGGGTTTAGGAGGAGTCTAGTCAGATTGGGTGGGGTCAAATAGGAGGAGTCTAGTCAGAATGGGTGGGTTCAGAGGGGTATGGGAGGAGCCTGGGCAGAATGGGTGGAGTCAGAGAGGAGTGGGTATAGGAGGAGCCTGGGCAGAATGGGTGGGGTCAGAGAGGAGGGCCTTAGGAGGAGCCTAGTCAGATTGGGTGGGGTCAAATAGGAGGAGCCTGGGCAGAATGGGTGGGGTCAGACAGCAGAGGAGGGGCTTAGGAGGAGCCTAGTCAGATTGGGTGAGGTCAGAGAGGAGGGGTATAGGAGGAGCCTGGGCAGAGGGGGAATAGGAGGAGCCTAGTCAGATTGGGTGGGGTCAGAGAGGAGGGGCTTAGGAGGAGCCTGGGCAGAATGGGTGGGGTCAGACAGCAGAGGAGGGGATTAGGAGGAGCCTAGTCAGATTGGGTGGGGTCAGAGAGGAGGGGTATAGGAGGAGTCTGGGTAGAATGGGTGGAGTCAGACAGCAGAGGAGGGGTTTAGGAGGAGTCTAGTCAGATTGGGTGGGGTCAAATAGGAGGAGTCTAGTCAGAATGGGTGGGTTCAGAGGGGTATGGGAGGAGCCTGGGCAGAATGGGTGGAGTCAGAGAGGAGTGGGTATAGGAGGAGCCTGGGCAGAATGGGTGGGGTCAGAGAGGAGGGCCTTAGGAGGAGCCTAGTCAGATTGGGTGGGGTCAAATAGGAGGAGCCTGGGCAGAATGGGTGGGGTCAGACTGCAGAGGAGGGGCTTAGGGGGAGCCTGGGCAGAATGGGTGGAGTCAGAGAGGAGTGGGTATAGGAGGAGCCTGGGCAGAATGGGTGGAGTCAGAGAGGAGTGGGTATAGGAGGAGCCTGGGCAGAATGGGTGGGGTCAGAGAGGAGGGGCTTAGGAGGAGCCTGGGCAGAATGGGTGGGGTCAGACAGCAGAGGAGGGGATTAGGAGGAGCCTAGTCAGATTGGGTGGGGTCAGAGAGGAGGGGTATAGGAGGAGTCTGGGTAGAATGGGTGGAGTCAGACAGCAGAGGAGGGGTTTAGGAGGAGTCTAGTCAGATTGGGTGGGGTCAAATAGGAGGAGTCTAGTCAGAATGGGTGGGTTCAGAGGGGTATGGGAGGAGCCTGGGCAGAATGGGTGGAGTCAGAGAGGAGTGGGTATAGGAGGAGCCTGGGCAGAATGGGTGGGGTCAGAGAGGAGGGCCTTAGGAGGAGCCTAGTCAGATTGGGTGGGGTCAAATAGGAGGAGCCTGGGCAGAATGGGTGGGGTCAGACAGCAGAGGAGGGGCTTAGGAGGAGCCTAGTCAGATTGGGTGAGGTCAGAGAGGAGGGGTATAGGAGGAGCCTGGGCAGAGGGGGAATAGGAGGAGCCTAGTCAGATTGGGTGGGGTCAGAGAGGAGGGGCTTAGGAGGAGCCTGGGCAGAATGGGTGGGGTCAGACAGCAGAGGAGGGGATTAGGAGGAGCCTAGTCAGATTGGGTGGGGTCAGAGAGGAGGGGTATAGGAGGAGTCTGGGTAGAATGGGTGGAGTCAGACAGCAGAGGAGGGGTTTAGGAGGAGTCTAGTCAGATTGGGTGGGGTCAAATAGGAGGAGTCTAGTCAGAATGGGTGGGTTCAGAGGGGTATGGGAGGAGCCTGGGCAGAATGGGTGGAGTCAGAGAGGAGTGGGTATAGGAGGAGCCTGGGCAGAATGGGTGGGGTCAGAGAGGAGGGCCTTAGGAGGAGCCTAGTCAGATTGGGTGGGGTCAAATAGGAGGAGCCTGGGCAGAATGGGTGGGGTCAGACTGCAGAGGAGGGGCTTAGGGGGAGCCTGGGCAGAATGGGTGGAGTCAGAGAGGAGTGGGTATAGGAGGAGCCTGGGCAGAATGGGTGGAGTCAGAGAGGAGTGGGTATAGGAGGAGCCTGGGCAGAATGGGTGGGGTCAGAGGGGTATGGGAGGACCCTGGGCAGATTGGGTGGGGTCAGACAGCAGAGGAGGGGCTTAGGAGGAGCCTAGTCAGATTGGGTGGGGTCAGAGAGGAGGGGCTTAGGAGGAGTCTGGGCAGAATGGGTGGAGTCAGAGAGGAGGAGCTTAGGAGGAGCCTGGGCAGAATGGGTGGAGTCAGAGAGGAGGGTGTATAGGAGGAGCCTGGGCAGAATGGGTGGGGTCAGACAGCAGAGGAGGGGTTTAGGAGGAGCCAAGTCAGATTGGGTGTGGTCAAATAGGAGGAGCCTAGTCAGATTCGGTGAGGTCAGAGAGGAGGGGTATAGGAGGAGCCTAGTCAGATTGGGTGAGGTCAGAGAGGAGGGGTATAGGAGGAGCCTGGGCAGAATGGGTGGAGTCAGACAGCAGAGGAGGGGCTTAGGAGGAGCCAGGGCAGGTTGGGTGGGGTCAGACAGCAGAGGAGGGGCTTAGGAGGAGTCTGGGCAGAGGGGGTAAAGGAGGAGCCTAGTCAGATTGGGTGGGGTCAAATAGGAGGGGTATATGAGGAGCCTGGGTAGAATGGGTGGGGTCAGAGGGGTATGGGAGGAGCCTGGGCAGAATGGGTGGAATCAGAGAGGAGGGGCTTAGGAGGAGCCTAGTCAGATTGGGTGGGGTCAGAGAGGAGGGGTATAGGAGGAGCCTGGGCAGAATGGGTGGGGTCAGACTGCAGAGGAGGGGCTTAGGGGGAGCCTGGGCAGAATGGGTGGAGTCAGAGGGGTATGGGAGGAGCCTGGGCAGAATGGGTGGAGTCAGAGAGGAGTGGGTATAGGAGGAGCCTGGGCAGAATGGGTGGGGTCAGAGAGGAGGGCCTTAGGAGGAGCCTAGTCAGATTGGGTGGGGTCAAATAGGAGGAGCCTGGGCAGAATGGGTGGGGTCAGACAGCAGAGGAGGGGCTTAGGGGGAGCCTGGGCAGAATGGGTGGGGTCAGAGGGGTATGGGAGGACCCTGGGCAGAAGGGGTGGGGTCAGAGAGGAGGGGGTATAGGAGGAGCCTAGTCAGATTGGGTGGGGTCAGACAGCAGAGGAGGGGCTTAGGAGGAGCCTAGTCAGATTGGGTGGGGTCAAATAGGAGGAGCCTGGGCAGAATGGGTGAGGTCAGAGAGGAGGGGTATATGAGGAGCCTGGGTAGAATGGGTGGGGTCAGAGGGGTATGGGAGGAGCCTGGGCAGAATGGGTGGAATCAGAGAGGAGGGGCTTAGGAGGAGCCTAGTCAGATTGGGTGGGGTCAGAGAGGAGGGGTATAGGAGGAGTCTGGGTAGAATGGGTGGAGTCAGACAGCAGAGGAGGGGTTTAGGAGGAGCCTAGTCAGATTGGGTGGGGTCAAATAGGAGGAGCCTGGGCAGAATGGGTGAGGTCAGAGAGGAGGGGTATATGAGGAGCCTGGGTAGAATGGGTGGGGTCAGAGGGGTATGGGAGGAGCCTGGGCAGAATGGGTGGAATCAGAGAGGAGGGGCTTAGGAGGAGCCTAGTCAGATTGGGTGGGGTCAGAGAGGAGGGGTATAGGAGGAGTCTGGGTAGAATGGGTGGAGTCAGACAGCAGAGGAGGGGTTTAGGAGGAGTCTAGTCAGATTGGGTGGGGTCAAATAGGAGGAGCCTGGGCAGAATGGGTGGGTTCAGAGGGGTATGGGAGGAGCCTGGGCAGAATGGGTGGAGTCAGAGAGGAGTGGGTATAGGAGGAGCCTGGGCAGAATGGGTGGGGTCAGAGAGGAGGGCCTTAGGAGGAGCCTAGTCAGATTGGGTGGGGTCAAATAGGAGGAGCCTGGGCAGAATGGGTGGGGTCAGACTGCAGAGGAGGGGCTTAGGGGGAGCCTGGGCAGAATGGGTGGAGTCAGAGAGGAGTGGGTATAGGAGGAGCCTGGGCAGAATGGGTGGGGACAGCAGAGAAGGGGTTTAGGAGGAGCCCAGTCAGATTGGGTGGGGTCAAATAGCAGGGGTATAGGAGGAGCCTGGGTAGAAAGGGTGGGGTCAGAGGGGTATGGGAGGAGCCTGGGCAGAATGGGTGGAATCAGAGAGGAGGGGGGTATAGGAGGAGCCTAGTCAGATTGGGTGGGGTCAGACAGCAGAGGAGGGGCTTAGGAGGAGCCTAGTCAGATTGGGTGGGGTCAGAGAGGAGGGGGGTATAGGAGGAGCCTAGTCAGATTGGGTGGGGTCAGACAGCAGAGGAGGGGCTTAGGAGGAGCCTAGTCAGATTGGGTGGGGTCAGAGAGGAGGGGCTTAGGAGGAGTCTGGGCAGAATGGGTGGAGTCAGAGAGGAGGAGCCTAGGAGGAGCCTGGGCAGAATGGGTGGAGTCAGAGAGGAGGGTGTATAGGAGGAGCCTGGGCAGAATGGGTGGGGTCAGAGAGGAGGGGGGTATAGGAGGAGCCTAGTCAGATTGGGTGGGGTCAGACAGCAGAGGAGGGGCTTAGGAGGAGCCTAGTCAGATTGGGTGGGGTCAGAGAGGAGGGGCTTAGGAGGAGTCTGGGCAGAATGGGTGGAGTCAGAGAGGAGGAGCCTAGGAGGAGCCTGGGCAGAATGGGTGGAGTCAGAGAGGAGGGTGTATAGGAGGAGCCTGGGCAGAATGGGTGGGGTCAGACAGCAGAGGAGGGGTTTAGGAGGAGCCAAGTCAGATTGGGTGTGGTCAAATAGGAGGAGCCTAGTCAGATTCGGTGAGGTCAGAGAGGAGGGGTATAGGAGGAGCCTGGGCAGAATGGGTGGAGTCAGACAGCAGAGGAGGGGTTTAGGAGGAGCCTAGTCAGATTGGGTGGGGTCAGAGAGGAGGGGTATAGGAGGAGCCTAGTCAGATTGGGTGAGGTCAGAGAGGAGGGGTATAGGAGGAGCCTGGGCAGAATGGGTGGAGTCAGACAGCAGAGGAGGGGCTTAGGAGGAGCCAGGGCAGGTTGGGTGGGGTCAGACAGCAGAGGAGGGGCTTAGGAGGAGTCTGGGCAGAGGGGGTAAAGGAGGAGCCTAGTCAGATTGGGTGGGGTCAAATAGGAGGGGTATATGAGGAGCCTGGGTAGAATGGGTGGGGTCAGAGGGGTATGGGAGGAGCCTGGGCAGAATGGGTGGAATCAGAGAGGAGGGGCTTAGGAGGAGCCTAGTCAGATTGGGTGGGGTCAGAGAGGAGGGGTATAGGAGGAGCCTGGGCAGAATGGGTGGGGTCAGACTGCAGAGGAGGGGCTTAGGGGGAGCCTGGGCAGAATGGGTGGAGTCAGAGGGGTATGGGAGGAGCCTGGGCAGAATGGGTGGAGTCAGAGAGGAGTGGGTATAGGAGGAGCCTGGGCAGAATGGGTGGGGTCAGAGAGGAGGGCCTTAGGAGGAGCCTAGTCAGATTGGGTGGGGTCAAATAGGAGGAGCCTGGGCAGAATGGGTGGGGTCAGACAGCAGAGGAGGGGCTTAGGGGGAGCCTGGGCAGAATGGGTGGGGTCAGAGGGGTATGGGAGGACCCTGGGCAGAAGGGGTGGGGTCAGAGAGGAGGGGGTATAGGAGGAGCCTAGTCAGATTGGGTGGGGTCAGACAGCAGAGGAGGGGCTTAGGAGGAGCCTAGTCAGATTGGGTGGGGTCAAATAGGAGGAGCCTGGGCAGAATGGGTGAGGTCAGAGAGGAGGGGTATATGAGGAGCCTGGGTAGAATGGGTGGGGTCAGAGGGGTATGGGAGGAGCCTGGGCAGAATGGGTGGAATCAGAGAGGAGGGGCTTAGGAGGAGCCTAGTCAGATTGGGTGGGGTCAGAGAGGAGGGGTATAGGAGGAGCCTGGGCAGAATGGGTGGGGTCAGACTGCAGAGGAGGGGCTTAGGGGGAGCCTGGGCAGAATGGGTGGAGTCAGAGGGGTATGGGAGGAGCCTGGGCAGAATGGGTGGAGTCAGAGAGGAGTGGGTATAGGAGGAGCCTGGGCAGAATGGGTGGGGTCAGACAGCAGAGGGGGTAAAGGAGGAGCCTAGTCAGATTGGGTGGGGTCAAATAGGAGGGGTATATGAGGAGCCTGGGTAGAATGGGTGGGGTCAGAGGGGTATGGGAGGAGCCTGGGCAGAATGGGTGGAATCAGAGAGGAGGGGCTTAGGAGGAGCCTAGTCAGATTGGGTGGGGTCAGAGAGGAGGGGTATAGGAGGAGCCTGGGCAGAATGGGTGGGGTCAGACTGCAGAGGAGGGGCTTAGGGGGAGCCTGGGCAGAATGGGTGGAGTCAGAGGGGTATGGGAGGAGCCTGGGCAGAATGGGTGGAGTCAGAGAGGAGTGGGTATAGGAGGAGCCTGGGCAGAATGGGTGGGGTCAGACAGCAGAGGAGGGGTTTAGGAGGAGCCAAGTCAGATTGGGTGGGGTCAAATAGGAGGGGTATAGGAGGAGCCTGGGTAGAATGGGTGGGGTCAGAGGGATATGGGAGGAGCCTGGGCAGAATGGGTGGAATCAGAGAGGAGGGGGGTATAGGAGGAGCCTAGTCAGATTGGGTGGGGTCAGACAGCAGAGGAGGGGCGTAGGAGGAGCCTAGTCAGATTGGGTGGGGTCAAATAGGAGGGGTATATGAGGAGCCTTGGTAGAATGGGTCGGGTCAGAGGGGTATGGGAAGAGCCTGGGCAGAATGGGTGGAATCAGAGAGGAGGGGCTTAGGAGGAGCCTAGTCAGATTGGGTGGGGTCAAATAGGAGGAGCCTGGGCAGAATGGGTGAGGTCAGAGAGGAGGGGCTTAGGAGGAGCCTGGGCAGAATGGGTGGAGTCAGAGAGGAGGGTGTATAGGAGGAGCCTGGGCAGAATGGGTGGGGTCAGACAGCAGAGGAGGGGCTTGGGGGGAGCCTAGTCAGATTGGGTGGGGTCAGAGAGGAGGGGTATAGGAGGAGCCTGGGCAGAATGGGTGGGGTCAGACTGCAGAGGAGGGGCTTAGGGGGAGCCTGGGCAGAATGGGTGGAGTCAGAGGGGTATGGGAGGAGCCTGGGCAGAATGGGTGGAGTCAGAGAGGAGTGGGTATAGGAGGAGCCTGGGCAGAATGGGTGGGGTCAGACAGCAGAGGAGGGGTTTAGGAGGAGCCAAGTCAGATTGGGTGGGGTCAAATAGGAGGGGTATAGGAGGAGCCTGGGTAGAATGGGTGGGGTCAGAGGGATATGGGAGGAGCCTGGGCAGAATGGGTGGAATCAGAGAGGAGGGGGGTATAGGAGGAGCCTAGTCAGATTGGGTGGGGTCAGACAGCAGAGGAGGGGCTGAGCCTAGTCAGATTGGGTGGGGTCAAATAGGAGGAGCCTGGGCAGAATGGGTGGGGTCAGACTGCAGAGGAGGGGCTTAGGGGGAGCCTGGGCAGAATGGGTGGGGTCAGACTGCAGAGGAGGGGCTTAGGGGGAGCCTGGGCAGAATGGGTGGAGTCAGAGGGGTATGGGAGGAGCCTGGGCAGAATGGGTGGAGTCAGAGAGGAGTGGGTATAGGAGGAGCCTGGGCAGAATGGGTGGGGTAAGACAGCAGAGGAGGGGTTTAGGAGGAGCCAAGTCAGATTGGGTGGGGTCAAATAGGAGGGGTATAGGAGGAGCCTGGGTAGAATGGGTGGGGTCAGAGGGATATGGGAGGAGCCTGGGCAGAATGGGTGGAATCAGAGAGGAGGGGGGTATAGGAGGAGCCTAGTCAGATTGGGTGGGGTCAGACAGCAGAGGAGGGGCTGAGCCTAGTCAGATTGGGTGGGGTCAAATAGGAGGAGCCTGGGCAGAATGGGTGGGGTCAGACTGCAGAGGAGGGGCTTAGGGGGAGCCTGGGCAGAATGGGTGGGGTCAGAGGGGTATGGGTGGAGCCTGGGCAGAATGGGTGGAGTCAGAGAGGAGTGGGAATAGGAGGAGCCTGGGCAGAATGGGTGGGGTCAGACAGCAGAGGAGGGGTTTAGGAGGAGCCAAGTCAGATTGGGTGGGGTCAAATAGGAGGGGTACAGGAGGAGCCTGGGTAGAAAGGGTGGGGTCAGAGGGGTATGGGAGGAGCCTGGGCAGAATGGGTGGAATCAGAGAGGAGGGGGGTATAGGAGGAGCCTAGTCAGATTGGGTGGGGTCAGACAGCAGAGGAGGGGCTTAGGAGGAGCCTAGTCAGATTGGGTGGGGTCAGAGAGGAGGGGCTTAGGAGGAGTCTGGGCAGAATGGGTGGAGTCAGAGAGGAGGAGCCTAGGAGGAGCCTGGGCAGAATGGGTGGAGTCAGAGAGGAGGGTGTATAGGAGGAGCCTGGGCAGAATGGGTGGGGTCAGACAGCAGAGGAGGGGTTTAGGAGGAGCCAAGTCAGATTGGGTGTGGTCAAATAGGAGGAGCCTAGTCAGATTCGGTGAGGTCAGAGAGGAGGGGTATAGGAGGAGCCTGGGCAGAATGGGTGGAGTCAGACAGCAGAGGAGGGGTTTAGGAGGAGCCTAGTCAGATTGGGTGGGGTCAGAGAGGAGGGGTATAGGAGGAGCCTAGTCAGATTGGGTGAGGTCAGAGAGGAGGGGTATAGGAGGAGCCTGGGCAGAATGGGTGGAGTCAGACAGCAGAGGAGGGGCTTAGGAGGAGCCAGGGCAGGTTGGGTGGGGTCAGACAGCAGAGGAGGGGCTTAGGAGGAGTCTGGGCAGAGGGGGTAAAGGAGGAGCCTAGTCAGATTGGGTGGGGTCAAATAGGAGGGGTATATGAGGAGCCTGGGTAGAATGGGTGGGGTCAGAGGGGTATGGGAGGAGCCTGGGCAGAATGGGTGGAATCAGAGAGGAGGGGCTTAGGAGGAGCCTAGTCAGATTGGGTGGGGTCAGAGAGGAGGGGTATAGGAGGAGCCTGGGCAGAATGGGTGGGGTCAGACTGCAGAGGAGGGGCTTAGGGGGAGCCTGGGCAGAATGGGTGGAGTCAGAGGGGTATGGGAGGAGCCTGGGCAGAATGGGTGGAGTCAGAGAGGAGTGGGTATAGGAGGAGCCTGGGCAGAATGGGTGGGGTCAGACAGCAGAGGAGGGGTTTAGGAGGAGCCAAGTCAGATTGGGTGGGGTCAAATAGGAGGGGTATAGGAGGAGCCTGGGTAGAATGGGTGGGGTCAGAGGGATATGGGAGGAGCCTGGGCAGAATGGGTGGAATCAGAGAGGAGGGGGGTATAGGAGGAGCCTAGTCAGATTGGGTGGGGTCAGACAGCAGAGGAGGGGCGTAGGAGGAGCCTAGTCAGATTGGGTGGGGTCAAATAGGAGGAGCCTGGGCAGAATGGGTGGAATCAGAGAGGAGGGGCTTAGGAGGAGCCTAGTCAGATTGGGTGGGGTCAAATAGGAGGAGCCTGGGCAGAATGGGTGAGGTCAGAGAGGAGGGGCTTAGGAGGAGCCTGGGCAGAATGGGTGGAGTCAGAGAGGAGGGTGTATAGGAGGAGCCTAGGCAGAATGGGTGGGGTCAGACAGCAGAGGAGGGGCTTGGGGGGAGCCTAGTCAGATTGGGTGGGGTCAGAGAGGAGGGGTATAGGAGGAGCCTGGGCAGAATGGGTGGGGTCAGACTGCCAAGGAGGGGCTTAGGGGGAGCCTGGGCAGAATGGGTGGAGTCAGAGGGGTATGGGAGGAGCCTGGGCAGAATGGGTGGAGTCAGAGAGGAGTGGGTATAGGAGGAGCCTGGGCAGAATGGGTGGGGTCAGACAGCAGAGGAGGGGCTTAGGAGGAGCCTAGTCAGATTGGGTGGGGTCAGAGAGGAGGGGTATAGGAGGAGCCAGGGCAGAATGGGTGGGGTCAGAGAGGAGGACCGTAGGAGGAGCCTAGTCAGATTGGGTGGGGTCAAATAGGAGGAGCCTGGGCAGAATGGGTGGGGTCAGACAGCAGAGGAGGGGCTTAGGGGGAGCCTGGGCAGAGGGGGTAAAGGAGGAGCCTAGTCAGATTGGGTGGGGTCAAATAGGAGGAGCCTGGGCAGTATGGGTGAGGTCAGAGAGGAGGGGGTATAGGAGGAGCCTAGTCAGATTGGGTGGGGTCAGACAGCAGAGGAGGGGCTTAGGAGGAGCCTAGTCAGATTGGGTGGGGTCAGACAGCAGAGGAGGGGCTTAGGAGGAGCCTAGTCAGATTGGGTGGGGTCAAATAGGAGGAGCCTGGGCAGAATGGGTGAGGTCAGAGAGGAGGAGCTTAGGAGGAGCCTGGGCAGAATGGGTGGAGTCAGAGAGGAGGGTGTATAGGAGGAGCCTGGGCAGAGGGGGAATAGGAGGAGCCTAGTCAGATTGGGTGGGGTCAGAGAGGAGGGGCTTAGGAGGAGCCTGGGCAGAATGGGTGGGGTCAGACAGCAGAGGAGGGGATTAGGAGGAGCCTAGTCAGATTGGGTGGGGTCAGAGAGGAGGGGTATAGGAGGAGTCTGGGTAGAATGGGTGGAGTCAGACAGCAGAGGAGGGGTTTAGGAGGAGTCTAGTCAGATTGGGTGGGGTCAAATAGGAGGAGTCTAGTCAGAATGGGTGGGTTCAGAGGGGTATGGGAGGAGCCTGGGCAGAATGGGTGGAGTCAGAGAGGAGTGGGTATAGGAGGAGCCTGGGCAGAATGGGTGGGGTCAGAGAGGAGGGCCTTAGGAGGAGCCTAGTCAGATTGGGTGGGGTCAAATAGGAGGAGCCTGGGCAGAATGGGTGGGGTCAGACAGCAGAGGAGGGGCTTAGGAGGAGCCTAGTCAGATTGGGTGAGGTCAGAGAGGAGGGGTATAGGAGGAGCCTGGGCAGAGGGGGAATAGGAGGAGCCTAGTCAGATTGGGTGGGGTCAGAGAGGAGGGGCTTAGGAGGAGCCTGGGCAGAATGGGTGGGGTCAGACAGCAGAGGAGGGGATTAGGAGGAGCCTAGTCAGATTGGGTGGGGTCAGAGAGGAGGGGTATAGGAGGAGTCTGGGTAGAATGGGTGGAGTCAGACAGCAGAGGAGGGGTTTAGGAGGAGTCTAGTCAGATTGGGTGGGGTCAAATAGGAGGAGTCTAGTCAGAATGGGTGGGTTCAGAGGGGTATGGGAGGAGCCTGGGCAGAATGGGTGGAGTCAGAGAGGAGTGGGTATAGGAGGAGCCTGGGCAGAATGGGTGGGGTCAGAGAGGAGGGCCTTAGGAGGAGCCTAGTCAGATTGGGTGGGGTCAAATAGGAGGAGCCTGGGCAGAATGGGTGGGGTCAGACTGCAGAGGAGGGGCTTAGGGGGAGCCTGGGCAGAATGGGTGGAGTCAGAGAGGAGTGGGTATAGGAGGAGCCTGGGCAGAATGGGTGGAGTCAGAGAGGAGTGGGTATAGGAGGAGCCTGGGCAGAATGGGTGGGGTCAGAGAGGAGGGCCTTAGGAGGAGCCTAGTCAGATTGGGTGGGGTCAAATAGGAGGAGCCTGGGCAGAATGGGTGGGGTCAGACAGCAGAGGAGGGGCTTAGGGGGAGCCTGGGCAGAATGGGTGGGGTCAGAGGGGTATGGGAGGACCCTGGGCAGATTGGGTGGGGTCAGACAGCAGAGGAGGGGCTTAGGAGGAGCCTAGTCAGATTGGGTGGGGTCAGAGAGGAGGGGCTTAGGAGGAGTCTGGGCAGAATGGGTGGAGTCAGAGAGGAGGAGCCTAGGAGGAGCCTGGGCAGAATGGGTGGAGTCAGAGAGGAGGGTGTATAGGAGGAGCCTGGGCAGAATGGGTGGGGTCAGACAGCAGAGGAGGGGTTTAGGAGGAGCCAAGTCAGATTGGGTGTGGTCAAATAGGAGGAGCCTAGTCAGATTCGGTGAGGTCAGAGAGGAGGGGTATAGGAGGAGCCTAGTCAGATTGGGTGAGGTCAGAGAGGAGGGGTATAGGAGGAGCCTGGGCAGAATGGGTGGAGTCAGACAGCAGAGGAGGGGCTTAGGAGGAGCCAGGGCAGGTTGGGTGGGGTCAGACAGCAGAGGAGGGGCTTAGGAGGAGTCTGGGCAGAGGGGGTAAAGGAGGAGCCTAGTCAGATTGGGTGGGGTCAAATAGGAGGGGTATATGAGGAGCCTGGGTAGAATGGGTGGGGTCAGAGGGGTATGGGAGGAGCCTGGGCAGAATGGGTGGAATCAGAGAGGAGGGGCTTAGGAGGAGCCTAGTCAGATTGGGTGGGGTCAGAGAGGAGGGGTATAGGAGGAGCCTGGGCAGAATGGGTGGGGTCAGACTGCAGAGGAGGGGCTTAGGGGGAGCCTGGGCAGAATGGGTGGAGTCGGAGGGGTATGGGAGGAGCCTGGGCAGAATGGGTGGAGTCAGAGAGGAGTGGGTATAGGAGAAGCCTGGGCAGAATGGGTGGGGTCAGAGAGGAGGGCCTTAGGAGGAGCCTAGTCAGATTGGGTGGGGTCAAATAGGAGGAGCCTGGGCAGAATGGGTGGGGTCAGACAGCAGAGGAGGGGCTTAGGGGGAGCCTGGGCAGAATGGGTGGGGTCAGAGGGGTATGGGAGGACCCTGGGCAGAAGGGGTGGGGTCAGAGAGGAGGGGGTATAGGAGGAGCCTAGTCAGATTGGGTGGGGTCAGACAGCAGAGGAGGGGCTTAGGAGGAGCCTAGTCAGATTGGGTGGGGTCAAATAGGAGGAGCCTGGGCAGAATGGGTGAGGTCAGAGAGGAGGGGTATATGAGGAGCCTGGGTAGAATGGGTGGGGTCAGAGGGGTATGGGAGGAGCCTGGGCAGAATGGGTGGAATCAGAGAGGAGGGGCTTAGGAGGAGCCTAGTCAGATTGGGTGGGGTCAGAGAGGAGGGGTATAGGAGGAGTCTGGGTAGAATGGGTGGAGTCAGACAGCAGAGGAGGGGTTTAGGAGGAGCCTAGTCAGATTGGGTGGGGTCAAATAGGAGGAGCCTGGGCAGAATGGGTGAGGTCAGAGAGGAGGGGTATATGAGGAGCCTGGGTAGAATGGGTGGGGTCAGAGGGGTATGGGAGGAGCCTGGGCAGAATGGGTGGAATCAGAGAGGAGGGGCTTAGGAGGAGCCTAGTCAGATTGGGTGGGGTCAGAGAGGAGGGGTATAGGAGGAGTCTGGGTAGAATGGGTGGAGTCAGACAGCAGAGGAGGGGTTTAGGAGGAGTCTAGTCAGATTGGGTGGGGTCAAATAGGAGGAGCCTGGGCAGAATGGGTGGGTTCAGAGGGGTATGGGAGGAGCCTGGGCAGAATGGGTGGAGTCAGAGAGGAGTGGGTATAGGAGGAGCCTGGGCAGAATGGGTGGGGTCAGAGAGGAGGGCCTTAGGAGGAGCCTAGTCAGATTGGGTGGGGTCAAATAGGAGGAGCCTGGGCAGAATGGGTGGGGTCAGACTGCAGAGGAGGGGCTTAGGGGGAGCCTGGGCAGAATGGGTGGAGTCAGAGAGGAGTGGGTATAGGAGGAGCCTGGGCAGAATGGGTGGGGACAGCAGAGAAGGGGTTTAGGAGGAGCCCAGTCAGATTGGGTGGGGTCAAATAGCAGGGGTATAGGAGGAGCCTGGGTAGAAAGGGTGGGGTCAGAGGGGTATGGGAGGAGCCTGGGCAGAATGGGTGGAATCAGAGAGGAGGGGGGTATAGGAGGAGCCTAGTCAGATTGGGTGGGGTCAGACAGCAGAGGAGGGGCTTAGGAGGAGCCTAGTCAGATTGGGTGGGGTCAGAGAGGAGGGGGGTATAGGAGGAGCCTAGTCAGATTGGGTGGGGTCAGACAGCAGAGGAGGGGCTTAGGAGGAGCCTAGTCAGATTGGGTGGGGTCAGAGAGGAGGGGCTTAGGAGGAGTCTGGGCAGAATGGGTGGAGTCAGAGAGGAGGAGCCTAGGAGGAGCCTGGGCAGAATGGGTGGAGTCAGAGAGGAGGGTGTATAGGAGGAGCCTGGGCAGAATGGGTGGGGTCAGAGAGGAGGGGGGTATAGGAGGAGCCTAGTCAGATTGGGTGGGGTCAGACAGCAGAGGAGGGGCTTAGGAGGAGCCTAGTCAGATTGGGTGGGGTCAGAGAGGAGGGGCTTAGGAGGAGTCTGGGCAGAATGGGTGGAGTCAGAGAGGAGGAGCCTAGGAGGAGCCTGGGCAGAATGGGTGGAGTCAGAGAGGAGGGTGTATAGGAGGAGCCTGGGCAGAATGGGTGGGGTCAGACAGCAGAGGAGGGGTTTAGGAGGAGCCAAGTCAGATTGGGTGTGGTCAAATAGGAGGAGCCTAGTCAGATTCGGTGAGGTCAGAGAGGAGGGGTATAGGAGGAGCCTGGGCAGAATGGGTGGAGTCAGACAGCAGAGGAGGGGTTTAGGAGGAGCCTAGTCAGATTGGGTGGGGTCAGAGAGGAGGGGTATAGGAGGAGCCTAGTCAGATTGGGTGAGGTCAGAGAGGAGGGGTATAGGAGGAGCCTGGGCAGAATGGGTGGAGTCAGACAGCAGAGGAGGGGCTTAGGAGGAGCCAGGGCAGGTTGGGTGGGGTCAGACAGCAGAGGAGGGGCTTAGGAGGAGTCTGGGCAGAGGGGGTAAAGGAGGAGCCTAGTCAGATTGGGTGGGGTCAAATAGGAGGGGTATATGAGGAGCCTGGGTAGAATGGGTGGGGTCAGAGGGGTATGGGAGGAGCCTGGGCAGAATGGGTGGAATCAGAGAGGAGGGGCTTAGGAGGAGCCTAGTCAGATTGGGTGGGGTCAGAGAGGAGGGGTATAGGAGGAGCCTGGGCAGAATGGGTGGGGTCAGACTGCAGAGGAGGGGCTTAGGGGGAGCCTGGGCAGAATGGGTGGAGTCAGAGGGGTATGGGAGGAGCCTGGGCAGAATGGGTGGAGTCAGAGAGGAGTGGGTATAGGAGGAGCCTGGGCAGAATGGGTGGGGTCAGAGAGGAGGGCCTTAGGAGGAGCCTAGTCAGATTGGGTGGGGTCAAATAGGAGGAGCCTGGGCAGAATGGGTGGGGTCAGACAGCAGAGGAGGGGCTTAGGGGGAGCCTGGGCAGAATGGGTGGGGTCAGAGGGGTATGGGAGGACCCTGGGCAGAAGGGGTGGGGTCAGAGAGGAGGGGGTATAGGAGGAGCCTAGTCAGATTGGGTGGGGTCAGACAGCAGAGGAGGGGCTTAGGAGGAGCCTAGTCAGATTGGGTGGGGTCAAATAGGAGGAGCCTGGGCAGAATGGGTGAGGTCAGAGAGGAGGGGTATATGAGGAGCCTGGGTAGAATGGGTGGGGTCAGAGGGGTATGGGAGGAGCCTGGGCAGAATGGGTGGAATCAGAGAGGAGGGGCTTAGGAGGAGCCTAGTCAGATTGGGTGGGGTCAGAGAGGAGGGGTATAGGAGGAGCCTGGGCAGAATGGGTGGGGTCAGACTGCAGAGGAGGGGCTTAGGGGGAGCCTGGGCAGAATGGGTGGAGTCAGAGGGGTATGGGAGGAGCCTGGGCAGAATGGGTGGAGTCAGAGAGGAGTGGGTATAGGAGGAGCCTGGGCAGAATGGGTGGGGTCAGACAGCAGAGGGGGTAAAGGAGGAGCCTAGTCAGATTGGGTGGGGTCAAATAGGAGGGGTATATGAGGAGCCTGGGTAGAATGGGTGGGGTCAGAGGGGTATGGGAGGAGCCTGGGCAGAATGGGTGGAATCAGAGAGGAGGGGCTTAGGAGGAGCCTAGTCAGATTGGGTGGGGTCAGAGAGGAGGGGTATAGGAGGAGCCTGGGCAGAATGGGTGGGGTCAGACTGCAGAGGAGGGGCTTAGGGGGAGCCTGGGCAGAATGGGTGGAGTCAGAGGGGTATGGGAGGAGCCTGGGCAGAATGGGTGGAGTCAGAGAGGAGTGGGTATAGGAGGAGCCTGGGCAGAATGGTGAGGTTCCGTGACGGTTCCGTGACGACTTGAACCCGTGTTTTTAAGTTTGTCGGAAATACATAAAATTAGTATCAGCGAACCGCAAATGATCCATTTAGTATATCCTAGTGTTTTCGCTACGCTACGAGCAAGAGCACTCCTTCCACTGACACATTTCTGATATACACACGGCATCCATCTTAAGATCATGGCCGCCATTTTGTGGTTCCTTGCCCTCACATATGCAATAGCCTCTGATCATTTCATTCACTTCACTTTGATTAAGGACACGTAGCCTTAGCCGGAGATTCACCTCTTACATGACACGTGCACCTTAAACCAGATCACGCTGAAGCTGCATGACTCGACAAAGGCTGCCTCCTCTGCCCGAGGCCAGCCCACCTGAACTGGTTTTCCTGTCCATTGTACCTGATCATGATTAGGCGGCCGAAGCCGGTAGCCTTGCCCATTTACAACCCACAAACATCTCTTATCCCGCTTTTCTATCTTCTGCACCTGGCTCTGCTCCTTTCCTTCTGGGCCTTTATTAGGGGGAGGTAACGAACTTTACGATGAGGCGGTCCGGGTCTTGAATGCAATATTGACAAGGGATTGTGATGGACTGATGGGAACCCCTCTTCGTGATGTTTGGTATCAGATATTATCGACAGTTCCTGTGTAACGCCAAATATTTATTGTTTAGAGACACAAAGGTTTGGGAATGTACCGACATGTGAAATATTTGCCTAGAGCACAATTTTTAGTATATAAGGAGCAACCCACTTTGTACAAATCGAACAGTCTCCTAGATTCTGCCCGTGTGTAGATTCTGTGACTTCTGTGTCCCTGCAGTAATAAACCTTTGGTCTTTGACGCCACCATCGAGAAGCCCGTGTTTCTGTTCATTTGTGCACCAAGGCAGGTGGGACTCCGGGGTCTTTGGGTGTTGTACCCTGACACCTCTGGACGGAACCAAAAAGTCCAGAACTCCAATTGGCGCCCAACGTGGGGCGACGTCATTCGGTACCGGTCCAAAAGCCTGAAGAGTTCGAGAAGCTTCGTGTGAAGATTCCTGAGGGAGGCGCCCCACTTCATCGATCCCGGCATATCGCAAAAGTGGCCCTGAAGTTCTCTTCCACGAGGGTTCCCGTTCAGGACGGCTGCAGTGGGCCGTTGCCTTGACCGTCGCCCTGTCTTGGACCCGAAGTGGTGCAGTCCTTAGTACGGCGAAACGTGACGGGTTTCTCCTTGGTGACGTCTTCAGTGCCTCAGTTAAGTATTTAGTGATAGCTAGCTGGTTACTTTTGTGAGGATTGTTAAAAATCCTTGATCGGTTCTTGGTTTGGTTTGGTTTTGTAAGATTATCACTAGTTGTTCTGGTTACGATAATCTATTTGGTTCAGTTTTGGGTATCGATACATCAGTTCGTTTTGGTAGGCCTAAGTTCTTGGTTCAAGTGCACAATTTGTTTCGTGTTTTGTTTGTTTTGTGTTCCGGACTGAGAATGGTAAGTCGGAAAATGTTGTCTTGTTTTAGTTGCAACAGTGACTCACAATTAGAGGATTCCTGTCTGGTTCCTCCGATTGGGACTCCCCTATATGACCTATATTGTAAGTATGGTGTGGGTCCTATAACTTATAATGAGATATGGGTCCGTTATTGTAAGAAGGATGGTGTCCTTAGTTGGCCACTGCATGGTAGTTTTGAACAAGAGATTCTCGACAATTTAGAAGCGAAATTGTTTAGGAAGAAAGCCCGGCCGGCAATGTTTGACTCTTTTCGTTATTGGCGGAAAGAATCCAAACAGAGAGAAATGAAAAGGTTGAAAAAAGAGCAAAAAGAACTAGAAGAGTTAACTCTAGAGCAAGCGACTAAGCAGTTGCAGGCTAACGAGTGTGAGAAAGCCATAGATGTAGCCATTAGAGAGCGTAACTTAGCGATTGACAAGTGCTATCCTGCCTTGCCATCGAAAATGGCTAAGATACTGGAGGATTCCGAAAACGATCCTCTGCTATCTTATCTGTTACGGTCGCCTCCACCGTATGCACAAGGTGCTGCGGCTCCACTAATCCTGAATGTTCAATTGCCGGTTGCTGGACAACCTGGTGTTCTTGTTCCTCAGAATCAAGTTCCTATACCTCCTGTGGTGAATGTAAATGTTCCTACAGCTCCTCCTCTTCCTGCACTGCCCGCTCCTATACCTACCACTGTACCTATTGGTCCTCAAACTATTTTCCTCGATACTCCTACTGTTTCGTCATCTATTCCTACTTCTACTGCGTTCTCTATGTCTGCGAGTGTACTAACTCCACTTTCTGTTCGTCGAAGAATTACTGATTCTGTTACTAATATGCTGTCTCCTATATATAAAACCTTGATTAAGACTCCTACTCCTGACTCTGTTCAGAGACGGAGTCAGCTTCCAAGTACTGAGGAACGGGGAGTTTTAGACTCCACAGCTCTCAGATGGATTACAAAAGTTAGAAGATATAGTACGAAAGATGTGTTAGAGACATTTATGCAATGGGGAGAGCCAACACAGCGATACGTCTTCGACGAGATGTGCTCGTTGTTGCGTGAGGAAATAGAAGAAGACGATGTCGAATCAGATTTGGAAGATTTAATTAAGATTCAAAAAGAGTTTGCTGCTGGAATGATAGTGGGCGATAATATAAAGGAAGCGATGGAACTCATTTTGAGTTTTAGGAATGATCCATCTCTTCGTTCGCCGAGAGTTTAGAGAAAGGTAGAATGAAGCTAAGTCGCCAATATCCTATGAGGGAAGTTCCTCCAATTTGGCGCGAAGCAGTACAACGTGATGATAATGCGGGTATTGCAGCTGCTCCAGCACAGTTCCAAAGAGTATGGATACATATTCCGTGGAAGCGAGCAGAAGTGTTAGCAGTGAAACAGGCCTTGCCAGATCCACGTAAGAATCCAGCCGGATATTACAAGGAATTGACACAGACAGTTGAGGCTTGTATAATGAACTTAGCCGACATTGATATGTTGTTTGGTAATGTAGTTCCACAACCAGTGTGGGCTAAAATTCGTAGAGTGGATCATCAGGCTGCTTTAGGTGGTGATTGGGCAGCTATCACTGCAGCAGATGCTCAACAAATAGGTGGTGCGAAACCCGAACCCCTAATTGCTAATCTTCCAGGTAGAATAATAGATTTAATGAAGACTCTGATGCCAGCATTGCGTGTTAATTGGGATAAATTATCCGCATGCAAGCAGAAGAAAGACGAAAGTGTCTCCGACTTCTTCACGAGGTTCGAAGAGACTTTTGTAGACCATAGTGGTCAGGACATGAGCACTGAAGGAGGACAGAGATTGTTTGTCGATAAATTTGTGCATAATTTGTTACCCGAATTATGCAATAAATTGAAAGACTCAGAAAGTGCGTGGGCTGTATCTACGACAGCGCAAATACTTGCGACTGCACAGTACTATGAAAATAGGGATAAAGAGGAAAAGGAGAAATCAGAGAAGAAAACGAAAGATTTAAAGACTAAAGTTCTTTTACAGCAGGCGTATCCGCCTCGCACGAATCAGACTAATATACAACAGAATTCGTATCAAAAGACAGATTATAATTCGACCAGGCCTCAATATCAGTGGAATCAGTGCGCGTACTGTAAGAAAGAGGGTCACTATAAAAATGATTGTCAGATTTTAGCGCAAAATAATGCGGCAGCAGCTCAGAGAGGTCGTGGTGGTTTTGCACAGAATTCTAGAGGTCGGGGACGAGGTGCTATGCCTCCACAAACTAATGATCGTCCTTCTAATCACTTTGATCAGCGAAATGTACAGTCAGCTCAACAGAATAGATCTCAGCAATATCTTGTTGAGGATTATTGTGAAGTTGAAGAGGGATTTCAACAAAATGGGTACTAGGACAGCCATAGACAGAGAGAGGGAGTAGTATCAGTTCCAGTGGATCAGAGTGGGCCTTATGTCGCAGTAGCAACATCAGGTGTAGTCGAACCGTTTCTGTTGGATACTGGTGCCGCAAAAAGTTCTATCATGCATGCGAAACTCCCTGGCGCACCTTTGTCTGGCTCAACAAATGTTTCCGTAGGTTTTTCAGGCGCCCCTGTGTACAACCCGATATCTGGTCCTTTGTCTATTTCTGTTGGACCGTGTCAATTGAAAGCACCCTTAATTTTGACGACAGGTTGTAATGAAAATCTGCTTGGTTTAGATTTGTTAAAACGACTATATGCGACATTGTACTGTTCTCCGGAAGGAGTACAGCTTACTTTGGGTAAAAGACTCACCTCTCCGATGTACTTGTCAATGGACAAACTCCCGCCGGAGCTACGTTCACTCCCTGATTCTCTTTGGGCGACTGGTCCCAATGATGTAGGTCTACTAGAGATTCCACCGTATGTAGTAACTTTGAAAGCGAATGTGAAATTTCCAAGAATTCCTCAATATAAAATATCGAATGAAGGTGAGCGTGCACTCTTATTGATTGTGCAAGATTTGATTAAAAAAGGTGTGGTTGAAGAAACGCGAGGAAATGTTTGTAATAGTCCTGTATTGCCGATTTTGAAACGAACAGATCCTACAAAGCCTCCAGTCTATAGGTTTGTCATAGACCTTAGAGAAGTTAATAAGATTGTAATTCCGCAGTTTCCTGTAGTGCCAGACATTACTGCTTTGTTAACATTGATTCCTGCTACAGCTACATGGTTCTCAGTCATCGACTTGAAGAATGCCTTTTTCAGCATTCCGATAGCCGAGGAAAGCAGAGATATTTTTGGCTTCTGTTTAGGAGGTCGCAGTTTCAGATTTAAACGCGCTCCACAAGGCTACTGTGAAAGTCCATCTATTTACAGTCAAGCTTTAAAAAGCCAGTTAGATTCTTTTGTCCTTCCTCCAGGTTCTGCCCTAGTACAATACGTAGATGATCTTTTGGTGGCTGCCGATGACAAGGAAACTTGCAAAGCAGCTACAATTTCACTATTGCATCATTTGTCTAATTTGAATCATAAGGTGTCACCTTCCAAAATGCAATATTGCTGCCAAGAAGTAACCTACTTAGGTCATCTCTTGTCAAAGGAGGGAAGGAAGTTGACCCCAGAAAGAATAAAAGCAATTATGCAAATGAGTGTTCCACGCACACAGAGGGAAGTACGTGCCTTTCTAGGTATTACCTCCTACTGTAGGCAGTGGATTCCAAATTTTTCACTTTTAGCAAAACCGTTGGTAGCTTTGACTGGGAAAAATGTTCCGAGTCCGGTGCCATGGTCTGATGAATGTCAAGAGAGTTTTGCTGAATTACGAAAAGCTTTGTGTTCAGCTCCTGTATTGGGCACACCTGATTACAGTAAGCCATTCACGCTCTACGTTCACGAAAGAGAAGGTTGCGCGTTGAGTGTCTTGACACAGAAGTTTGGTGATAAACAACGCCCTTGTGCGTATTTCTCATCAACATTAGATCCGGTAGCTAGAGCATTGCCTAGTTGTTTGAGGGCTACAGCGGCAGCTGCAGCTTCCATTCGACAATCTGCTGGTTTGGTGATGAACAATATGCTAGTGGTCATGGTTCCTCATGCAGTGGACACACTCATGAACCGAACGAAGACACAACACCTTACTAGTGCGAGATTATCTGGTTACGAGCTGACGTTATTAGCGAGTCATATTCAGATCAAAAGATGCAATGTATTGAACCCAGCAACATTGTTGCCGACTGATCAAGAGTCGAGTGATTCTGAGCCACATGACTGTTATTTCAAAACGGAGGAAGAGACAAAAGGTCGTATCGACTTGAGAGATACTCCTTTATCCGACCCAGATGGTACGCTGTATGTGGACGGGTCATGTTTTAAATTGGAGAATGGTGATGTGACTGCTGCCTACGCAGTAACGACTTTGAAGACGATTGTGGAGACTGCAAGAGTGAGTCAGAATTCTGCCCAAGCTGCAGAGTTAATAGCTCTTACGAGAGCGTGTGTTTTAGCTGAGGGAAAGAGAGTGAATGTGTTTACAGATAGTCAGTACGCATTTGGCGTGGCCCATAGTTTTGGCCGGTTGTGGAGAGAAAGGGGTTTCATTACGTCCCATGGGACTAAGATTCAACATGGTCAGCTAGTTAACGACTTGTTAGAATCTCTAACCTTACCGACTGAAGTTGCGATTGTGAAGTGCAGTGCTCATAAAGCAATCACGGATGATGTTGGTCGGGGAAATGCCTTTGCTGATGAAACCGCTAAACAGACAGCTAGAGACATGATGAGTAGAATGTATGTTGCTACGTCTGCAAGATGGATTGCTGAGTCTGGAATGTGTGAGGACACAATGGAAAGTGTGAAAGAGATTCAGAAAGAAGCGACTGAGGAAGAGAAACGCGTATGGAGAGAAAGTACGGGCAAATTGGACTCGAATGGATGTTGGATCGATTTGACAGAACAGCAGCGTTGGATGTTGCCTGATGCGTATGTGCTTGCAGTAGTGACGATGGCGCATGGAGTGGCGCACATAAGTTCTAAAGGGATATGTAAGATGTTAGCTCCGGTTTGGAAGAATGAGGGAATCAGTAAGTGTGCAGAGAGAGTGGTGAAAAATTGTATGGTGTGCTTGATGCATAATCCTGGCAAGGGAACTCCAACTCCAGCTGGTCATTTTGCTCCTCCTTCCTGTCCCTTTGAAGTAATACAGTTAGACTTCATTCACATGGAACGCTGCAACAATTTAAAATACGTCCTGGTGGTGGTTTGTGCTTTTTCCAGGTGGATAGAAGCATACCCACTAAAGGACAACACTGCTTTATCAACTGCCAAAATTCTTCTCAAAGAATTTTTTCCTAGGTATGGAATGCCACGGATTGTATGGTCAGATAACGGAAGTGAGTTTATAGGGAAAGTTATGCAGAGTGTGTGTGCTGGTCTAGGATTGAAACAAAAATTTCATAGTGCGAACCATCCCCAGTCTGCTGGTTTAGTTGAGGGTTACAATGGCACCCTCAAGCTTAAAATAGCCAAAATTCAAGCATCCACAGGTTTGGCTTGGCCAGACGCACTTCCTTTGGCCTTGTTATCAACGAGAGCAACAGTGCATTCTAGAATAGGGCTTTCTCCATATGAGATTGTATTTGGCCGCCCGGCAAATGTCTGGGGTGTGCCAAGGCCTAAACAATTTTGCTCCATTGAATATCCTATGTTGATAGACTATCTTTACGACTTGACTGCTAAATTAAGTCTTATTCATCAACAGGTCTTTGATGCTTTGCCAAAACCTCCGGAGAGTCCAGGGCATCAGCTGAAACCCGGCGACCACGTGGTGGTCAGAAATTTTGCGAGGACAAAGAATCTTCAGCCTCGCTACATCGGCCCCTTCCAAATCCTGCTGGCGACGAGGACAGCTGTACGTGTTGCTGGTCGCAAGCACTGGATCCACGCTTCTCACGTAAAGCGTGTTCCACTGCCGCTGCCCTACGACGACTGGGTGAAGAAGGGAATTGGTGCCTCCGAAGCTGAAACAACTCCAAAATTTGTCCCTTTCAGCGATGCCGATTTGATTTCTGACACTTTGAAACGTGACTCTCCTCTTGAAAAGACTGCTTTGAACATTGAAAATTTGTCTCCAGCATCAGAAGAAACTTTGCCATCTGCGAACGTAAACTCTGCAACAGCTGCTAGTGATACACTATTTTCCGATCAGACAGTACCAGCGAAGCAGAAATACAACCTTAGAAGCCATAAAAAGGACAAATAAAGCAGGCAACTGCATATTGTGATTTTGATATTTATATACATTGGACTTTTTTGCTTTTCAGCCAGGAAGTTTGCTATTGTTTATTGTTTTTAAAATTGCCTTGCCGTCTGGGTAGCCGTAGGGTCGTGGCTGTGTGCCTAGTTTGAATTTGCAGGGGTCTGACACAAGGTCGATCTTTCTGTTAGTACTGGGAACTCCCAGGGCTGACAGAGGCATTTTCATCTACGTACACATCATCAGTGGTCGCGAGCGGATTGTAGAAGATGGAACTTCCTGCGCTGCAACGAGAAAATGTGATTTACGTTCGCAGAAACAGACTAAATAGAATTCTTCATAGCAAATGTTTCTTGATGCAATGTGCCATTACATTTTTTGATTGTTTTAGCAACACTGGTGGGTGGAATTGTCTTTAGCATAAATTTGATTTTTGTGCCAGTATCTACAGTACCTCCCCTTGATCCTGCTATTTCTACTGTTTCTTCTATACACTCTTTTCACTCGTTTCCGGAACATGAGCAAGCTCGACGCTCAGAATTCATTAATAATACTTTTGTACAGCTCTTGCACCAACACCAACTGGTAGTTAACACGACAGACTGTTGGGTGTGTGGCTTGATACCCCACACTATGGATAAAGGTATTCCCTATCTGGTTTTGCCTTTCAGCTACAATGGATCATTTCAGGCCCTTCAAACCATCTTTGCTTATGCTCTTGAGACCTATCCTCCACGTCCACCACGTTCCACTAAATATAACTCTGCCAACAAAGCTTTAGTCCAGGGAATTATTGACATGGTCAAAGACGTCAATAATACTCCATCATACCCTAGAGACGAATTGCGAGTATATTTAAGTTGGAATACTTCAGAGTATCGCCTTAGTTTAGGAGAAAGCAAGCGTAAAAGCTCAACTCCAATCTGGGTCGTACCTCACCGAGGTCAGGTCTGTTTGCAAGGTAATGGGAGAAATCCGAGAGCTCAGCTAGGGAGGAGTGAGTGCGTAGAGACTTATGTGTTTCCGGCTAACTCTTCCCCTGCCTTTCTTACTGCTAGGGGTACCTATTTCATTTGTCGAGACAGAGCTTATACATGGTTGCCTGCCGACTTCTCAGGATCATGTTATATTGCTCGATTATTGCCTCCGACATACACTGCTTCACCTGATTACCACAGAACAAGAGTAGCGAGAGGTGTCTTCAGCAAGGAAGATACAGCTGGTCAGGAAGCTGGAGACTTCTTCAAAGGCTTCCTTCCGTTCTGGGGGCCTATGGCCAATAGTAGAAACATACGTCAGCTAACACGGGTAGTTGAATCTACTATTACCGAAACTGCTGGTGCCCTTAGCAATCTGACAGCTGAGCTTCAGGCGGATAGGCTCATGACATTGCAGAACCGTATGGTTCTAGATGTTATACTTGCAGATCGAGGTGGGGTATGCAGAATGATCCAATCGAGCTGCTGTGTCTTTATTCCTAATAATGCTCCAACAGTTTACGAGGCGATCTCTAAGTTGCACAAGATTTCGGACTCCATACATGTAGATGAGGGAAACTGGTCCTTTATGGAGTGGGTTTGGACTCTGATCTCAGCGTGGGGATGGAAGGTTCTAATGGTCATTGGTGTCATCTTAATATTACTATTCTCATGTTGTCTGATTATCCAGTGTGGTCCTGCTCTGTGTAGTCTTTGTGCTACAACCTGTTTTAGGAAACCACCTGCATTTGGAGAAAAGACACGAGAAAGGATGATGATACAACAGCATGTCACTGACCTGATGAGCATAGAACTAGATTCAGACATAGATTGAGTAATTGCCTATGTAAGGGCAAAAGGAGGGTCTGAGGTTCCGTGACGGTTCCGTGACGACTTGAACCCGTGTTTTTAAGTTTGTCGGAAATACATAAAATTAGTATCAGCGAACCGCAAATGATCCATTTAGTATATCCTAGTGTTTTCGCTACGCTACGAGCAAGAGCACTCCTTCCACTGACACATTTCTGATATACACACGGCATCCATCTTAAGATCATGGCCGCCATTTTGTGGTTCCTTGCCCTCACATATGCAATAGCCTCTGATCATTTCATTCACTTCACTTTGATTAAGGACACGTAGCCTTAGCCGGAGATTCACCTCTTACATGACACGTGCACCTTAAACCAGATCACGCTGAAGCTGCATGACTCGACAAAGGCTGCCTCCTCTGCCCGAGGCCAGCCCACCTGAACTGGTTTTCCTGTCCATTGTACCTGATCATGATTAGGCGGCCGAAGCCGGTAGCCTTGCCCATTTACAACCCACAAACATCTCTTATCCCGCTTTTCTATCTTCTGCACCTGGCTCTGCTCCTTTCCTTCTGGGCCTTTATTAGGGGGAGGTAACGAACTTTACGATGAGGCGGTCCGGGTCTTGAATGCAATATTGACAAGGGATTGTGATGGACTGATGGGAACCCCTCTTCGTGATGTTTGGTATCAGATATTATCGACAGTTCCTGTGTAACGCCAAATATTTATTGTTTAGAGACACAAAGGTTTGGGAATGTACCGACATGTGAAATATTTGCCTAGAGCACAATTTTTAGTATATAAGGAGCAACCCACTTTGTACAAATCGAACAGTCTCCTAGATTCTGCCCGTGTGTAGATTCTGTGACTTCTGTGTCCCTGCAGTAATAAACCTTTGGTCTTTGACGCCACCATCGAGAAGCCCGTGTTTCTGTTCATTTGTGCACCAAGGCAGGTGGGACTCCGGGGTCTTTGGGTGTTGTACCCTGACACCTCTGGACGGAACCAAAAAGTCCAGAACTCCAATGGGTGGGGTCAGACAGCAGAGGAGGGGTTTAGGAGGAGCCAAGTCAGATTGGGTGGGGTCAAATAGGAGGGGTATAGGAGGAGCCTGGGTAGAATGGGTGGGGTCAGAGGGATATGGGAGGAGCCTGGGCAGAATGGGTGGAATCAGAGAGGAGGGGGGTATAGGAGGAGCCTAGTCAGATTGGGTGGGGTCAGACAGCAGAGGAGGGGCGTAGGAGGAGCCTAGTCAGATTGGGTGGGGTCAAATAGGAGGGGTATATGAGGAGCCTTGGTAGAATGGGTCGGGTCAGAGGGGTATGGGAAGAGCCTGGGCAGAATGGGTGGAATCAGAGAGGAGGGGCTTAGGAGGAGCCTAGTCAGATTGGGTGGGGTCAAATAGGAGGAGCCTGGGCAGAATGGGTGAGGTCAGAGAGGAGGGGCTTAGGAGGAGCCTGGGCAGAATGGGTGGAGTCAGAGAGGAGGGTGTATAGGAGGAGCCTGGGCAGAATGGGTGGGGTCAGACAGCAGAGGAGGGGCTTGGGGGGAGCCTAGTCAGATTGGGTGGGGTCAGAGAGGAGGGGTATAGGAGGAGCCTGGGCAGAATGGGTGGGGTCAGACTGCAGAGGAGGGGCTTAGGGGGAGCCTGGGCAGAATGGGTGGAGTCAGAGGGGTATGGGAGGAGCCTGGGCAGAATGGGTGGAGTCAGAGAGGAGTGGGTATAGGAGGAGCCTGGGCAGAATGGGTGGGGTCAGACAGCAGAGGAGGGGTTTAGGAGGAGCCAAGTCAGATTGGGTGGGGTCAAATAGGAGGGGTATAGGAGGAGCCTGGGTAGAATGGGTGGGGTCAGAGGGATATGGGAGGAGCCTGGGCAGAATGGGTGGAATCAGAGAGGAGGGGGGTATAGGAGGAGCCTAGTCAGATTGGGTGGGGTCAGACAGCAGAGGAGGGGCTGAGCCTAGTCAGATTGGGTGGGGTCAAATAGGAGGAGCCTGGGCAGAATGGGTGGGGTCAGACTGCAGAGGAGGGGCTTAGGGGGAGCCTGGGCAGAATGGGTGGGGTCAGACTGCAGAGGAGGGGCTTAGGGGGAGCCTGGGCAGAATGGGTGGAGTCAGAGGGGTATGGGAGGAGCCTGGGCAGAATGGGTGGAGTCAGAGAGGAGTGGGTATAGGAGGAGCCTGGGCAGAATGGGTGGGGTAAGACAGCAGAGGAGGGGTTTAGGAGGAGCCAAGTCAGATTGGGTGGGGTCAAATAGGAGGGGTATAGGAGGAGCCTGGGTAGAATGGGTGGGGTCAGAGGGATATGGGAGGAGCCTGGGCAGAATGGGTGGAATCAGAGAGGAGGGGGGTATAGGAGGAGCCTAGTCAGATTGGGTGGGGTCAGACAGCAGAGGAGGGGCTGAGCCTAGTCAGATTGGGTGGGGTCAAATAGGAGGAGCCTGGGCAGAATGGGTGGGGTCAGACTGCAGAGGAGGGGCTTAGGGGGAGCCTGGGCAGAATGGGTGGGGTCAGAGGGGTATGGGTGGAGCCTGGGCAGAATGGGTGGAGTCAGAGAGGAGTGGGTATAGGAGGAGCCTGGGCAGAATGGGTGGGGTCAGACAGCAGAGGAGGGGTTTAGGAAGAGCCAAGTCAGATTGGGTGTGGTCAAATAGGAGGAGCCTAGTCAGATTGGGTGAGGTCAGAGAGGAGGGGTATAGGAGGAGCCTGGGCAGAATGGGTGGAGTCAGACAGCAGAGGAGGGGTTTAGGAGGAGCCTAGTCAGATTGGGTGGGGTCAGAGAGAAGGGGTATAGGAGGAGCCTAGTCAGATTGGGTGAGGTCAGAGAGGAGGGGTATAGGAGGAGCCTGGGCAGAATGGGTGGAGTCAGACAGCAGAGGAGGGGCTTAGGAGGAGCCAGGGCAGGTTGGGTGGGGTCAGATAGCAGAGGAGGGGCTTAGGAGGAGTCTGGGCAGAGGGGGTAAAGGAGGAGCCTAGTCAGATTGGGTGGGGTCAAATAGGAGGGGTATATGAGGAGCCTGGGTAGATTGGGTGGGGTCAGAGGGGTATGGGAGGAGCCTGGGCAGAATGGGTGGAATCAGAGAGGAGGGGCTTAGGAGGAGCCTAGTCAGATTGGGTGGGGTCAAATAGGAGGAGCCTGGGCAGAATGGGTGAGGTCAGACACCAGAGGAGGGGTTTAGGAGGAGCCAAGTCAGATTGGGTGGGGTCAAATAGGAGGGGTATAGGAGGAGCCTGGGTAGAATGGGTGGGGTCAGAGGGATATGGGAGGAGCCTCGGCAGAATGGGTGGAATCAGAGAGGAGGGGGGTATAGGAGGAGCCTAGTCAGATTGGGTGGGGTCAGACAGCAGAGGAGGGGCGTAGGAGGAGCCTAGTCAGATTGGGTGGGGTCAAATAGGAGGGGTATATGAGGAGCCTGGGTAGAATGGGTGGGGTCAGAGGGGTATGGGAGGAGCCTGGGCAGAATGGGTGGAATCAGAGAGGAGGGGCTTAGGAGGAGCCTAGTCAGATTGGGTGGGGTCAAATAGGAGGAGCCTGGGCAGAATGGGTGAGGTCAGAGAGGAGGGGCTTAGGAGGAGCCTGGGCAGAATGGGTGGAGTCAGAGAGGAGGGTGTATAGGAGGAGCCTGGGCAGAATGGGTGGGGTCAGACAGCAGAGGAGGGGCTTGGGGGGAGCCTAGTCAGATTGGGTGGGGTCAGAGAGGAGGGGTATAGGAGGAGCCTGGGCAGAATGGGTGGAGTCAGAGAGGAGGGCCTTAGGAGGAGCCTAGTCAGATTGGGTGGGGTCAAATAGGAGGAGCCTGGGCAGAATGGGTGGGGTCAGACTGCAGAGGAGGGGCTTAGGGGGAGCCTGGGCAGAATGGGTGGAGTCAGAGGGGTATGGGAGGAGCCTGGGCAGAATGGGTGGAGTCAGAGAGGAGTGGGTATAGGAGGAGCCTGGGCAGAATGGGTGGGGTCAGACAGCAGAGGAGGGGTTTAGGAGGAGCCAAGTCAGATTGGGTGGGGTCAAATAGGAGGGGTATAGGAGGAGCCTGGGTAGAATGGGTGGGGTCAGAGGGATATGGGAGGAGCCTGGGCAGAATGGGTGGAATCAGAGAGGAGGGGGGTATAGGAGGAGCCTAGTCAGATTGGGTGGGTTCAGACAGCAGAGGAGGGGCTGAGCCTAGTCAGATTGGGTGGGGTCAAATAGGAGGAGCCTGGGCAGAATGGGTGGGGTCAGACTGCAGAGGAGGGGCTTAGGGGGAGCCTGGGCAGAATGGGTGGGGTCAGAGGGGTATGGGAGGAGCCTGGGCAGAATGGGTGGAGTCAGAGAGGAGTGGGTATAGGAGGAGCCTGGGCAGAATGGGTGGGGTCAGACAGCAGAGGAGGGGTTTAGGAGGAGCCAAGTCAGATTGGGTGGGGTCAAATAGGAGGGGTATAGGAGGAGCCTGGGTAGAATGGGTGGGGTCAGAGGGATATGGGAGGAGCCTGGTCAGAATGGGTGGAATCAGAGAGGAGGGGGGTATAGGAGGAGCCTAGTCAGATTGGGTGGGGTCAGACAGCAGAGGAGGGGCGTAGGAGGAGCCTAGTCAGATTGGGTAGGGTCAAATAGGAGGAGCCTGGGCAGAATGGGTGAGGTCAGAGAGGAGGGGCTTAGGAGGAGCCTGGGCAGAATGGGTGGAGTCAGAGAGGAGGGTGTATATGAGGAGCCTGGGCAGAATGGGTGGGGTCAGACAGCAGAGGAGGGGTTTAGGAGGAGCTTAGTCAGAATGGGTGGGGTCAGACAGCAGAGGAGGGGCTTAGGAGGAGCCTAGTCAGATTGGGGTCAAATAGGAGGGGTATAGGAGGAGCCTGGGCAGAATGGGTGGAGTCAGAGAGGAGGGGTATAGGAGGAGCCTGGGCAGAATGGGTGGGGTCAGACAGCAGAGGAGGGGCTTAGGAGGAGCCTAGTCAGATTGGGTGGGGTCAAATAGGAGGAGCCTGGGCAGAATGGGTGGGGTCAGACAGCAGAGGAGGGGCTTAGGGGGAGCCTGGGCAGAATGGGTGGGGTCAGAGGGGTATGGGAGGACCCTGGGCAGAATGGGTGGAGTCAGAGAGGAGTGGGTGTAGGAGGAGCCTGGGCAGAATAGGTGGGGTCAGACAACAGAGGAGGGGTTTAGGAGGAGCCTAGTCAGATTGGGTGAGGTCAGAGAGGAGGGGTATAGGAGGAGCCTGGGCAGAGGGTGTATAGGAGGAGCCTGGGCAGAATGGGTGGGGTCAGACAGCAGAGGAGGGGCTTAGGAGGAGCCTAGTCAGATTGGGTGAGGTCAGAGAGGAGGGGTATAGGAGGAGCCTGGGCAGAGGGGGAATAGGAGGAGCCTAGTCAGATTGGGTGGGGTCAGAGAGGAGGGGCTTAGGAGGAGCCTGGCCTTAATGGGTGGGGTCAGACAGCAGAGGAGGGGCTTAGGAGGAGCCTAGTCAGATTGGGTGGGGTCAGAGAGGAGGGGTATAGGAGGAGTCTGGTCAGAATGGGTGGAGTCAGAGAGGAGGGGCTTCGGAGGAGTCTGGGTAGAATGGGTGGAGTCAGAGAGGAGGGGCTTAGGAGAAGCCTGGGCAGAATGGGTGGGGTCAGACAGCAGAGGAGGGGTTTAGGAGGAGTCTAGTCAGATTGGGTGGGGTCAAATAGGAGGAGCCTGGGCAGAATGGGTGGGTTCAGAGGGGTATGGGAGGAGCCTGGGCAGAATGGGTGGAGTCAGAGAGGAGTGGGTATAGGAGGAGCCTGGGCAGAATGGGTGGGGTCAGAGAGGAGGGGTATAGGAGGAGCCTGGGCAGAATGGGTGGGGTCAGAGAGGAGGGCCTTAGGAGGAGCCTAGTCAGATTGGGTGGGGTCAAATAGGAGGAGCCTGGGCAGAATGGGTGGGGTCAGACTGCAGAGGAGGGGCTTAGGGGGAGCCTGGGCAGAATGGGTGGGGTCAGAGGGGTATGGGAGGAGCCTGGGCAGAATGGGTGGAGTCAGAGAGGAGTGGGTATAGGAGGAGCCTGGGCAGAATGGGTGGGGACAGCAGAGGAGGGGTTTAGGAGGAGCCCAGTCAGATTGGGTGGGGTCAAATAGCAGGGGTATAGGAGGAGCCTGGGTAGAAAGGGTGGGGTCAGAGGGGTATGGGAGGAGCCTGGGCAGAATGGGTGGAATCAGAGAGGAGGGGGGTATAGGAGGAGCCTAGTCAGATTGGGTGGGGTCAGACAGCAGAGGAGGGGCTTAGGAGGAGCCTAGTCAGATTGGGTGGGGTCAATTAGGAGGAGCCTGGGCAGAATGGGTGGAGTCAGAGAGGAGGGTGTATAGGAGGAGCCTGGGCAGAATGGGTGGGGTCAGACAGCAGAGGAGGGGTTTAGGAGGAGCTTAGTCAGAATGGGTGGGGTCAGACAGCAGAGGAGGGGCTTAGGAGGAGCCTAGTCAGAATGGGTGAGGTCAGAGAGGAGGGGTATAGGAGGAGCCTAGTCAGATTGGGTGGGGTCAAATAGGAGGAGCCTGGGCAGAATGGGTGGGGTCAGACATCAGAGGAGGGGCTTAGGAGGAGCCTAGTCAGATTGGGTGGGGTCAGACAGCAGAGGAGGGGCTTAGGAGGAGCCTAGGGGCTTAGGAGGAGCCTAGGCAGATTGGGTGGGGTCAGAGAGGAGGGGTATAGGAGGAGCCTAGTCAAATTGGGTGAGGTCAGAGAGGAGGGGTATAGGAGGAGCCTGGGCAGAGGAGGTTTAGGAGGAGCCTAGTCAGATTGGGTGGGGTCAGACAGCAGAGGAGGGGCTGAGCCTAGTCAGATTGGGTGGGGTCAGACTGCAGAGGAGGGGCTTAGGGAGATCCTGGGCAGAATGGGTGGGGTCAGAGGGGTATGGGAGGAGCCTGGGCAGAATGGGTTTAGTCAGAGAGGAGGGTGTATAGGAGGAGCCTGGGCAGAATGGGTGGGGTCAGACAGCAGAGGAGGGGCTTAGGAGGAGCCTAGTCAGATTGGGTGAGGTCAGAGAGGAGGGGTATAGGAGGAGCCTGGGCAGAGGGGGAATAGGAGGAGCCTAGTCAGATTGGGTGAGGTCAGAGAGGAGGGGTATAGGAGGAGCCTAGTCAGATTGGGTGGGGTCAGAGAGGAGGAGCCTGGGCAGAATGGGTGGGGTCAGACAGCAGAGGAGGGGCTTAGGAGGAGCCTAGTCAGATTGGGTGGGGTCAGAGAGGAGGGGGTATAGGAGGAGCCTAGTCAGATTGTGTGGGGTCAGACAGCAGAGGAGGGGCTTAGGAGGAGCCTAGTCAGATTGGGTGGGGTCAGAGAGGAGGGGTATAGGAGGAGCCTAGTCACATTGGGTGAGGTCAGAGAGGAGGGGTATAGGAGGAGCCTGGGCAGAGGGGGTTTAGGAGGAGCCTAGTCAGATTGGGTGGGGTCAGAGAGGAGGGGGTATAGGAGGAGCCTAGTCAGATTGTGTGGGGTCAGACAGCAGAGGAGGGGCTTAGGAGGAGCCTAGTCAGATTGGGTGGGGTCAGAGAGGAGGGGCTTAGGAGGAGTCTGGGCAGAATGGGTGGAGTCAGAGAGGAGGAGCTTAGGAGGAGCCTGGGCAGAATGGGTGGAGTCAGAGAGGAGGGTGTATAGGAGGAGCCTGGGCAGAATGGGTGGGGTCAGACAGCAGAGGAGGGGTTTAGGAGGAGCTTAGTCAGAATGGGTGGGGTCAGACAGCAGAGGAGGGGCTTAGGAGGAGCCTAGTCAGATTGAGGTCAAATAGGAGGAGCCTGGGCAGAATGGGTGGGGTCAGACAGCAGAGGAGGGGTTTAGGAGGAGCCAAGTCAGATTGGGTGGGGTCAAATAGGAGGAGCCTGGGCAGAATGGGTGAGGTCAGAGAGGAGGGGCTGAGGAGGAGCCTGGGCAGAATGGGTGGAGTCAGACAGCAGAGGAGGGGCTTAGGAGGAGCCAGGGCTGGTTGGGTGGGGTCAGACAGCAGAGGAGGGGGGCTTAGGAGGAGTCTGGGCAGAATGGGTGGAGTCAGAGAGCAGGGGGTATAGGAGGAGCCTAGTCAGATTGGGTGGGGTCAGACAGCAGAGGAGGGGCTTCGGAGGAGCCTAGTCAGATTGGGTGAGGTCAGAGAGGAGGGGTATAGGAGGAGCCTGGGCAGAATGGGTGGGGTCAGAGGGGTATGGGAGGAGCCTGGGCAGAATGGGTGGAGTCAGAGAGGAGGGGGTATAGGAGGAGCCTAGTCAGATTGGGTGGGGTCCGAGAGCAGAGGAGGGGTTTAGGAGGAGCCTAGTCAGATTGGGTGTGGTCAAATAGGAGGAGCCTGGGCAGAATGGGTGGGGTCTGAGGGCCTAGGAAGGGGTCATAGATGGAGGAGGATCCTGACTTATGGTGGGGAACTGCAAAAACTTTTTTAATGCACCCCCCTATACTTTCTGATTTCTGTTGGGAGGGGGCAGTTGGGGAGCAGTATTAAAAGGTGCTTAGGCGCAACGTGAAGAGCGATGAGGTGCACAGAATGGCATGCCTTCCAGGTACTTTTGGGGGGGGGGGGGCTACCATTATTTTTTATTGCTCTGATCCTCCCTCATGGGGTGTACCCCAAATGGTTAGGGGCAACGGGGGAGGGGGGGTGGCAAAAAGCTGTTTGACAGTTTCTGTTACCAACAGGGGTCACCATACGATTCTGCTGCAGTTATGGTATTGAAAGGTACAACAAGGAGCATGTGGATGTATTTTTGCAGGTGGGGTGCCCCAAAATTTTACTGCCAGCAGCAGCAGCCCCCCTCCTCCCCACCCAGCAGATTGGTATAGGTACCTTTAGGACATTTCTGTTGAAAAAAGAGGCTATAGCGAATCGTGCTATGAAATCCTAGAGCACTAACATTTGCTAAATAAAGGTGGCATCGGAGCATACGAATGAGGCAGAGAGAGGCTACTGTTGCCAATTGGTTTGGTGGGTCATAGTGAATAACCTCGGCATGCAAATAGACAGTGTGAGGATTGGCAGTGTCTGTAGAGAATTTTGGCATGCTCTTCAGCTTATTTTTTCCTCCTTACGTTGGCTATGAACTACAGAGGAAAGGCCCAGCCTTACTGTTGGACAAAACATGTATTTATGATTTTAAGAAGTGTAGTCTGACTGTACTGAGAGGGGCTGTACAGTACGGTAAATGCCTGTATACCCCTGCAATGTGCATCCAACTGTCACTTGAGATTCAATAGCGAACGAAGCAGCTGGGTTACTGACTGAATGTAAATGGAAGGCACATAGCAAGGGTGTTTGTGGTCACTCAAATGATTGAAACCTGGTTGATGCACTGCCAAAGCTGGGGTTCCAGGAGGGAACATTTGAGGGGCATTGAGATGGTGGTGCCCAGAGGTCAAAATACGTTTCAGAGACAGAGAGGTACTGCGGTCCTGGTCCCACATTGGGGGTAGTCAAAAGTCCTGCTAAAGATTTCTGTCCAACTGTTACCACGTTTTGTGCAGCCTGGCTCCCTCTGTAACGATTCCCCAGTGTCTTTCGATCCTACAGATGACTGTAGCAAACTTCCCAAATTTTTTCTTGGCCTCATACCCCCAAAGGAGTGCCTGACATTTGCCAGCCTAACGACACTCACATTCTGGGAAAAACCTCACTAACCATGCATATTTATGCACCACACATGGCAAATCCTTGCAATTGCAGAACATCATATCGCACTTGTCATCTTTGAGGTGCTGTAAGTATTTGGATTTGAGGGAAATATTCATCCTTGCTTGCTCTCCCACCTGAAGTCTATGGTGCTGCTGTTCCTTTCTCACATGTCCCTACAAAGAGACAAGTGACGCACAGACTCAATCACTCAGCAAACATATATGCTTTGACGCTTGAATCTTGCTGTTTACCTTCCAAATGTTCCCCCTTCACCACAAATACAGGCCAGCCATTCCTCATCCCCTCAGTCATCGTAGTTCTTCACTCCTTAGGCCCTGCAAGACAAAAATGAACAAGAATCATGTCAACAAGCAGAAGAAAAGCCTCAGTGTGCTCTTTTGTTCATACTGCTGCCCACTAGTAACACTTCATGGCCACTGCAGCTTAAGAATGGGACTGAGAAGAGGGCTCTCCTATGCAAATAATGTCCTCCCATGCATACTTTCTTCTGAGACGGTCGGCGGCTTGTGCCGTGATACTGCCTCCAACATATGGTCTTCAACCAAATTTAAAAAAAGCCCACCTGCCTTAGACGAAGGATTTTGCCACTCGAAGGAAGCACATGGGGACATCACCATCATTTAGCAGGGTCCTAAATTGCCTGCTGTCCGCCTGTATACAGAACAAGGACGTTTGTGGCCGTTCGTGAGCGTTCTTCAAAGGAAGGAGGTGGGTGAATAAATCCAAGATGCCAGGGCAGGCCCAGCCCAGCCCAGTGCAGCCCAGCCCGGCACAGCGCACTGCTGTGGAGGTCCACTCCTTCACATCCTGCAGCAGGCATGATGCAGATCTACTAGAGCAAAGGCTTGACTCTGCTCTTGTCTGTCTCTTAAAGGAAACAATCTTTCCAACTTCTTATTGCACCTAATAAATGGACTCTAGCTAGCCTCAAACTCGACCCATCATTTCATTAGCCAGAGCTCATACTTGACCTTTATTTCTATCCAAGCTCACTGGCACCAAACCCCTGATTTGAGCGAGTGGCTCACACTAAAATGAAAAATCACCATCAACCAACCTATTTTACAATAAGTGTAGCACCATCCTCGCATTCTTGTGCTCAGTTATAACCCCCAATACCACAATTGCACTCTGCAATTCACCAAACTTAAAGGACAAAGAATGAAGACATTGATAAAGGAAGATAAGGCCTTGTTCCTAGCACCTACTTGAGAAATAGGGCGGTTGGTAGAAGGTCATGAGAGAAAACATATGAAATGTTGGGATACACCTGCTAAAAAAACACTAGCAAAAAAAAAAAATCACTGTTTGAAAATTTCGCACCTTGGGATACTTCTACAGCACTGGCAGGATTCGAACCCTGGCCTGTGAGGGCTGTCCACCCCAAAGGTACAAGCCTTACCTTTGAGCTATAGCTCCTTGGTGGTCTAGAGGATTGCAGTAGTAACTATAAGCAACATACAGGCCTTGGTGTCCTTCCCTGTGGCTTCCATTGCACATTAAATGGATGACCATGACATAAGGACAATTTGATAGGCTACTTACATGGAAACCAGAAAAACACTTAGCAAAAAAAAAAAGAAAATCACTGTTTGAAAATTTCCCACCTTGGGATACTTCTACAGCACTGGCAGGATTCGAACCCTGGCCTGTGAGGGCTGTCCCCACCAAAGGTACAAGGCTTACCTTTGAGCTATAGATCCTTGGTGGTCTGGAGGAATGCAGTAGTAACTATAAGCAACATACAGGCCTTGGTGTCCTTTCCTGTGGCTTCCATTGCACATTAAATGGATGACCATGACATAAGGACAATTTGATAGGCTACTTACATGGAAACCAGAAAAACACTTAGCAAAAAAAAAAAAAAAAGGTAATCACTGTTTGAAAATTTCCCACCTTGGGATACTTCTACAGCACTGGCAGGATTCGAACCCTGGCCTGTGAGGGCTGTCCACACTAAAGGTACAAGCCTTACCTTTGAGCTATAGCTCCTTGGTGGTCTGGAGGATTGCGGTAGTAACTATAAGCAACATACAGGCCTTGGTGTCCTTTCCTGTGGCTTCCATTGCACATTAAATGGATGACCATGACATACGGACAATTTGATAGGCTACTTACATGGAAACCAGAAAAACACTTAGCAAAAAAAAAAAAAGAAAATCACTGTTTCAAAATTTCCCACCTTGGGATACTTCTACAGCACTGGCAGGATTCGAACCCTGGCCTGTGAGGGCTGTCCCCGCCAAAGGTACAAGCCTTACCTTTGAGCTATAGCTCCTTGGTGGTCTAGAGGATTGCAGTAGTAACTATAAGCAACATACAGGCCTTGGTGTCCTTCCCTGTGGCTTCCATTGCACATTAAATGGATGACCATGACATAAGGACAATTTGATAGGCTACTTACATAGAAACCAGAAAAACACTTAGCAAAAAAAAAAAAGAAAATCACTGTTTGAAAATGTCCCACCTTGGGATACTTCTACAGCACTGGCAGGATTCGAACCCTGGCCTGTGAGGGCTGTCCCCCCCAAAGGTACAAGCCTTACCTTTGAGCTATAGGTCCTTGGTGGTCTAGAGGGTTGCAGTAGTAACTATAAGCAACATACAGGCCTTGGTGTCCTTCCCTGTGGCTTCCATTGCACATTAAATGGATGACCATGACATAAGGACAATTTGATAGGCTACTTACATGGAAACCAGAAAAACACTTAGCAAAAAAAAAAAAAGAAAATCACTGTTTCAAAATTTCCCACCTTGGGATACTTCTACAGCACTGGCAGGATTCGAACCCTGGCCTGTGAGGGCTGTCCCCACCAAAGGTACAAGCCTTACCTTTGAGTTATAGCTCCTTGGTGGTCTAGAGGATTGCAGTAGTAACTATAAGCAACATACAGGCCTTGGTGTCCTTCCCTGTGGCTTCCATTGCACATTAAAAGGATGACCATGACATAAGGACAATTTGATAGGCTACTTACATGGAAACCAGTGTGGTCCAGTGGGTAAGTTCCTGCCTTCCATCCAGGCATCCAGGGTTCAAATCACGGGTTCGGCACCAGGTAAGTAAATTGGTAAGTAAAATGTGACTGTGTGGTTGTGTAAGAGTGGAATCATGCCTAGCGAAAGAGGGATTGCAGATTGGTCGGTAAGTAAAATAGGTGTGGAAAGAAAGGTGAAAGAGAACGGGTGTTGTCTGACCCTGGGCATGTTGGGTGGGGTCAGGGAGGAGGGGGTATAGGAGGAGCCTGGGCAGAATGGGTGGGGTCAGACAGCAGAGGAGGGGCTTAGGAGGAGCCTAGTCAGATTGGGTGGGGTCAGAGAGGAGGGGTATAGGAGGAGCCAGGGCAGAATGGGTGGGGTCAGAGAGGAGGACCGTAGGAGGAGCCTAATCAGATTGGGTGGGGTCAAATAGGAGGAGCCTGGGCAGAATGGGTGGGTTCAGAGGGGTATGGGAGGAGCCTGGGCAGAATGGGTGGAGTCAGAGAGGAGTGGGTATAGGAGGAGCCTGGGCAGAATGGGTGGGGTCAGAGAGGAGGGCCTTAGGAGGAGCCTAGTCAGATTGGGTGGGGTCAAATAGGAGGAGCCTGGGCAGAATGGGTGGGGTCAGACTGCAGAGGAGGGGCTTAGGGGGAGCCTGGGCAGAATGGGTGGGGTCAGAGGGGTATGGGAGGAGCCTGGGCAGAATGGGTGGAATCAGAGAGGAGGGGGGTATAGGATGAGCCTAGTCAGATTGGGTGGGGTCAGACAGCAGAGGAGGGGCTTAGGAGGAGCCTAGTCAGATTGGGTGGGGTCAGAGAGGAGGGGCTTAGGAGGAGTCTGGGCAGAATGGGTGGAGTCAGAGAGGAGGAGCCTAGGAGGAGCCTGGGCAGAATGGGTGGAGTCAGAGAGGAGGGTGTATAGGAGGAGCCTGGGCAGAATGGGTGGAGTCAGAGGGGTATGGGAGGAGCCTGGGCAGAATGGGTGGAGTCAGAGAGGAGTGGGTATAGGAGGAGCCTGGGCAGAATGGGTGGAGTCAGACAGCAGAGGAGGGGTTTAGGAGGAGCCAAGTCAGATTGGGTGGGGTCAAATAGGAGGGGTATAGGAGGAGCCTGGGTAGAATGGGTGGGGTCAGAGGGATATGGGAGGAGCCTGGGCAGAATGGGTGGAATCAGAGAGGAGGGGGGTATAGGAGGAGCCTAGTCAGATTGGGTGGGGTCAGACAGCAGAGGAGGGGCGTAGGAGGAGCCTAGAAGATTGGGTGGGGTCAAATAGGAGGGGTATATGAGGAGCCTTGGTAGAATGGGTCGGGTCAGAGGGGTATGGGAGGAGCCTGGGCAGAATGGGTGGAATCAGAGAGGAGGGGCTTAGGAGGAGCCAAGTCAGATTGGGTGGGGTCAAATAGGAGGGGTATAGGAGGAGCCTGGGTAGAATGGGTGGGGTCAGAGGGATATGGGAGGAGCCTGGGCAGAATGGGTGGAATCAGAGAGGAGGGGGGTATAGGAGGAGCCTAGTCAGATTGGGTGGGGTCAGACAGCAGAGGAGGGGCTGAGCCTAGTCAGATTGGGTGGGGTCAAATAGGAGGAGCCTGGGCAGAATGGGTGGGGTCAGACTGCAGAGGAGGGGCTTAGGGGGAGCCTGGGCAGAATGGGTGGGGTCAGAGGGGTATGGGAGGAGCCTGGGCAGAATGGGTGGAGTCAGAGAGGAGGGGGGTATAGGAGGAGCCTAGTCAGATTGGGTGGGGTCAGACAGCAGAGGAGGGGCGTAGGAGGAGCCTAGTCAGATTGGGTAGGGTCAAATAGGAGGAGCCTGGGCAGAATGGGTGGAGTCAGAGGGATATGGGAGGAGCCTGGGCAGAATGGGTAGAATCAGAGAGGAGGGGGGTATAGGAGGAGCCTAGTCAGATTGGGTGGGGTCAGACAGCAGAGGAGGGGCGTAGGAGGAGCCTAGTCAGATTGGGTAGGGTCAAATAGGAGGAGCCTGGGCAGAATGGGTGGAGTCAGAGGGGTATGGGAGGAGCCTGGGCAGAATGGGTGGAGTCAGAGAGGAGTGGGTATAGGAGGAGCCTGGGCAGAATGGGTGGGGTCAGACAGCAGAGGAGGGGTTTAGGAGGAGCCAAGTCAGATTGGGTGGGGTCAAATGGGAGGGGTATAGGAGGAGCCTGGGTAGAATGGGTGGGGTCAGAGGGATATGGGAGGAGCCTGGGCAGAATGGGTGGAATGGGTGGAATCAGAGAGGAGGGGGGTATAGGAGGAGCCTAGTCAGATTGGGTGGGGTCAGACAGCAGAGGAGGGGCTGAGCCTAGTCAGATTGGGTGGGGTCAAATAGGAGGAGCCTGGGCAGAATGGGTGGGGTCAGACTGCAGAGGAGGGGCTTAGGGGAGCCTGGGCAGAATGGGTGGGGTCAGACTGCAGAGGAGGGGCTTAGGGGGAGCCTGGGCAGAATGGGTGGAATCAGAGAGGAGGGGCTTAGGAGGAGCCTAGTCAGATTGGGTGGGGTCAAATAGGAGGAGCCTGGGCAGAATGGGTGAGGTCAGAGAGGAGGGGCTTAGGAGGAGCCTGGGCAGAATGGGTGGAGTCAGAGAGCAGGGTGTATAGGAGGAGCCTGGGCAGAATGGGTGGGGTCAGACAGCAGAGGAGGGGCTTGGGGGGAGCCTAGTCAGATTGGGTGGGGTCAGAGAGGAGGGGTATAGGAGGAGCCTGGGCAGAATGGGTGGGGTCAGACTGCAGAGGAGGGGCTTAGGGGGAGCCTGGGCAGAATGGGTGGAGTCAGAGGGGTATGGGAGGAGCCTGGGCAGAATGGGTGGGGTCAGACAGCAGAGGAGGGGTTTAGGAGGAGCCAAGTCAGATTGGGTGGGGTCAAATAGGAGGGGTATAGGAGGAGCCTGGGTAGAATGGGTGGGGTCAGAGGGATATGGGAGGAGCCTGGGCAGAATGGGTGGAATCAGAGAGGAGGGGGGTATAGGAGGAGCCTAGTCAGATTGGGTGGGGTCAGACAGCAGAGGAGGGGCTGAGCCTAGTCAGATTGGGTGGGGTCAAATAGGAGGAGCCTGGGCAGAATGGGTGGGGTCAGACTGCAGAGGAGGGGCTTAGGGGGAGCCTGGGCAGAATGGGTGGGGTCAGACTGCAGAGGAGGGGCTTAGGGGGGGCCTGGGCAGAATGGGTGGAGTCAGAGGGGTATGGGAGGAGCCTGGGCAGAATGGGTGGAGTCAGAGAGGAGTGGGTATAGGAGGAGCCTGGGCAGAATGGGTGGGGTCAGACAGCAGAGGAGGGGTTTAGGAGGAGCCAAGTCAGATTGGGTGGGGTCAAATAGGAGGGGTATAGGAGGAGCCTGGGTAGAATGGGTGGGGTCAGAGGGATATGGGAGGAGCCTGGGCAGAATGGGTGGAATCAGAGAGGAGGGGGGTATAGGAGGAGCCTAGTCAGATTGGGTGGGGTCAGACAGCAGAGGAGGGGCTGAGCCTAGTCAGATTGGGTGGGGTCAAATAGGAGGAGCCTGGGCAGAATGGGTGGGGTCAGACTGCAGAGGAGGGGCTTAGGGGGAGCCTGGGCAGAATGGGTGGGGTCAGAGGGGTATGGGAGGAGCCTGGGCAGAATGGGTGGAGTCAGAGAGGAGTGGGTATAGGAGGAGCCTGGGCAGAATGGGTGGGGTCAGACAGCAGAGGAGGGGTTTAGGAGGAGCCAAGTCAGATTGGGTGTGGTCAAATAGGAGGAGCCTAGTCAGATTGGGTGAGGTCAGAGAGGAGGGGTATAGGAGGAGCCTGGGCAGAATGGGTGGAGTCAGAGAGGAGGGGTATAGGAGGAGCCTAGTCAGATTGGGTGAGGTCAGAGAGGAGGGGTATAGGAGGAGCCTGGGTAGAATGGGTGGGGTCAGAGGGGTATGGGAGGAGCCTGGGAAGAATGGGTGGAATCAGAGAGGAGGGGCTTAGGAGGAGCCTAGTCAGATTGGGTGGGGTCAAATAGGAGGAGCCTGGGCAGAATGGGTGAGGTCAGACAGCAGAGGAGGGGTTTAGGAGGAGCCAAGTCAGATTGGGTGGGGTCAAATAGGAGGGGTATAGGAGGAGCCTGGGTAGAATGGGTGGAGTCAGAGGGATATGGGAGGAGCCTGGGCAGAATGGGTGGAATCAGAGAGGAGGGGGGTATAGGAGGAGCCTAGTCAGATTGGGTGGGGTCAGACAGCAGAGGAGGGGCGTAGGAGGAGCCTAGTCAGATTGGGTGGGGTCAAATAGGAGGGGTATATGAGGAGCCTGGGTAGAATGGGTGGGGTCAGAGGGGTATGGGAGGAGCCTGGGCAGAATGGGTGGAATCAGAGAGGAGGGGCTTAGGAGGAGCCTGGGCAGATTGGGTGGGGTCAAATAGGAGGAGCCTGGGCAGAATGGGTGAGGTCAGAGAGGAGGGGCTTAGGAGGAGCCTGGGCAGAATGGGTGGAGTCAGAGAGGAGGGTGTATAGGAGGAGCCTGGGCAGAATGGGTGGGGTCAGACAGCAGAGGAGGGGCTTGGGGGGAGCCTAGTCAGATTGGGTGGGGTCAGAGAGGAGGGGTATAGGAGGAGCCTGGGCAGAATGGGTGGAGTCAGAGAGGAGGGCCTTAGGAGGAGCCTAGTCAGATTGGGTGGGGTCAAATAGGAGGAGCCTGGGCAGAATGGGTGGGGTCAGACTGCAGAGGAGGGGCTTAGGGGGAGCCTGGGCAGAAAGGGTGGAGTCAGAGGGGTATGGGAGGAGCCTGGGCAGAATGGGTGGAGTCAGAGAGGAGTGGGTATAGGAGGAGCCTGGGCAGAATGGGTGGGGTCAGACAGCAGAGGAGGGGTTTAGGAGGAGCCAAGTCAGATTGGGTGGGGTCAAATAGGAGGGGTATAGGAGGAGCCTGGGTAGAATGGGTGGGGTCAGAGGGATATGGGAGGAGCCTGGGCAGAATGGGTGGAATCAGAGAGGAGGGGGGTATAGGAGGAGCCTAGTCAGATTGGGTGGGGTCAGACAGCAGAGGAGGGGCTGAGCCTAGTCAGATTGGGTGGGGTCAAATAGGAGGAGCCTGGGCAGAATGGGTGGGGTCAGACTGCAGAGGAGGGGCTTAGGGGGAGCCTGGGCAGAATGGGTGGGGTCAGAGGGGTATGGGAGGAGCCTGGGCATAATGGGTGGAGTCAGAGAGGAGTGGGTATAGGAGGAGCCTGGGCAGAATGGGTGGGGTCAGACAGCAGAGGAGGGGTTTAGGAGGAGCCAAGTCAGATTGGGTGGGGTCAAATAGGAGGGGTATAGGAGGAGCCTGGGTAGAATGGGTGGGGTCAGAGGGATATGGGAGGAGCCTGGGCAGAATGGGTGGAATCAGAGAGGAGGGGGGTATAGGAGGAGCCTAGTCAGATTGGGTGGGGTCAGACAGCAGAGGAGGGGCGTAGGAGGAGCCTAGTCAGATTGGGTAGGGTCAAATAGGAGGAGCCTGGGCAGAATGGGTGAGGTCAGAGAGGAGGGGCTTAGGAGGAGCCTGGGCAGAATGGGTGGAGTCAGAGAGGAGGGTGTATAGGAGGAGCCTGGGCAGAATGGGTGGGGGCAGACAGCAGAGGAGGGGTTTAGGAGGAGCTTAGTCAGAATGGGTGGGGTCAGACAGCAGAGGAGGGGCTTAGGAGGAGCCTAGTCAGATTGGGGTCAAATAGGAGGGGTATAGGAGGAGCCTGGGCAGAATGGGTGGAGTCAGGGAGGAGGGGTATAGGAGGAGCCTGGGCAGAATGGGTGGGGTCAGACAGCAGAGGAGGGGCTTAGGAGGAGCCTAGTCAGATTGGGTGGGGTCAAATAGGAGGAGCCTGGGCAGAATGGGTGGGGTCAGACAGCAGAGGAGGGGCTTAGGGGGAGCCTGGGCAGAATGGGTGGGGTCAGAGGGGTATGGGAGGACCCTGGGCAGAATGGGTGGAGTCAGAGAGGAGTGGGTGTAGGAGGAGCCTGGGCAGAATAGGTGGGGTCAGACAGCAGAGGAGGGGTTTAGGAGGAGCCTAGTCAGATTGGGTGAGGTCAGAGAGGAGGGGTATAGGAGGAGCCTGGGCAGAGGGTGTATAGGAGAAGCCTGGGCAGAATGGGTGGGGTCAGACAGAGAGGAGGGGCTTAGGAGGAGCCTAGTCAGATTGGGTGAGGTCAGAGAGGAGGGGTATAGGAGGAGCCTGGGCAGAGGGGGAATAGGAGGAGCCTAGTCAGATTGGGTGGGGTCAGAGAGGAGGGGCTTAGGAGGAGCCTGGGCAGAATGGGTGGGGTCAGACAGCAGAGGAGGGGCTTAGGAGGAGCCTAGTCAGATTGGGGTCAAATAGGAGGGGTATAGGAGGAGCCTGGGCAGAATGGGTGGAGTCAGAGAGGAGGGGTATAGGAGGAGCCTGGGCAGAATGGGTGGGGTCAGACAGCAGAGGAGGGGCTTAGGAGGAGCCTAGTCAGATTGGGTGGGGTCAAATAGGAGGAGCCTGGGCAGAATGGGTGGGGTCAGACAGCAGAGGAGGGGCTTAGGGGGAGCCTGGGCAGAATGGGTGGGGTCAGAGGGGTATGGGAGGACCCTGGGCAGAATGGGTGGAGTCAGAGAGGAGTGGGTGTAGGAGGAGCCTGGGCAGAATAGGTGGGGTCAGACAGCAGAGGAGGGGTTTAGGAGTGAGGTTCCGTGACGATTTGAACCCGTGTTTTCAATATTGTCGGAAATACATAATATTGGTATCAGCGAACCGCAAATGATCCATTTAGTATATCCTAGTGTTTTCGCTACGCTACGAGCAAGAGCACTCCTTCCACTGACACATTTCTGATATACACACGGCATCCATCTTAGATCATGGCCGCCATTTTGTGGTTCCTTGCCCTCACATATGCAATAGCCTCTGATCATTTCATTCACTTCACTTTGATTAAGGACACGTAGCCTTAGCCGGAGATTCACCTCTTACGTGACACGTGCACCTTAAACCAGATCACGCTGAAGCTGCATGACTCGACAAAGGCTGCCTCCTCTGCCCGAGGCCAGCCCACCTGAACTGGTTTTCCTGTCCATTGTACCTGATCATGATTAGGCGGCCGAAGCCGGTAGCCTTGCCCATTTACAACCCACAAACATCTCTTATCCCGCTTTTCTATCTTCTGCACCTGGCTCTGCTCCTTTCCTTCTGGGCCTTTATTAGGGGGAGGTAACGAACTTTACGATGAGGCGGTCCGGGTCTTGAATGCAATATTGACAAGGGATTGTGATGGACTGGTGGGAACCCCTCTTCGTGATGTTTGGTATCAGATATTATCGACAGTTCCTGTGTAACGCCAAATATTTATTGTTTAGAGACACAAAGGTTTGGGAATGTACCGACATGTGAAATATTTGCCTAGAGCACAATTTTTAGTATATAAGGAGCAACCCACTTTGTACAAATCGAACAGTCTCCTAGATTCTGCCCGTGTGTAGATTCTGTGACTTCTGTGTCCCTGCAGTAATAAACCTTTGGTCTTTGACGCCACCATCGAGAAGCCCGTGTTTCTGTTCATTTGTGCACCAAGGCAGGTGGAACTCCGGGGTCTTCGGGTGTTGTACCCTGACACCTCTGGACGGAACCAAAAAGTCCAGAACTCCAATTGGCGCCCAACGTGGGGCGACGTCATTCGGTACCGGTCCAAAAGCCTGAAGAGTTCGAGAAGCTTCGTGTGAAGATTCCTGAGGGAGGCGCCCCACTTCATCGATCCCGGCATATCGCAAAAGTGGCCCTGAAGTTCTCTTCCACGAGGGTTCCCGTTCAGGACGGCTGCAGTGGGCCGTTGCCTTGACCGTCGCCCTGTCTTGGACCCGAAGTGGTGCAGTCCTTAGTACGGCGAAACGTGACGGGTTTCTCCTTGGTGACGTCTTCAGTGCCTCAGTTAAGTATTTAGTGATAGCTAGCTGGTTACTTTTGTGAGGATTGTTAAAAATCCTTGATCGGTTCTTGGTTTGGTTTGGTTTTGTAAGATTATCACTAGTTGTTCTGGTTACGATAATCTATTTGGTTCAGTTTTGGGTATCGATACATCAGTTCGTTTTGGTAGGCCTAAGTTCTTGGTTCAAGTGCACAATTTGTTTCGTGTTTTGTTTGTTTTGTGTTCCGGACTGAGAATGGTAAGTCGGAAAATGTTGTCTTGTTTTAGTTGCAACAGTGACTCACAATTAGAGGATTCCTGTCTGGTTCCTCCGATTGGGACTCCCCTATATGACCTATATTGTAAGTATGGTGTGGGTCCTATAACTTATAATGAGATATGGGTCCGTTATTGTAAGAAGGATGGTGTCCTTAGTTGGCCACTGCATGGTAGTTTTGAACAAGAGATTCTCGACAATTTAGAAGCGAAATTGTTTAGGAAGAAAGCCCGGCCGGCAATGTTTGACTCTTTTCGTTATTGGCGGAAAGAATCCAAACAGAGAGAAATGAAAAGGTTGAAAAAAGAGCAAAAAGAACTAGAAGAGTTAACTCTAGAGCAAGCGACTAAGCAGTTGCAGGCTAACGAGTGTGAGAAAGCCATAGATGTAGCCATTAGAGAGCGTAACTTAGCGATTGACAAGTGCTATCCTGCCTTGCCATCGAAAATGGCTAAGATATTGGAGGATTCCGAAAACGATCCTCTGCTATCTTATCTGTTACGGTCGCCTCCACCGTATGCACAAGGTGCTACGGCTCCACTCATCCCGAATGTTCAATTGCCGGTTGCTGGACAACCTGGTGTTCTTGTTCCTCAGAATCAAGTCCCTATACCTCCTGTGGTGAATGTAAATGTTCCTACAGCTCCTCCTCTTCCTGCACTGCCCGCTCCTATACCTACCACTGTACCTATTGGTCCTCAAACTATTTTCCTCGATACTCCTACTGTTTCGTCATCTATTCCTACCTCTACTGCGTTCTCTATGTCTGCGAGTGTACTAACTCCACTTTCTGTTCGTCGAAGAATTACTGATTCTGTTACTAATATGCTGTCTCCTATATATAAAACCTTGATTAAGACTCCTACTCCTGACTCTGTTCAGAGACGGAGTCAGCTTCCAAGTACTGAGGAACGGGGAGTTTTAGACTCCACGGCTCTCAGATGGATTACAAAAGTTAGAAGATATAGTACGAAAGATGTGTTAGAGACATTTATGCAATGGGGAGAGCCAACACAGCGATACGTCTTCGACGAGATGTGCTCGTTGTTGCGTGAGGAAATAGAAGAAGACGATGTCGAATCAGATTTGGAAGATTTAATTAAGATTCAAAAAGAGTTTGCTGCTGGAATGATAGTGGGCGATAATATAAAGGAAGCGATGGAACTCATTTTGAGTTTTAGGATTGATCCATCTCTTCGTTCGCCGAGAGATTTAGAGAAAGGTAGAATGAAGCTAAGTCGCCAATATCCTATGAGGGAAGTTCCTCCAATTTGGCGCGAAGCAGTACAACGTGATGATAATGCGGGTATTGCAGCTGCTCCAGCACAGTTCCAAAGAGTATGGATACATATTCCGTGGAAGCGAGCAGAAGTGTTAGCAGTGAAACAGGCCTTGCCAGATCCACGTAAGAATCCAGCCGGATATTACAAGGAATTGACACAGACAGTTGAGGCTTGTATAATGAACTTAGCCGACATTGATATGTTGTTTGGTAATGTAGTTCCACAACCAGTGTGGGCTAAAATTCGTAGAGAGGATCATCAGGCTGCTTTAGGTGGTGATTGGGCAGCTATCACTGCAGCAGATGCTCAACAAATAGGTGGTGCGAAACCCGAACCCCTAATTGCTAATCTTCCAGGTAGAATAATAGATTTAATGAAGACTCTGATGCCAGCATTGCGTGTTAATTGGGATAAATTATCCGCATGCAAGCAGAAGAAAGACGAAAGTGTCTCCGACTTCTTCACGAGGTTCGAAGAGACTTTTGTAGACCATAGTGGTCAGGATATGAGCACTGAAGGAGGACAGAGATTGTTTGTCGATAAATTTGTGCATAATTTGTTACCCGAATTATGCAATAAATTGAAAGACTCAGAAAGTGCGTGGGCTGTATCTGCGACAGCGCAAATACTTGCGACTGCACAGTACTATGAAAATAGGGATAAAGAGGAAAAGGAGAAATCAGAGAAGAAAACGAAAGATTTAAAGACTAAAGTTCTTTTACAGCAGGCGTATCCGCCTCGCACGAATCAGACTAATATGCAACAGAATTCGTATCAAAAGACAGATTATAATTCGACCAGGCCTCAATACCAGTGGAATCAGTGTGCGTACTGTAAGAAAGAGGGTCACTATAAAAATGATTGTCAGATTTTAGCGCAAAATAATGCGGCAGCAGCTCAGAGAGGTCGTGGTGGTTTTGCACAGAATTCTAGAGGTCGGGGACGAGGTGCTATGCCTCCACAAACTAATGATCGTCCTTCTAATCACTTTGATCAGCGAAATGTACAGTCAGCTCAACAGAATAGATCTCAGCAATATCTTGTTGAGGATTATTGTGAAGTTGAAGAGGGATTTCAACAAAATGGGTACTAGGACAGCCATGGACAGAGAGAGGGAGTAGTATCAGTTCCAGTGGATCAGAGTGGGCCTTATGTCGCAGTAGCAACATCAGGTGTAGTCGAACCGTTTCTGTTGGATACTGGTGCCGCAAAAAGTTCTATCATGCATGCGAAACTCCCTGGCGCACCTTTGTCTGGCTCAACAAATGTTTCCGTAGGTTTTTCAGGCGCCCCTGTGTACAACCCGATATCTGGTCCTTTGTCTATTTCTGTTGGACCGTGTCAATTGAAAGCACCCTTAATTTTGACGACAGGTTGTAATGAAAATCTGCTTGGTTTAGATTTGTTAAAACGACTATATGCGACATTGTACTGTTCTCCGGAAGGAGTACAGCTTACTTTGGGTAAAAGACTCACCTCTCCGATGTACTTGTCAATGGACAAACTCCCGCCGGAGCTACGTTCACTCCCTGATTCTCTTTGGGCGACTGGTCCCAATGATGTAGGTCTACTAGAAATTCCACCGTATGTAGTAACTTTGAAAGCGAATGTGAAATTTCCAAGAATTCCTCAATATAAAATATCGAATGAAGGTGAGCGTGCACTCTTATTGATTGTGCAAGATTTGATTAAAAAAGGTGTGGTTGAAGAAACGCGAGGAAATGTTTGTAATAGTCCTGTATTGCCGATTTTGAAGCGAACAGATCCTACAAAGCCTCCAGTTTATAGGTTTGTCATAGACCTTAGAGAAGTTAATAAGATTGTAATTCCGCAGTTTCCTGTAGTGCCAGACATTACTGCTTTGTTAACATTGATTCCTGCTACAGCTACATGGTTCTCAGTCATCGACTTGAAGAATGCCTTTTTCAGCATTCCGATAGCCGAGGAAAGTAGGGATATTTTCGGCTTCTGTTTAGGAGGTCGCAGTTTCAGATTTAAACGCGCTCCACAAGGCTATTGTGAAAGTCCATCTATTTACAGTCAAGCTTTAAAAAGTCAGTTAGATTCTTTTGTCCTTCCTCCAGGTTCTGCCCTAGTACAGTACGTAGACGATCTTTTGGTGGCTGCCGATGACAAGGAAACTTGCAAAGCAGCTACAATTTCACTATTGCATCATTTGTCTAATTTGAATCATAAGGTGTCACCTTCCAAAATGCAATATTGCTGCCAAGAAGTAACCTACTTAGGTCATCTCTTGTCAAAGGAGGGAAGGAAGTTGACCCCAGAAAGAATAAAAGCAATTATGCAAATGAGTGTTCCACGCACACAGAGGGAAGTACGTGCCTTTCTAGGTATTACCTCCTACTGTAGGCAATGGATCCCAAATTTTTCACTTTTAGCAAAGCCGTTGGTAGCTTTGACTGGGAAAAATGTTCCGAGTCCGGTGCCATGGTCTGATGAATGTCAAAAGAGTTTTGCTGAATTACGAAAAGCTTTGTGTTCAGCTCCTGTATTGGGTACACCTGATTACAGTAAGCCATTCACGCTCTACGTTCACGAAAGAGAAGGTTGCGCGTTGAGTGTCTTGACACAGAAGTTTGGTGATAAACAACGCCCTTGTGCGTATTTCTCATCAACATTAGATCCGGTAGCTAGAGCATTGCCTAGTTGTTTGAGGGCTACAGCGGCAGCTGCAGCTTCCATTCGACAATCTGCTGGTTTGGTGATGAACAATATGCTAGTGGTCATGGTTCCTCATGCAGTGGACACACTCATGAACCGAACGAAGACACAACACCTTACTAGTGCGAGATTATCTGGTTACGAGCTGACGTTATTAGCGAGTCATATTCAGATCAAAAGATGCAATGTATTGAACCCAGCAACATTGTTGCCGACTGATCAAGAGTCGAGTGATTCTGAGCCACATGACTGTTATTTCAAAACGGAGGAAGAGACAAAAGGTCGTATCGACTTGAGAGATACTCCTCTATCCGACCCAGATGGTACGCTGTATGTGGACGGGTCATGTTTTAAATTGGAGAATGGTGATGTGACTGCTGCCTACGCGGTAACGACTTTGAAGACGATTGTGGAGACTGCAAGAGTGAGTCAGAATTCTGCCCAAGCTGCAGAGTTAATAGCTCTTACGAGAGCGTGTGTTTTAGCTGAGGGAAAGAGAGTGAATGTGTTTACAGATAGTCAGTACGCATTTGGCGTGGCCCATAGTTTTGGCCGGTTGTGGAGAGAAAGGGGTTTCATTACGTCCCATGGGACTAAGATTCAACATGGTCAGCTAGTTAACGACTTGTTAGAATCTCTAACCTTACCGACTGAAGTTGCGATTGTGAAGTGCAGTGCTCATAAAGCAATCACGGATGATGTTGGTCGGGGAAATGCCTTTGCTGATGAAACCGCTAAACAGACAGCTAGAGACATGATGAGTAGAATGTATGTTGCTACGTCTGCAAGATGGATTGCTGAGTCTGGAATGTGTGAGGACACAATGGAAAGTGTGAAAGAGATTCAGAAAGAAGCGACTGAGGAAGAGAAACGCGTATGGAGAGAAAGTACGGGCAAATTGGACTCGAATGGATGTTGGATCGATTTGACAGAACAGCAGCGTTGGATGTTGCCTGATGCGTATGTGCTTGCAGTAGTGACGATGGCGCATGGAGTGGCGCACATAAGTTCTAAAGGGATATGTAAGATGTTAGCTCCGGTTTGGAAGAATGAGGGAATCAGTAAGTGTGCAGAGAGAGTGGTGAAAAATTGTATGGTGTGCTTGATGCATAATCCTGGCAAGGGAACTCCAACTCCAGCTGGTCATTTTGCTCCTCCTTCCTGTCCCTTTGAAGTAATACAGTTAGACTTCATTCACATGGAACGCTGCAACAATTTAAAATACGTCCTGGTGGTAGTTTGTGCTTTTTCCAGGTGGATAGAAGCATACCCACTAAAGGACAACACTGCTTTATCAACTGCCAAAATTCTTCTCAAAGAATTTTTCCCTAGGTTTGGAATGCCACGGATTGTATGGTCAGATAACGGAAGTGAGTTTATAGGGAAAGTTATGCAGAGTGTGTGTGCTGGTCTAGGATTGAAACAAAAATTTCATAGTGCGAACCATCCCCAGTCTGCTGGTTTAGTCGAGGGTTACAATGGCACCCTCAAGCTTAAAATAGCCAAAATACAAGCATCCACAGGTTTGGCTTGGCCAGACGCACTTCCTTTGGCCTTGTTATCAACGAGAGCAACAGTGCATTCTAGAATAGGGCTTTCTCCATATGAGATTGTATTTGGCCGCCCGGCAAATGTCTGGGGTGTGCCAAGGCCTAAACAATTCTGCTCCATTGAATATCCTATGTTGATAGACTATCTTTACGACTTGACTACTAAATTAAGTCTTATTCATCAACAGGTCTTTGATGCTTTGCCAAAACCTCCGGAGAGTCCAGGGCATCAGCTGAAACCCGGCGACCACGTGGTGGTCAGAAATTTTGGGAGGACAAAGAATCTTCAGCCTCGCTACATCGGCCCCTTCCAGGTCCTGCTGGCGACGAGGACAGCTGTACGTGTTGCTGGTCGCAAGCACTGGATCCACGCTTCTCACGTAAAGCGTGTTCCACTGCCGCTGCCCTACGACGACTGGGTGAAGAAGGGAATTGATGCCTCCGAAGCTGAAACAACTCCGAAATTTGTCCCTTTCAGCGATGCCGATTTGATTTCTGACACTTTGAAACGTGACTCTCCTCTTGAAAAGACTGCTTTGAACATTGAAAATTTGTCTCCAGCATCAGAAGAAACTTTGCCATCTGCGAACGTAAACTCTGCAACAGCTGCTAGTGATACACTATTTTCCGATCAGACAGTACCAGCGAAGCAGAAATACAACCTTAGAAGCCATAAAAAGGACTAATAAAGCAGGCAACTGCATACTGTGATTTTGATATATATATATATATTTTGAACTTTTGCCTTCAGCCAGGAAGTTTGTTATTGTTTATTGTTTTTAAAATTGCCTTGCCGTCTGGGTAGCCGTAGGGTCGTGGCTGTGTGCCTAGTTTGAATTTGCAGGGGTCTGACACAAGGTCGATCTTTCTGTTAGTACTGGGAACTCCCAGGGCTGACAGAGGCATTTTCATCTACGTACACATCATCAGTGGTCGCGAGCGGATTGTAGAAGATGGAGCTTCCTGCGCTGCAACGAAAGAATGTGATTTACGTTCGCAGAAACAGACTAAATAGAATTCTTCATAGCAAATGTTTCTTGATGCAATGTGCCATTACATTTTTGATTGTTTTAGCAACATTGGTGGGTGGAATTGTCTTTAGCATAAATTTGATTTTTGTGCCAGTATCTACAGTACCTCCCCTTGATCCTGCTATTTCTACTGTTTCTTCTATACACTCTTTTCATTCGTTTCCGGAACATGAGCAAGCTCGACGCTCAGAATTCATTAATAATACTTTTGTACAGCTCTTGCACCAACACCAACTGGTAGTTAACACGACAGACTGTTGGGTGTGTGGCTTGATACCCCACACTATGGATAAAGGTATTCCCTATCTGGTTTTGCCTTTCAGCTACAATGGATCATTTCAGGCCCTTCAAACCATCTTTGCTTATGCTCTTGAGACCTATCCTCCACGTCCACCACGTTCCACTAAATATAACTCTGCCAACAAAGCTTTAGTCCAGGGAATTATTGACATGGTCAAAGACGTCAATAATACTCCATCATACCCTAGAGACGAATTGCGAGTATATTTAAGTTGGAATACTTCAGAGTATCGCCTTAGTTTAGGAGAAAGCAAGCGTAAAAGCTCAACTCCAATCTGGGTCGTACCTCACCGAGGTCAGGTCTGTTTGCAAGGTAATGGGAGAAATCCGAGAGCTCAGCTAGGGAGGAGTGAGTGCGTAGAGACTTATGTGTTTCCGGCTAACTCTTCCCCTGCCTTTCTTACTGCTAGGGGTACCTATTTCATTTGTCGAGACAGAGCTTATACATGGTTGCCTGCCGACTTCTCAGGATCATGTTATATTGCTCGATTATTGCCTCCGACATACACTGCTTCACCTGATTACCACAGAACAAGAGTAGCGAGAGGTGTCTTCAGCAAGGAAGATACCGCTGGTCAGGAAGCTGGAGACTTCTTCAAAGGCTTCCTTCCGTTCTGGGGGCCTATGGCCAATAGTAGAAACATACGTCAGCTAACACGGGTAGTTGAATCTACTATTACCGAAACTGCTGGTGCCCTTAGCAATCTGACAGCTGAGCTTCAGGCGGATAGGCTCATGACATTGCAGAACCGTATGGTTCTAGATGTTATACTTGCAGATCGAGGTGGGGTATGCAGAATGATCCAATCGAGCTGCTGTGTCTTTATTCCTAATAATGCTCCAACAGTTTACGAGGCGATCTCTAAGTTGCACAAGATTTCGGACTCCATACATGTAGATGAGGGAAACTGGTCCTTTATGGAGTGGGTTTGGACTCTGATCTCAGCGTGGGGATGGAAGGTTCTAATGGTCATTGGTGTCATCTTAATATTACTATTCTCATGTTGTCTGATTATCCAGTGTGGTCCTGCTCTGTGTAGTCTTTGTGCTACAACCTGTTTTAGGAAACCACCTGCATTTGGAGAAAAGACACGAGAAAGGATGATGATACAACAGCATGTCACTGACCTGATGAGCATAGAATTAGACTCTGACATAGACTGAGTAATTGCCTATGTAAGGGCAAAAGGAGGGTCTGAGGTTCCGTGACGATTTGAACCCGTGTTTTCAATATTGTCGGAAATACATAATATTGGTATCAGCGAACCGCAAATGATCCATTTAGTATATCCTAGTGTTTTCGCTACGCTACGAGCAAGAGCACTCCTTCCACTGACACATTTCTGATATACACACGGCATCCATCTTAGATCATGGCCGCCATTTTGTGGTTCCTTGCCCTCACATATGCAATAGCCTCTGATCATTTCATTCACTTCACTTTGATTAAGGACACGTAGCCTTAGCCGGAGATTCACCTCTTACGTGACACGTGCACCTTAAACCAGATCACGCTGAAGCTGCATGACTCGACAAAGGCTGCCTCCTCTGCCCGAGGCCAGCCCACCTGAACTGGTTTTCCTGTCCATTGTACCTGATCATGATTAGGCGGCCGAAGCCGGTAGCCTTGCCCATTTACAACCCACAAACATCTCTTATCCCGCTTTTCTATCTTCTGCACCTGGCTCTGCTCCTTTCCTTCTGGGCCTTTATTAGGGGGAGGTAACGAACTTTACGATGAGGCGGTCCGGGTCTTGAATGCAATATTGACAAGGGATTGTGATGGACTGGTGGGAACCCCTCTTCGTGATGTTTGGTATCAGATATTATCGACAGTTCCTGTGTAACGCCAAATATTTATTGTTTAGAGACACAAAGGTTTGGGAATGTACCGACATGTGAAATATTTGCCTAGAGCACAATTTTTAGTATATAAGGAGCAACCCACTTTGTACAAATCGAACAGTCTCCTAGATTCTGCCCGTGTGTAGATTCTGTGACTTCTGTGTCCCTGCAGTAATAAACCTTTGGTCTTTGACGCCACCATCGAGAAGCCCGTGTTTCTGTTCATTTGTGCACCAAGGCAGGTGGAACTCCGGGGTCTTCGGGTGTTGTACCCTGACACCTCTGGACGGAACCAAAAAGTCCAGAACTCCAGGAGGAGCCTAGTCAGATTGGGTGAGGTCAGAGAGGAGGGGTATAGGAGGAGCCTGGGCAGAGGGTGTATAGGAGGAGCCTGGGCAGAATGGGTGGGGTCAGACAGCAGAGGAGGGGCTTAGGAGGAGCCTAGTCAGATTGGGTGAGGTCAGAGAGGAGGGGTATAGGAGGAGCCTGGGCAGAGGGGGAATAGGAGGAGCCTAGTCAGATTGGGTGGGGTCAGAGAGGAGGGGCTTAGGAGGAGCCTGGGCAGAATGGGTGGGGTCAGACAGCAGAGGAGGGGCTTAGGAGGAGCCTAGTCAGATTGGGTGGGGTCAGAGAGGAGGGGTATAGGAGGAGTCTGGTCAGAATGGGTGGAGTCAGAGAGGAGGGGCTTCGGAGGAGTCTGGGTAGAATGGGTGGAGTCAGAGAGGAGGGGCTTAGGAGAAGCCTGGGCAGAATGGGTGGGGTCAGACAGCAGAGGAGGGGTTTAGGAGGAGTCTAGTCAGATTGGGTGGGGTCAAATAGGAGGAGCCTGGGCAGAATGGGTGGGTTCAGAGGGGTATGGGAGGAGCCTGGGCAGAATGGGTGGAGTCAGAGAGGAGTGGGTATAGGAGGAGCCTGGGCAGAATGGGTGGGGTCAGAGAGGAGGGGTATAGGAGGAGCCTGGGCAGAATGGGTGGGGTCAGAGAGGAGGGCCTTAGGAGGAGCCTAGTCAGATTGGGTGGGGTCAAATAGGAGGAGCCTGGGCAGAATGGGTGGGGTCAGACTGCAGAGGAGGGGCTTAGGGGGAGCCTGGGCAGAATGGGTGGGGTCAGAGGGGTAAGGGAGGAGCCTGGGCAGAATGGGTGGAGTCAGAGAGGAGTGGGTATAGGAGGAGCCTGTGCAGAATGGGTGGGGACAGCAGAGGAGGGGTTTAGGAGGAGCCCAGTCAGATTGGGTGGGGTCAAATAGCAGGGGTATAGGAGGAGCCTGGGTAGAAAGGGTGGGGTCAGAGGGGTATGGGAGGAGCCTGGGCAGAATGGGTGGAATCAGAGAGGAGGGGGGTATAGGAGGAGCCTAGTCAGATTGGGTGGGGTCAGACAGCAGAGGAGGGGCTTAGGAGGAGCCTAGTCAGATTGGGTGGGGTCAATTAGGAGGAGCCTGGGCAGAATGGGTGGAGTCAGAGAGGAGGGTGTATAGGAGGAGCCTGGGCAGAATGGGTGGGGTCAGACAGCAGAGGAGGGGTTTAGGAGGAGCTTAGTCAGAATGGGTGGGGTCAGACAGCAGAGGAGGGGCTTAGGAGGAGCCTAGTCAGAATGGGTGAGGTCAGAGAGGAGGGGTATAGGAGGAGCCTAGTCAGATTGGGTGTGGTCAAATAGGAGGAGCCTGGGCAGAATGGGTGGGGTCAGACATCAGAGGAGGGGCTTAGGAGGAGCCTAGTCAGATTGGGTGGGGTCAGACAGCAGAGGAGGGGCTTAGGAGGAGCCTAGGGGCTTAGGAGGAGCCTAGGCAGATTGGGTGGGGTCAGAGAGGAGGGGTATAGGAGGAGCCTAGTCAAATTGGGTGAGGTCAGAGAGGAGGGGTATAGGAGGAGCCTGGGCAGAGGAGGTTTAGGAGGAGCCTAGTCAGATTGGGTGGGGTCAGAGAGGCGGGGGTATAGGAGGAGCCTAGTCAGATTGTGTGGGGTCAGACAGCAGAGGAGGGGCTTAGGAGGAGCCTAGTCAGATTGGGTGGGGTCAGAGAGGAGGGGCTTAGGAGGAGTCTGGGCAGAATGGGTGGAGTCAGAGAGGAGGAGCTTAGGAGGAGCCTGGGCAGAATGGGTGGAGTCAGAGAGGAGGGTGTATAGGAGGAGCCTGGGCAGAATGGGTGGGGTCAGACAGCAGAAGAGGGGTTTAGGAGGAGCTTAGTCAGAATGGGTGGGGTCAGACAGCAGAGGAGGGGCTTAGGAGGAGCCTAGTCAGATTGGGGTCAAATAGGAGGGGTATAGGAGGAGCCTGGTCAGAGGGGTAAGGGAGGAGCCTGGGCAGAATGGGTGGAGTCAGAGAGGAGGGTGTATAGGAGGAGCCTGGGCAGAATGGGTGGGGTCAGACAGCAGAGGAGGGGTTTAGGAGGAGCCAAGTCAGATTGGGTGGGGTCAAATAGGAGGAGCCTAGTCAGATTGGGTGAGGTCAGAGAGGAGGGGTATAGGAGGAGCCTGGGCAGAATGGGTGGAGTCAGACAGCAGAGGAGGGGTTTTGGAGGAGCCTAGTCAGATTGGGTGGGGTCAGAGAGGAGGGGTATAGGAGGAGCCTAGTCAGATTGGGTGAGGTCAGAGAGGAGGGGTATAGGAGGAGCCTGGGCAGAATGGGTGGAGTCAGACAGCAGAGGAGGGGTTTAGGAGGAGCCTAGTCGGATTGGGTGGGGTCAGAGAGGAGGGGTATAGGAGGAGCCTAGTCAGATTGGGTGAGGTCAGAGAGGAGGGGTATAGGAGGAGCCTGGGCAGAATGGGTGAAGTCAGACAGCAGAGGAGGGGCTTAGGAGGAGCCTGGGCAGAATGGGTGGAGTCAGAGAGGAGGGTGTATAGGAGGAGCCTGGGCAGAATGGGTGGGGTCAGACAGCAGAGGAGGGGCTTGGGGGGAGCCTAGTCAGATTGGGTGGGGTCAGAGAGGAGGGGTATAGGAGGAGCCTGGGCAGAATGGGTGGAGTCAGAGAGGAGGGCCTTAGGAGGAGCCTAGTCAGATTGGGTGGGGTCAAATAGGAGGAGCCTGGGCAGAATGGGTGGGGTCAGACTGCAGAGGAGGGGTTTAGGAGGAGCCAAGTCCGATTGGGTGGGGTCAAATAGGAGGGGTATAGGAGGAGCCTGGGTAGAATGGGTGGGGTCAGAGGGATATGGGAGGAGCCTGGGCAGAATGGGTGGAATCAGAGAGGAGGGGGGTATAGGAGGAGCCTAGTCAGATTGGGTGGGGTCAGACAGCAGAGGAGGGGCTGAGCCTAGTCAGATTGGGTGGGGTCAAATAGGAGGAGCCTGGGCAGAATGGGTGGGGTCAGACTGCAGAGGAGGGGCTTAGGGGGAGCCTGGGCAGAATGGTTGGGGTCAGAGGGGTATGGGAGGAGCCTGGGCAGAATGGGTGGAGTCAGAGAGGAGTGGGTATAGGAGGAGCCTGGGCAGAATGGGTGGGGTCAGACAGCAGAGGAGGGGTTTAGGAGGAGCCAAGTCAGATTGGGTGGGGTCAAATAGGAGGGGTATAGGAGGAGCCTGGATAGAATGGGTGGGGTCAGAGGGATATGGGAGGAGCCTGGGCAGAATGGGTGGAATCAGAGAGGAGGGGGGTATAGGAGGAGCCTAGTCAGATTGGGTGGGGTCAGACAGCAGAGGAGGGGCGTAGGAGGAGCCTAGTCAGATTGGGTGGGGTCAAATAGGAGGAGCCTGGGCAGAATGGGTGAGGTCAGAGAGGAGGGGCTTAGGAGGAGCCTGGGCAGAATGGGTGGAGTCAGACAGCAGAGGAGGGGTTTAGGAGGAGCCAAGTCAGATTGGGTAGGGTCAAATAGGAGGGGTATAGGAGGAGCCTGGGTAGAATGGGTGGGGTCAGAGGGATATGGGAGGAGCCTGGGCAGAATGGGTGGAATCAGAGAGGAGGGGGGTATAGGAGGAGCCTAGTCAGATTGGGTGGGGTCAGACAGCAGAGGAGGGGCTGAGCCTAGTCAGATTGGGTGGGGTCAAATAGGAGGAGCCTGGGCAGAATGGGTGGGGTCAGACTGCAGAGGAGGGGCTTATGGGGAGCCTGGGCAGAATGGGTGGGGTCAGAGGGGTATGGGAGGAGCCTGGGCAGAATGGGTGGAGTCAGAGAGGAGGGGCTTAGGAGGAGCCTGGGCAGAATGGGTGGAGTCAGAGAGGAGGGTGTATAGGAGGAGCCTGGGCAGAATGGGTGGGGTCAGACAGCAGAGGAGGGGTTTAAGAGGAGCCTGGGCAGGTTGGGTGGGTTCCGACAGAGGAGGAGGGGCTTAGGAGGAGCCTGGGCAGAATGGGTGGAGTCAGAGAGGAGGGTGTATAGGAGGAGCCTGGGCAGAATGGGTGGGGTCAGACAGCAGAGGAGGTGTTTAGGAGGAGCTTAGTCAGAATGGGTGGGGTCAGACAGCAGAGGAGGGGCTTAGGAGGAGCCTAGTCAGATTGGGGTCAAATAGGAGGGGTATAGGAGGAGCCTGGTCAGAGGGGTATGGGAGGAGCCTGGGCAGAATGGGTGGAGTCAGAGAGGAGGGGGAGCCTGGGCAGAATGGGTGGGGTCAGAGAGGAGTGGGTACAGGAGGAGCCTGGGCAGAATGGGTGGGGTCAGACAGCAGAGGAGGGGTTTAGGAGGAGCCAAGTCAGATTGGGTGGGGTCAAATAGGAGGGGTATAGGAGGAGCCTGGGCAGAATGGGTGGAATCAGAGAGGAGGGTGTATAGGAGGAGCCTGGGCAGAATGGGTGGGGTCAGACAGCAGAGGAGGGGTTTAGGAGGAGCCAAGTCAGATTGGGTGGGGTCAAATAGGAGGAGCCTGGGCAGAATGGGTGAGGTCAGAGAGGAGGGGTATAGGAGGAGCCTGGGCAGAATGGGTGGGGTCAGACAGCAGAGGAGGGGTTTAGGAGGAGCCTAGTCAGATTGGGTGAGGTCAGAGAGGAGGGGCTGAGGAGGAGCCTGGGCAGAATGGGTGGAGTCAGACAGCAGAGGAGGGGCTTAGGAGGAGTCTGGGCAGAATGGGTGGAGTCAGAGAGGAGGGGGTATAGGAGGAGCCTAGTCAGATTGGGTGGGGTCAGACAGCAGAGGAGGGGCTTCGGAGGAGCCTAGTCAGATTGGGTGAGGTCAAATAGGAGGAGCCTGGGCAGAATGGGTGGGGTCAGAGGGGTATGGGAGGAGCCTGGGCAGAATGGGTGGAGTCAGAGAGGAGGGGGTATAGGAGGAGCGTAGTCAGATTGGGTGGGGTCCGAGAGCAGAGGAGGGGTTTAGGAGGAGCCTAGTCAGATTGGGTGTGGTCAAATAGGAGGAGCCTGGGCAGAATGGGTGGGGTCTGAGGGCCTAGGAAGGGGTCATAGATGGAGGAGGATCCTGACTTATGGTGGGGAACTGCAAAAACTTTTTTAATGCACCCCCCTATACTTTCTGATTTCTGTTGGGAGGGGGCAGTTGGGGAGCAGTATTAAAAGGTGCTTAGGCGCAACGTGAAGAGCGATGAGGTGCACAGAATGGCATGCCTTCCAGGTACTTTTGGGGGGGGGGGGCTACCATTATTTTTTATTGCTCTGATCCTCCCTCATGGGGTGTACCCCAAATGGTTAGGGGCAACGGGGGAGGGGGGTGGCAAAAAGCTGTTTGACAGTTTCTGTTACCAACAGGGGTCACCATACGATTCTGCTGCAGTTATGGTATTGAAAGGTACAACAAGGAGCATGTGGATGTATTTTTGCAGGTGGGGTGCCCCAAAATTTTACTGCCAGCAGCAGCAGCCCCCCTCCTCCCCACCCAGCAGATTGGTATAGGTACCTTTAGGACATTTCTGTTGAAAAAAGAGGCTATAGCGAATCGTGCTATGAAATCCTAGAGCACTAACATTTGCTAAATAAAGGTGGCATCGGAGCATACGAATGAGGCAGAGAGAGGCTACTGTTGCCAATTGGTTTGGTGGGTCATAGTGAATAACCTCGGCATACAAATAGGCAGTGTGAGGATTGGCAGTGTCTGTAGAGAATTTTGGCATGCTCTTCAGCTTATTTTTTCCTCCTTACGTTGGCTATGAACTACAGAGGAAAGGCCCAGCCTTACTGTTGGACAAAACATGTATTTATGATTTTAAGAAGTGTAGTCTGACTGTACTGAGAGGGGCTGTACAGTACGGTAAATGCCTGTATACCCCTGCAATGTGCATCCAACTGTCACTTGAGATTCAATAGCGAACGAAGCAGCTGGGTTACTGACTGAATGTAAATGGAAGGCACATAGCAAGGGTGTTTGTGGTCACTCAAATGATTGAAACCTGGTTGATGCACTACCAAAGCTGGGGTTCCAGGAGGGAACATTTGAGGGGCTTAGGAGGAGTCTGGGTAGAATGGGTGGAGTCAGAGAGGAGGGGGAGCCTGGGCAGAATGGGTGGGGTCAGAGAGGAGTGGGTATAGGAGGAGCCTGGGCAGAATGGGTGGGGTCAGACAGCAGAGGAGGGGTTTAGGAGGAGCCAAGTCAGATTGGGTGGGGTCAAATAGGAGGGGTATAGGAGGAGCCTGGGTAGAATGGGTGGGGTCAGAGGGATATGGGAGGAGCCTGGGCAGAATGGGTGGAATCAGAGAGGAGGGGGGTATAGGAGGAGCCTAGTCAGATTGGGTGGGGTCAGACAGCAGAGGAGGGGCTTAGGAGGAGCCTAGTCAGATTGGGGTCAAATAGGAGGGGTATAGGAGGAGCCTGGTCAGAGGGGTATGGGAGAAGCCTGGGCAGAATGGGTGGAGTTAGAGAGGAGGGTGTATAGGAGGAGCCTGGCAGAATGGGTGGGGTCAGACAGCAGAGGAGGGGTTTAGGAGGAGCCAAGTCAGATTGGGTAGGGTCAAATAGGAGGAGCCTGGGCAGAATGGGTGAGGTCAGAGAGATGGGGTATAGGAGGAGCCTGGGCAGAATGGGTGGGGTCAGACAGCAGAGGAGGGGCTTAGGAGGAGCCTAGTCAGATTGGGTGGGGTCAGAGAGGAGGGGTATAGGAGGAGCCTGGGCAGAGGGGGTATAGGAGGAGCATAGTCAGATTGGGTGAGGTCAATCAATCAATCAATCAGTGACACTTATAAAGCGCGCTACATACCCGTGGGGTCTCAAGGCGCTGGGGGGGGGGGGGGGGGAGCCGCTACTGCTCGAACAGCCAGGTCTTCAGCTTCTTCCTGAAGGAGAGGTGGTCTTGGGTCAGGCGCAGGTCGGGAGGGAGGGAGTTCCAGGTCTTGGCGGCCAGGTGGGAGAAGGACCTTCCTCCTGTAGTCGCTCTTCGGATGCGGGGGACGGCGGCGAGGGCGTGGTTGGCTGATCGGAGGTGGCGTTTGGGAGCGTAGAAGTTGACTCGGCTGTTGAGGTAGCTCGGGCCTTGGTCGTGTAGGGCTTTGTGTGCGTGGGTGAGGAGGCGGAAGGTGATTCTTTTGTTGACGGGGAGCCAGTGAAGGTCTCGCAGATGTCCGGAGATGTGGCTGGTTCGTGGGATGTCGAGGATGAGTCTGGCTGAGGCGTTCTGGATCCGCTGGAGTCTCTTCTGGAGCTTGGCGGTGGTCCCGGCGTAGAGGGCGTTGCCGTAGTCCAGTCGGCTGGTGACGAGGGCCTGGGTGACGGTCTTCCTGGTCTCGGTGGGGATCCACCGGAAGATCTTCCGTAGCATGCGTAGGATGTTGAAGCATGCCGAGGAGACGTTGTTGACTTGCCTGGTCATGGAGAGGGAGGAGTCCAGGATGAAGCCCAGGTTGCGTGCATGGTCTGTCGGTTTGGGTGCGGTGCCCAGGGCGGGAGGCCACCAGGAGTCGTCCCAGGTGGAGGGAGAGGAGCCCAGGATGAGGACCTCCGTCTTGTCCGAGTTCAGTTTCAGGCGGCTGGTCGTCATCCACTCGGCTACCTCTTTCATCCCTTCGTGCAGGTTGGCTCTGGCGGCGGCGGGGTCGTTGGTCAGGGAGAGGATCAGCTGGGTGTCGTCGGCGTAGGAGATTATGCTGAGGTTGTGTTTGCGTACGATGGCCGCGAGGGGGCTCATGTAGACGTTGAAGAGGGTGGGGCTCAGAGATGATCCTTGGGGGACGCCGCAGATGACTTCGGTGGCCTCTGACTTGTACGGTGGTAGGCGGACTCTCTGTGTTCTCCCGTCGAGGAAGGAGGTGATCCACTCCAGCGCCTTGTCCTGGATTCCGACGTTGCTGAGGCGCCGTACTAGGGTGCGGTGGCAGACCGTGTCGAATGCCGCGGAGAGGTCTAGGAGGATGAGGGCCGCTGTTTCTCCATTGTCCATCAGGGCTCGGATGTCGTCGGTGGCGGCGATGAGGGCGGTCTCGGTGCTGTGGTTGGCTCGGAAGCCGGACTGTGAGGGGTCGAGGGATCCGTTCGTCTCGAGGAAAGCGGCCATCTGCTTGTTGACGGTCTTCTCGATGACTTTGGCTGGAAACGGGAGGAGCGAGATGGGGCGGTAATTCTTGAGGTCGGTGGGGTCCGCTGTTGGTTTCTTGAGTAGGGCGCTGAGTTCGGCGTGTTTCCAGCTCTCGGGGAAGATGGTGGTGTCGAGGGATGTGTTGATGATGTCTCGCAGGTGGGGTGCGATGACAGCGTCGGCTTTGTTGAAGACGTGGTGAGGGCAGGGGTCGGTCGGTGATCCGGAGTGGATGGAGTTCATCGTGCGGATGGTGTCTTCGGTGCTGATCGGGGTCCAGGCGCGGAGGGTGGTGGTGGGGGGTGGTTGTTCGGTCATGGTGTGCGTTGGTTGGTTGTTGAAGCTGTTGTGTATGTCCGCGATCTTGTTGTGGAAGTATGAAGCCAGGGAGTTGCAGAGGTCTTGCGATGGGGTGATGTCGTTGTTTCCTGCGCTGGGGTTGGAAAGCTCTTTGACGATGTTGAAGAGTTCCTTGCAGTTGTGTGCGTTGTTGTCCAACCGGTCCTTGAATGCTGTTTTCTTGGCGGCGCGGATCAGCCGGTGGTGTTTCCGGGTGGCAAGTTTGAAGGAGGTCCTGTTGTCCGGTGTCGGTTCCCTTCTCCAGACTTTCTCGAGGGCTCGGCAGTTCTTCTTGGAGCTCTTGAGTTCGTCGGTGAACCATGGGGCTTTCTTGCTGCCGGGTCTGCTGGGCGGGGTCCTCAGTGGGGCGAGTTCGTCCGCGCAGTTGCTGATCCACTTCGTGAGGTTGTCGGCGGCCTGGCTGGGGTTCGCTGAGCTGGCAGGAGGGTGCTGGCTCAGGGAGGTAGCGAGCTGGTCTGCTGTGATCTTGTTCCAGCTTCTGCGGGCGGTCTGTTGCTGGTGGTGGTGGGTCGTTATTTTCTTGAAGGTGAAGTGGACGCAGCTGTGGTCCGTCCATTGAAGCTCTGTGGTGTGGCTGAAGTTGATGTCCTTGCTGGATGAGAAGACAGCGTCGAGTGTGTGTCCGGCGAGGTGGGTGGGGGTGGACACCAGTTGCTTGAGTCCCAGGTTGGTGAGGTTGTCGAGCAGGGTGCTGGTGTTGCGGTCGTTGTTGTTCTCCAGATGGAAGTTGAGGTCTCCCAGGAGGATGTAGTCAGCGGAGGGGAGGGCATGTGGGCTGACGAAGTCGGCGATGTCCTCGCTGAATTGTGTGCGTGGTCCAGGGGTTCGGTAGATCAGGGTGCCTCTGAGGGTGGTGTTCGGGTTGGTGTGGATCTGGAAATGCAGGTGTTCGGCGGTGGTCAGGGAGTTGTCGGTGCTGGTCGTGAGACGGATGGTGCTCCTGTGGATGATGGCGATGCCTCCTCCCATCTGGTTGGCGTTTCGGTCCCTCCGGACGATCTTGTAGCCCTCTGGGATGGCGATGGCGATGTCGGGAGCTGAAGAGGGGTTCATCCAGGTCTCCGTGAGGAAGGCAACGTCTGGAGCTGTGGTGTCGAGGAGGTTCCAGAGTTCGATGGCATGTCTGTGGATGGAGCGGGTGTTGAGCAGGATGCACTTGAGGTGGGTACTGCTGGTGTTCGGCTTGGTGGGTGCTGGTGCGAGGCAGGTCCGGATGCAGGTGAACTTGCAGGCGTGGCAGCTGAAGGGTCCGTGGGTACGTCGTGGAGAGGCTTGATGGCATTCTGGGAGTCGGCCGGTGTTGAGAGCGGTGAGGGTGGCGGCGGAGTACGTCAGGCGGGTCGGTCGGGGTCTTCGTGGGCCAGGGGTCCTGGCGCTGGTCGTGATCCGGTCGCGGACGGGCGTAGACGGGCTTACCTTTGGCGCGCCTTCGGCGCACAATCAGCGCACAATCGGCGCGCCCGCTGCGCGTGACCGCTGCGCGTCCGCACGGTCGCCATTTAAGGCGAAGTGCGCGGGTGGGCGGAGGTCAGAGAGGAGGGGTATAGGAGGAGCCTAGTCAGATTGGGTGGGGTCAGAGAGGAGGGGCTTAGGAGGAGTCTGGGCAGAATGGGTGGAGTCAGAGAGGAGGGTGTATAGGAGGAGCCTGGGCAGAATTTGTGGGGTCAGACAGCAGAGGAGGGGCTTAGGGGGAGCCTAGTCAGATTGGGTGGGGTCAAATAGGAGGGGTATAGGAGGAGCCTGGGTAGAATGGGTGGGGTCAGAGGGGTATGGGAGGAGCCTGGGCAGAATGGGTGGAATCAGAGAGGAGGGGGTATAGGAGGAGCCTAGTCAGATTGGGTGGGGTCAGACAGCAGAGGAGGGGCTTAGGAGGAGCCTAGTCAGATTGGGTGGGGTCAAATAGGAGGAGCCTGGGCAGAATGGGTGAGGACAGAGAGGAGGGGCTTAGGAGGAGTCTGGGCAGAATGGGTGGAGTCAGAGAGGAGGAGCTTAGGAGGAGCCTGGGCAGAATGGGTGGAGTCAGAGAGGAGGGTGTATAGTGGAGCCTGGGCAGAATGGGTGGGGTCAGACAGCAGAGGAGGGGTTTAGGAGGAGCTTAGTCAGAATGGGTGGGGTCAGACAGCAGAGGAGGGGCTTAGGAGGAGCCTAGTCAGATTGGGTGAGGTCAGAGAGGAGGGGTGTAGGAGGAGCCTGGGCAGAGGGGGTATAGGAGGAGCCTAGTCAGATTGGGTGGGGTCAGAGAGGAGGGGCCTAGGAGGAGCCTGGGCAGATTGGGTGGGGTCAAATAGGAGGAGCCTGGGCAGAATGGGTGAGGTCAGAGAGGAGGGGTATAGGAGGAGCCTGGGCAGAGGGGGTAAAGGAGGAGCCTAGTCAGATTGGGTGGGGTCAAATAGGAGGAGCCTGGGCAGAATGGGTGGGGTCAAATAGGAGGAGCCTGGGCAGAATGGGTGGGGTCAGACAGCAGAGGAGGGGTTTAGGAGGAGCCAAGTCAGATTGGGTGGGGTCAAATAGGAGGGGTATGGGAGGAGCCTGGGCAGAATGGGTGGAGTCAGAGAGGAGGGGCTTAGGAGGAGCCTGGGCAGAATGGGTGGAGTCAGAGAGGAGGGTGTATAGGAGGAGCCTGGGCAGAATGGGTGGGGTCAGACAGCAGAGGAGGGGCTTAGGAGGAGCCTAGTCAGATTGGGTGAGGTCAGAGAGGAGGGGTATAGGAGGAGCCTGGGCAGAGGGGGAATAGGAGGAGCCTAGTCAGATTGGGTGAGGTCAGAGAGGAGGGGTATAGGAGGAGCCTAGTCAGATTGGGTGGGGTCAGAGAGGAGGGGCTTAGGAGGAGCCTAGTCAGATTGGGTGGGGTCAAATAGGAGGAGTCTGGGCAGAATGGGTGAGGTCAGAGAAGAGGGTGTATAGGAGGAGCCTGGGCAGAATGGGTGGGGTCAGACAGCAGAGGAGGGGTTTAGGAGGAGCCTAGTCAGATTGGGTGAGGTCAGAGAGGAGGGTGTATAGGAGGAGTCTGGGTGGAGTCAGAGAGGAGGGTGTATAGGAGGAGCCTGGGCAGAATGAGTGGGGTCAGACAGCAGAGGAGGGGCTTAGGGGGAGCCTAGTCAGATTGGGTGGGGTCAAATAGGAGGAGCCTGGGCAGAATGGGTGGAGTCAGACAGCAGAGGAGGGGCTTAGGGGGAGCCTGGGCAGAATGGGTGGGGTCAGAGGGGTATGGGAGGAGCATGGGCAGAATGAGTGGAATCAGAGAGGAGGGGGTATAGGAGGAGCCTAGTCAGATTGGGTGGGGTCAAATAGGAGGGGTATAGGAGGAGCCTGGGCAGAGGGGGAATAGGAGGAGCCTAGTCAGATTGGGTGGGGTCAGAGAGGAGGGGCTTAGGAGGAGTCTGGGCAGAATGGGTGGAGTCAGAGAGGAGGAGCTTAGGAGGAGCCTGGGCAGAATGGGTGGAGTCAGAGAGGAGGGTGTATAGGAGGAGCCTGGGCAGAATGGGTGGGGTCAGACAGCAGAGGAGGGGCTTCGGAGGAGCCTAGTCAGATTGGGTGAGGTCAGAGAGGAGGGGTATAGGAGGAGCCTGGGCAGAGGGGGAATAGGAGGAGCCTAGTCAGATTGGGTGGGGTCAGAGAGGAGGGGTATAGGAGGAGCCTGGGCAGAATGGGTGGGGTCAGACAGCAGAGGAGGGGCTTAGGAGGAGCCTAGTCAGATTGGGTGGGGTCAAATAGGAGGAGTCTGGGCAGAATGGGTGAGGTCAGAGAGGAGGGGTATAGGAGGAGCCTGGGCAGAGGGGGTAAAGGAGGAGCCTAGTCAGATTGGGTGGGGTCAAATAGGAGGAGCCTGGGCAGAATGGGTGGGGTCAAATAGGAGGAGCCTGGGCAGAATGGGTGGGGTCAGACATCAGAGGAGGGGCTTAGGAGGAGCCTAGTCAGATTGGGTGGGGTCAGAGAGGAGGGGTATAGGAGGAGCCTGGGTAGAATGGGTGGGGTCAGACAGCAGAGGAGGGGCTTAGGAGGAGCCTAGGGGCTTAGGAGGAGCCTAGTCAGATTGGGTGGGGTCAGAGAGGAGGGGTATAGGAGGAGCCTAGTCACATTGGGTGAGGTCAGAGAGGAGGGGTATAGGAGGAGCCTGGGCAGAGGGGGTTTAGGAGGAGCCTAGTCAGATTGTGTGGGGTCAGACAGCAGAGGAGGGGCTTAGGAGGAGCCTAGTCAGATTGGGTGGGGTCAGAGAGGAGGGGGTATAGGAGGAGCCTAGTCAGATTGTGTGGGGTCAGACAGCAGAGGAGGGGCTTAGGAGGAGCCTAGTCAGATTGGGTGGGGTCAGAGAGGAGGGGCTTAGGAGGAGCCTGGGCAGAATGGGTGGAGTCAGAGAGGAGGGTGTATAGGAGGAGCCTGGGCAGAATGGGTGGGGTCAGACAGCAGAGGAGGGGTTTAGGAGGAGCTTAGTCAGAATGGGTGGGGTCAGACAGCAGAGGAGGGGCTTAGGAGGAGCCTAGTCAGATTGGGGTCAAATAGCAGGGGTATAGGAGGAGCCTGGTCAGAGGGGTATGGGAGGAGCCTGGGCAGAATGGGTGGAGTCAGAGAGGAGGGTGTATAGGAGGAGCCTGGGCAGAATGGGTGGGGTCAGACAGCAGAGGAGGGGTTTAGGAGGAGCCAAGTCAGATTGGGTGGGGTCAAATAGGAGGAGCCTGGGCAGAATGGGTGAGGTCAGAGAGGAGGGGTATAGGAGGAGCCTGGGCAGAATGGGTGGGGTCAGACAGCAGAGGAGGGGTTTAGGAGGAGCCTAGTCAGATTGGGTGGGGTCAGAGAGGAGGGGGTATAGGAGGAGCCTAGTCAGATTGGGCGAGGTCAGAGAGGAGGGGCTGAGGAGGAGCCTGGGCAGAATGGGTGGAGTCAGACAGCAGAGGAGGGGCTTAGGAGGAGCCAGGGCAGGTTGGGTGGGGTCAGACAGCAGAGGAGGGGCTTAGGAGGAGTCTGGGCAGAATGGGTGGAATCAGAGAGGAGGGGGTATAGGAGGAGCCTAGTCAGATTGGGTGGGGTCAGACAGCAGAGGAGGGGCTTCGGAGGAGCCTAGTCAGATTGGGTGAGGTCAGAGAGGAGGGGTATAGGAGGAGCCTGGACAGAATGGGTGGGGTCAGAGGGGTATGGGAGGAGCCTGGGCAGAATGGGTGGAGTCAGAGAGGAGGGGGTATAGGAGGAGCCTAGTCAGATTGGGTGGGGTCCGAGAGCAGAGGAGGGGTTTAGGATGAGCCTAGTCAGATTGGGTGTGGTCAAATAGGAGGAGCCTGGGCAGAATGGGTGGGGTCTGAGGGCCTAGGAAGGGGTCATAGATGGAGGAGGATCCTGACTTATGGTGGGGAACTGCAAAAACTTTTTTAATGCACCCCCCTATACTTTCTGATTTCTGTTGGGAGGGGGCAGTTGGGGAGCAGTATTAAAAGGTGCTTAGGCGCAACGTGAAGAGCGATGAGGTGCACAGAATGGCATGCCTTCCAGGTACTTTTGGGGGGGGGGGCTACCATTATTTTTTATTGCTCTGATCCTCCCTCATGGGGTGTACCCCAAATGGTTAGGGGCAACGGGGGAGGGGGGGTGGCAAAAAGCTGTTTGACAGTTTCTGTTACCAACAGGGGTCACCATACGATTCTGCTGCAGTTATGGTATTGAAAGGTACAACAAGGAGCATGTGGATGTATTTTTGCAGGTGGGGTGCCCCAAAATTTTACTGCCAGCAGCAGCAGCCCCCCTCCTCCCCACCCAGCAGATTGGTATAGGTACCTTTAGGACATTTCTGTTGAAAAAAGAGGCTATAGCGAATCGTGCTATGAAATCCTAGAGCACTAACATTTGCTAAATAAAGGTGGCATCGGAGCATACGAATGAGGCAGAGAGAGGCTACTGTTGCCAATTGGTTTGGTGGGTCATAGTGAATAACCTCGGCATGCAAATAGGCAGTGTGAGGATTGGCAGTGTCTGTAGAGAATTTTGGCATGCTCTTCAGCTTATTTTTTCCTCCTTACGTTGGCTATGAACTACAGAGGAAAGGCCCAGCCTTACTGTTGGACAAAACATGTATTTATGATTTTAAGAAGTGTAGTCTGACTGTACTGAGAGGGGCTGTACAGTACGGTAAATGCCTGTATACCCCTGCAATGTGCATCCAACTGTCACTTGAGATTCAATAGCGAACGAAGCAGCTGGGTTACTGACTGAATGTAAATGGAAGGCACATAGCAAGGGTGTTTGTGGTCACTCAAATGATTGAAACCTGGTTGATGCACTACCAAAGCTGGGGTTCCAGGAGGGAACATTTGAGGGGCATTGAGATGGTGGTGCCCAGAGGTCAAAATACGTTTCAGAGACAGAGAGGTACTGCGGTCCTGGTCCCACATTGGGGGTAGTCAAAAGTCCTGCTAAAGATTTCTGTCCAACTGTTACCACGTTTTGTGCAGCCTGGCTCCCTCTGTAACGATTCCCCAGTGTCTTTCGATCCTACAGATGACTGTAGCAAACTTCCCAAATTTTTTCTTGGCCTCATACTCCCAAAGGAGTGCCTGACATTTGCCAGCCTAACGATACTCACATTCTGGGAAAAACCTCACTAACCATGCATATTTATGCACCACACATGGCAAATCCTTGCAATTGCAGAACATCATATCACACTTGTCATCTTTGAGGTGCTGTAAGTATTTGGATTTGAGGGAAATATTCATCCTTGCATGCTCTCCCACCTGAAGTCTATGGTGCTGCTGTTCCTTTCTCACATGTCCCTACAAAGAGACAAGTGACACACAGACTCAATCACTCAGCAAACATATATGCTTTGAGGCTTTCATCTTGCTGTTTACCTTCCAAATGTTCCCCCTTCACCACAAATACAGGCCAGCCATTCCTCATCCCCTCAGTCATCGTAGTCCTTCACTCCTTAGGCCCTGCAAGACAAAAATGAACAAGAATCATGTCAACAAGCAGAAGAAAAGCCTCAGTGTGCTCTTTTGTTCATACTGCTGCCCACTAGTAACACTTCATGGCCACTGCAGCTTAAGAATGGGACTGAGAAGAGGGCTCTCCTATGCAAATAATGTCCTCCCATGCATACTTTCTTCTGAGACGGTCGGCGGCTTGTGCCGTGATACTGCCTCCAACATATGGTCTTCAACCAAATTTTAAAAAGCCCACCTGCCTTAGACGAAGGATTTTGCCACTCAAAGGAAGCACATGGGGACATCACCATCATTTAGCAGGGTCCTAAATTGCCTGCTGTCCACCTGTATACAGAACAAGGACGTTTGTGGCCGTTCGTGAGCGTTCTTCAAAGGAAGGAGGTGGGTGAATAAATCCAAGATGCCAGGGCAGGCCCAGCCCAGCCCAGTGCAGCCCAGCCCGGCACAGCGCACTGCTGTGGAGGTCCACTCCTTCACATCCTGCAGCAGGCATGATGCAGATCTACTAGAGCAAAGGCTTGACTCTGCTCTTGTCTGTCTCTTAAAGGAAACAATCTTTCCAACTTCTTATTGCACCTAATAAATGGACTCTAGCTAGCCTCAAACTCGACCCATCATTTCATTAGCCAGAGCTCATACTTGACCTTTATTTCTATCCAAGCTCACTGGCACCAAACCCCTGATTTGAGCGAGTGGCTCACACTAAAATGAAAAATCACCATCAACCAACCTATTTTACAATAAGTGTAGCACCATCCTCGCATTCTTGTGCTCAGTTATAACCCCCAATACCACAATTGCACTCTGCAATTCACCAAACTTAAAGGACAAACAGCCTGATTCATCATAGGGAGGTTTTGCAAGTCTGAAATAGCGAATCATAAGGAATCGCTATTCCAGACTCGCAAAACGGGATTCATGTAAGAATATCAAATTTTTTTGCGATTCTTACAGATTCCTTATTTGCGATTAGCAAATTGCTAATCGCAAATAAGGAACAACTCCCCATTCATTCCTATGGGCCAAAAGGCCCATAGGAATGAATGGGGAGTATTCCTTATTTGCGATTAGCAATTAGCTAATCGCAAATAAGATAGCAATTTAAAGGGTGCCAGGGGTGTCCAGAGAACACCCTTTAGCACCCCTTAAATGCTAATTTAAACAGGTGTTGCGCACACACTTGTCCAAAGGACATGTGTGTGTGCAACATGCAACTTAGAAAAATGCTTTTAAAAGCATTTTTCTAAGTTTTCGCTATTTACCACGAGGTTTGACCTCGCGGTAAATAGCGGGTCAAAATTGCGAATTCGCAATTTTTTAATGGATGATGAATTGCATTTAAGGAATCTCAAATAGAGATTCCTTAAATGTAATTCCTCGCAAAATTGCGACATCGCTATTACCGATTTTTGCATTTGGGATGATGAATCCCAAATGCAAAAATAGAGCTCGCAAAGGGCCAGATTCTCAGAATCTGGCCTTTTCCGAGCCGATTTCGGCTTGATGAATCAGGCTGAAAGAATGAAGACATTGATAAAGGAAGATAAGGCCTTGTTCCTAGCACCTACTTGAGAAATAGGGCGGTTGGTAGAAGGTCATGAGAGAAAACATATGAAATGTTGGGAGACACCTGCTAAAAAAACACTAGCAAAAAAAAAAAAAAAACTGTTTGCAAATTTCCCACTTTGGGATACTTCTACAGCACTGGCAGGATTCGAACCCTGGCCTGTGAGAGCTGTCCCCATCAAAGGTACAAGGCTTACCTTTGAGCTATAGCTCCTTGGTGGTCTGGAGGATTGCAGTAGTAACTATAAGCAACATACAGGCCTCGGTGTCCTTCCCTGTGGCTTCCATTGCACATTAAATGGATGACCATGACATAAGGACAATTTGATAGGCTACGTACATGGAAACCAGAAAAACACTTAGCAAAAAAAAAAAAGAAGATCACTGTTTGAAAATTTCCCACCTTGGGATACTTCTACAGCACTGGCAGGATTCGAACCCTGGCCTGTGAGGGCTGTCCCCACCAAAGGTACAAGGCTTACCTTTGAGCTATAGCTCCTTGGTGGTGTGGAGGATTGCAGTAGTAACTATAAGCAACATACAGGCCTTGGTGTCCTTTCCTGTGGCTTCCATTGCACATTAAATGGATGACCATGACATAAGGACAATTTGATAGGCTACTTACATGGAAACCAGAAAAACACTTAGCAAAAAAAAAAAAAGGAAATCACTGTTTGAAAATTTCCCACCTTGGGATACTTCTACAGCACTGGCAGGATTCGAACCCTGGCCTGTGAGGGCTGTCCACACCAAAGGTACAAGCCTTACCTTTGAGCTATAGCTCCTTGGTGGTCTGGAGGATTGCAGTAGTAACTATAAGCAACATACAGGCCTTGGTGTCCTTTCCTGTGGCTTCCATTGCACATTAAATGGATGACCATGACATAAGGACAATTTGATAGGCTACTTACATGGAAACCAGTGTGGTCCAGTGGGTAAGTTCCTGCCTGGCATCCAGGGTTCAAATCCCGGGTTCGGCACCAGGTAAGTAAATTGGTAAGTAAAATGTGTCTGTGTGGTTGTGTAAGAGTGGAATCATGCCTAGCAAAAGAGGGATTGCAGATTGGTCGGTAAGTAAAATAGGTGTGGAAAGAAAGGTGAAAGAAAGAGAATGGGTGTTGTCTGTAGGAGGAGGACCCTGGGCGTGTTGGGAGGGGTCAGAGAGGAGGGTGTATAGGAGGAGCCTGGGCAGAATGGGTGGGGTCAGACAGCAGAGGAGGGGTTTAGGAGGAGCCTGGGCAGGTTGGGTGGGTTCCGACAGAGGAGGAGGGGCTTAGGAGGAGCCTGGGCAGAATGGGTGGAGTCAGAGAGGAGGGTGTATAGGAGGAGCCTGGGCAGAATGGGTGGGGTCAGACAGCAGAGGAGGGGCTTAGGAGGATCCTAGTCAGATTGAGTGAGGTTAGAGAGGAGGGGTATAGGAGGAGCCTGGGCAGAGGGGGAATAGGAGGAGCCTGGGCAGAGGGGGAATAGGAGGAGCCTAGTCAGATTGGGTGAGGTCAGAGAGGAGGGGTATAGGAGGGGCCTAGTCAGATTGGGTGGGGTCAGAGAGGAGGAGCCTGGGCAGAATGGGTGAGGTCAGAGAGCAGAGGAGGGGCTTAGGAGGAGCCTAGTCAGATTGGGTGGGGTCAAATAGGAGGAGCCTGGGCAGAATGGGTGAGGTCAGAGAGGAGGGGTATAGGAGGAGCCTGGGCAGAGGGGGTAAAGGAGGAGCCTAGTCAGATTGGGTGGGGTCAAATAGGAGGAGCCTGGGCAGAATGGGTGGGGTCAGACATCAGAGGAGGGGCTTAGGAGGAGCCTAGTCAGATTGGGTGGGGTCAGAGAGGAGGGGGTATAGGAGGAGCCTAGTCAGATTGGGTGGGGGTATAGGAGGAGCCTGGGTAGAATGGGTGGGTCAGATAGCAGAGGAGGGGCCTAGGAGGAGCCTAGGGGCTTAGGAGGAGCCTAGTCAGATTGGGTGGGGTCAGAGAGGAGGGTGTATAGGAGGAGCCTGGGCAGAATGGGGTCAAATAGGAGGGGTATGGGAGGAGCCTGGGCAGAATGGGTGGGGTCAGAGAGGAGGGTGTATAGGAGGAGCCTGGGCAGAATGGGGTCAAATAGGAGGGGTATGGGAGGAGCCTGGGCAGAATGGGTGGGGTCAGACAGCAGAGGAGGGGTTTAGGAGGAGCCAAGTCAGATTGGGTGGGGTCAAATAGGAGGAGCCTGGGCAGAATGGGTGAGGTCAGAGAGGAGGGGTAGAGGAGGAGCCTAGTCAGATTGGGGGAGGTCAGAGAGGAGGGGCTGAGGAGGAGCCTGGGCAGAATGGGTGGAGTCAGACAGCAGAGATGGGGCTTAGGAGGAGCCAGGGCAGGTTGGGTGGGGTCAGACAGCAGAGGAGGGGCTTAGGAGGAGTCTGGGCAGAATGGGTGGAGTCAGAGAGGAGGGGGTATAGGAGGAGCCTGGGCAGAATGGGTGGGGTCAGAGGGGTATGGGAGGAGCCTGGGCAGAATGGGTGGAGTCAGAGAGGAGGGGGTATAGGAGGAGCCTAGTCAGATTGGGTGGGGTCAGAGAGCAGAGGAGGGGTTTAGGAGGAGCCTAGTCAGATTGGGTGTGGTCAAATAGGAGGAGCCTGGGCAGAATGGGTGGGGTCTGAGAGGAGGGGTATAGGAGGAGCCTGGGCAGAGGGGGTAAAGGAGGAGCCTAGTCAGATGGGGGGGGGGTCAAATAGGAGGAGCCTGGGCAGAATGGGTGGGGTCAGACAGCAGAGGAGGGGCTTAGGAGGAGCCTAGTCAGATTGGGTGGGGTCAGAGAGGAGGAGTATAGGAGGAGCCTGGGCAGGTTGGGTGGGGTCAGACAGCAGAGGAGGGGCTTAGGAGGAGCCTAGTCAGATTAGGTGAGGTCAGAGAGGAGGGGTATAGGAGGAGCCTGGGCAGAGGGGGTTTAGGAGGAGCCTGGGCAGAGGGGGTTTAGGAGGAGCCTAGTCAGATTGGGTGAGATCAGAGAGGAGGGGCTTAGGAGGAGTCTGGAGTCAGAGAGGAGGAGCTTAGGAGGAGCCTGGACAGAATGGGTGGAGTCAGAGAGGAGGGTGTATAGGAGGAGCCTGGGCAGAATGGGTGGGGTCAGACAGCAGAGGAGGGGCTTAGGAGGAGCCTAGTCAGATTGGGGTCAAATAGGAGGGGTATAGGAGGAGCCTGGGTAGAATGGGTGGAGTCAGAGAGGAGTGGGTATAGGAGGAGCCTGAGCAGAATGGGTGGGGTCAGACAGCAGAGGAGGGGTTTAGGAGGAGCCAAGTCAGATTGGGTGGGGTCAAATAGGAGGAGCCTGGGCAGAATGGGTGAGGTCAGAGAGGAGTGGGTATAGGAGGAGCCTGGGCAGAATGGGTGGGGTCAGACAGCAGAGGAGGGGTTTAGGAGGAGCCAAGTCAGATTAGGTGGGGTCAAATAGGAGGGGTATAGGAGGAGCCTGGGTAGAATGGGTGGGGTCAGAGGGATATGGGAGGAGCCTGGGCAGAATGGGTGGAATCAGAGAGGAGGGTGTATAGGAGGAGCCTGGGCAGAATGGGTGGGGTCAGACAGCAGAGGAGGGGCTGAGCCTAGTCAGATTGGGTGGGGTCAAATAGGAGGGGTATAGGAGGAGCCTGGGTAGAATGGGTGGGGTCAGAGGGATATGGGAGGAGCCTGGGCAGAATGGGTGGAATCAGAGAGGAGGGTGTATAGGAGGAGCCTGGGCAGAATGGGTGGGGTCAGACTGCAGAGGAGGGGCTTAGGGGGAGCCTGGGCAGAATGGGTGGGGTCAGAGGGGTATGGGAGGAGCCTGGGCAGAATGGGTGGAGTCAGAGAGGAGGGGCTTAGGAGGAGCCTGGGCAGAATGGGTGGGGTCAGACAGTAGAGGAGGGGTTTATGAGGAGCCTGGGCAGGTTGGGTGGGTTCCGACAGAGGAGGAGGAGGGGCTTAGGAGGAGCCTGGGCAGAATGGGTGGAGTCAGAGAGGAGGGTGTATAGGAGGAGCCTGGGCAGAGGGGGAATAGAAGGAGCCTAGTCAGATTGGGTGAGGTCAGAGAGGAGGGGTATAGGAGGAGCCTAGTCACATTGGGTGGGGTCAGAGAGGAGGAGCCTGGGCAGAATGGGTGAGGTCAGAGAGGAGGGTGTATAGGAGGAGCCTGGGCAGAATGGGTGGGGTCAGACAGCAGAGGAGGGGCTTAGGAGGAGCCAAGTCAGATTGGGTGGGGTCAAATAGGAGGAGCCTGGGCAGAATGGGTGAGGTCAGAGAGGAGGGTGTATAGGAGGAGCCTGGGCAGAATGGGTGGGGTCAGACAGCAGAGGAGGGGTTTAGGAGGAGCCTAGTCAGATTGGGTGAGGTCAGAGAGGAGGGGTATAGGAGGAGTCTGGGTGGAGTCAGAGAGGAGGGTGTATAGGAGGAGTCTGGGTGGAGTCAGAGGGGAGGGTGTATAGGAGGAGCCTGGGCAGAATGAGTGGGGTCAGACAGCAGAGGAGGGGCTTAGGGGGAGCCTAGTCAGATTGGGTGGGGTCAAATAGGAGGAGCCTGGGCAGAATGGGTGGAGTCAGACAGCAGAGGAGGGGCTTAGGGGGAGCCTGGGCAGAATGGGTGGGGTCAGAGGGGTATGGGAGGAGCCTGGGCAGAATGGGTGGAGTCAGAGAGGAGTGGGTGTAGGAGGAGCCTGGGCAGAATGGGTGGGGTCAGACAGCAGAGGAGGGGTTTAGGAGGAGCCAAGTCAGATTGGGTGGGGTCAAATAGGAGGGGTATAGGAGGAGCCTGGGTAGAATGGGTGGGGTCAGAGGGGTATGGGAGGAGCATGGGCAGAATGAGTGGAATCAGAGAGGAGGGGGAATAGGAGGAGCCTAGTCAGATTGGGTGGGGTCAGAGAGGAGGGGCTTAGGAGGAGCCTGGGTAGAATGGGTGGGGTCAGAGGGGTATGGGAGGAGCATGGGCAGAATGAGTGGAATCAGAGAGGAGGGGGAATAGGAGGAGCCTAGTCAGATTGGGTGGGGTCAGAGAGGAGGGGCTTAGGAGGAGTCTGGGCAGAATGGGTGGAGTCAGAGAGGAGGAGCTTAGGAGGAGCCTGGGCAGAATGGGTGGAGTCAGAGAGGAGGGTGTATAGGAGGAGCCTGGGCAGAGGGGGAATAGGAGGAGCCTAGTCAGATTGGGTGGGGTCAGAGAGGAGGGTGTATAGGAGGAGCCTGGGCAGAGGGGGAATAGGAGGAGCCTAGTCAGATTGGGTGGAGTCAGAGAGGAGGGGCTTAGGAGGAGCCTAGTCAGATTGGGTGAGGTCAGAGAGGAGGGGTATAGGAGGAGCCTAGTCAGATTGGGTGGGGTCAAATAGGAGGAGCCTGGGCAGAATGGGTGAGGTCAGAGAGGAGGGGTATAGGAGGAGCCTGGGCAGAGGGGGTAAAGGAGGAGCCTAGTCAGATTGGGTGGGGTCAAATAGGAGGAGCCTGGGCAGAATGGGTGGGGTCAAATAGGAGGAGCCTGGGCAGAATGGGTGGGGTCAGACATCAGAGGAGGGGCTTAGGAGGAGCCTAGTCAGATTGGGTGGGGTCAGAGAGGAGGGGGTATAGGAGGAGCCTAGTCAGATTGTGTGGGGTCAGACAGCAGAGGAGGGGCTTAGGAGGAGCCTAGTCAGATTGGGTGGGGTCAGAGAGGAGGGGTATAGGAGGAGCCTAGTCACATTGGGTGGGGTCAGACAGCAGAGGAGGGGTTTAGGAGGAGCCTAGTCAGATTGGGTGGGGTCAAATAGGAGGAGCCTGGGCAGAATGGGTGGGGTCAAATAGGAGGAGCCTGGGCCGAATGGGTGGGGTCAGACATCAGAGGAGGGGCTTAGGAGGAGCCTAGTCAGATTGGGTCGGGTCAGAGAGGAGGGGGTATAGGAGGAGCCTAGTCAGATTGTGTGGGGTCAGATTGGGTGGGGTCAGAGAGGAGGGGCTTAGGAGGAGTCTGGGCAGAATGGGTGGAGTCAGAGAGGAGGAGCTTAGGAGGAGCCTGGGCAGAATGGGTGGGGTCAGACAGCAGAGGAGGGGTTTAGGAGGAGCCTGGGCAGGTTGGGTGGGGTCCGACAGAGGAGGAGGGGCTTAGGAGGAGCCTGGGCAGAATGGGTGGAGTCAGAGGGGGATGGGAGGAGCCTGGGTAGAATGGGTGGGGTCAGAGGGGTATGGGAGGAGCCTGGGCAGAATGGGTGGAATCAGAGAGGAGGGGGTATAGGAGGAGCCTAGTCAGATTGGGTGGGGTCAAATAGGAGGAGCCTGGGCAGAATGGGTGAGGTCAGAGAGGAGGGGCTTAGGAGGAGTCTGGGCAGAATGGGTGGGGTCAGACAGCAGAGGAGGGGTTTAGGAGGAGCCTGGGCAGGTTGGGTGGGTTCCGACAGAGGAGGAGGAGGGGCTTAGGAGGAGCCTGGGCAGAGGGGGAATAGGAGGAGCCTAGTCAGATTGGGTGAGGTCAGAGAGGAGGGGTATAGGAGGGGCCTAGTCAGATTGGGTGGGGTCAGAGAGGAGGGGCTTAGGAGGAGCCTGGGCAGAATGGGTGGGGTCAGACAGCAGAGGAGGGGCTTAGGAGGAGCCTAGTCAGATTGGGTGGGGTCAAATAGGAGGAGCCTGGGCAGAATGGGTGAGGTCAGAGAGGAGGGGTATAGGAGGAGCCTGGGCAGAGGGGGTAAAGGAGGAGCCTAGTCAGATTGGGTGGGGTCAAATAGGAGGAGCCTGGGCAGAATGGGTGGGGTCAGACATCAGAGGAGGGGCTTAGGAGGAGCCTAGGGGCTTAGGAGGAGCCTAGTCAGATTGGGTGAGATCAGAGAGGAGGGGCTTAGGAGGAGTCTGGAGTCAGAGAGGAGGAGCTTAGGAGGAGCCTGGACAGAATGGGTGGAGTCAGAGAGGAGGGTGTATAGGAGGAGCCTGGGCAGAATGGGTGGGGTCAGACAGCAGAGGAGGGGCTTAGGAGGAGCCTAGTCAGATTGGGGTCAAATAGGAGGGGTATAGGAGGAGCCTAGTCAGATTGGGTGGGGTCAAATAGGAGGAGCCTGGGCAGAATGGGTGGGGTCAGACATCAGAGGAGGGGCTTAGGAGGAGCCTAGGGGCTTAGGAGGAGCCTAGTCAGATTGGGTGAGATCAGAGAGGAGGGGCTTAGGAGGAGTCTGGAGTCAGAGAGGAGGAGCTTAGGAGGAGCCTGGACAGAATGGGTGGAGTCAGAGAGGAGGGTGTATAGGAGGAGCCTGGGCAGAATGGGTGGGGTCAGACAGCAGAGGAGGGGTTTAGGAGGAGCCAAGTCAGATTGGGTGGGGTCAAATAGGAGGAGCCTGGGCAGAATGGGTGAGGTCAGAGAGGAGTGGGTATAGGAGGAGCCTGGGCAGAATGGGTGGGGTCAGACAGCAGAGGAGGGGTTTAGGAGGAGCCAAGTCAGATTAGGTGGGGTCAAATAGGAGGGGTATAGGAGGAGCCTGGGTAGAATGGGTGGGGTCAGAGGGATATGGGAGGAGCCTGGGCAGAATGGGTGGAATCAGAGAGGAGGGTGTATAGGAGGAGCCTGGGCAGAATGGGTGGGGTCAGACAGCAGAGGAGGGGCTGAGCCTAGTCAGATTGGGTGGGGTCAAATAGGAGGGGTATAGGAGGAGCCTGGGTAGAATGGGTGGGGTCAGAGGGATATGGGAGGAGCCTGGGCAGAATGGGTGGAATCAGAGAGGAGGGTGTATAGGAGGAGCCTGGGCAGAATGGGTGGGGTCAGACTGCAGAGGAGGGGCTTAGGGGGAGCCTGGGCAGAATGGGTGGGGTCAGAGGGGTATGGGAGGAGCCTGGGCAGAATGGGTGGAGTCAGAGAGGAGGGGCTTAGGAGGAGCCTGGGCAGAATGGGTGGGGTCAGACAGTAGAGGAGGGGTTTATGAGGAGCCTGGGCAGGTTGGGTGGGTTCCGACAGAGGAGGAGGAGGGGCTTAGGAGGAGCCTGGGCAGAATGGGTGGAGTCAGAGAGGAGGGTGTATAGGAGGAGCCTGGGCAGAGGGGGAATAGAAGGAGCCTAGTCAGATTGGGTGAGGTCAGAGAGGAGGGGTATAGGAGGAGCCTAGTCACATTGGGTGGGGTCAGAGAGGAGGAGCCTGGGCAGAATGGGTGGGGTCAGACAGCAGAGGAGGGGCTTAGGAGGAGCCAAGTCAGATTGGGTGGGGTCAAATAGGAGGAGCCTGGGCAGAATGGGTGAGGTCAGAGAGGAGGGTGTATAGGAGGAGCCTGGGCAGAATGGGTGGGGTCAGACAGCAGAGGAGGGGTTTAGGAGGAGCCTAGTCAGATTGGGTGAGGTCAGAGAGGAGGGGTATAGGAGGAGTCTGGGTGGAGTCAGAGAGGAGGGTGTATAGGAGGAGTCTGGGTGGAGTCAGAGGGGAGGGTGTATAGGAGGAGCCTGGGCAGAATGAGTGGGGTCAGACAGCAGAGGAGGGGCTTAGGGGGAGCCTAGTCAGATTGGGTGGGGTCAAATAGGAGGAGCCTGGGCAGAATGGGTGGAGTCAGACAGCAGAGGAGGGGCTTAGGGGGAGCCTGGGCAGAATGGGTGGGGTCAGAGGGGTATGGGAGGAGCCTGGGCAGAATGGGTGGAGTCAGAGAGGAGTGGGTGTAGGAGGAGCCTGGGCAGAATGGGTGGGGTCAGACAGCAGAGGAGGGGTTTAGGAGGAGCCAAGTCAGATTGGGTGGGGTCAAATAGGAGGGGTATAGGAGGAGCCTGGGTAGAATGGGTGGGGTCAGAGGGGTATGGGAGGAGCATGGGCAGAATGAGTGGAATCAGAGAGGAGGGGGAATAGGAGGAGCCTAGTCAGATTGGGTGGGGTCAGAGAGGAGGGGCTTAGGAGGAGCCTGGGTAGAATGGGTGGGGTCAGAGGGGTATGGGAGGAGCATGGGCAGAATGAGTGGAATCAGAGAGGAGGGGGAATAGGAGGAGCCTAGTCAGATTGGGTGGGGTCAGAGAGGAGGGGCTTAGGAGGAGTCTGGGCAGAATGGGTGGAGTCAGAGAGGAGGAGCTTAGGAGGAGCCTGGGCAGAATGGGTGGAGTCAGAGAGGAGGGTGTATAGGAGGAGCCTGGGCAGAGGGGGAATAGGAGGAGCCTAGTCAGATTGGGTGGGGTCAGAGAGGAGGGTGTATAGGAGGAGCCTGGGCAGAGGGGGAATAGGAGGAGCCTAGTCAGATTGGGTGGAGTCAGAGAGGAGGGGCTTAGGAGGAGCCTAGTCAGATTGGGTGAGGTCAGAGAGGAGGGGTATAGGAGGAGCCTAGTCAGATTGGGTGGGGTCAAATAGGAGGAGCCTGGGCAGAATGGGTGAGGTCAGAGAGGAGGGGTATAGGAGGAGCCTGGGCAGAGGGGGTAAAGGAGGAGCCTAGTCAGATTGGGTGGGGTCAAATAGGAGGAGCCTGGGCAGAATGGGTGGGGTCAAATAGGAGGAGCCTGGGCAGAATGGGTGGGGTCAGACATCAGAGGAGGGGCTTAGGAGGAGCCTAGTCAGATTGGGTGGGGTCAGAGAGGAGGGGGTATAGGAGGAGCCTAGTCAGATTGTGTGGGGTCAGACAGCAGAGGAGGGGCTTAGGAGGAGCCTAGTCAGATTGGGTGGGGTCAGAGAGGAGGGGTATAGGAGGAGCCTAGTCACATTGGGTGGGGTCAGACAGCAGAGGAGGGGTTTAGGAGGAGCCTAGTCAGATTGGGTGGGGTCAAATAGGAGGAGCCTGGGCAGAATGGGTGGGGTCAAATAGGAGGAGCCTGGGCCGAATGGGTGGGGTCAGACATCAGAGGAGGGGCTTAGGAGGAGCCTAGTCAGATTGGGTCGGGTCAGAGAGGAGGGGGTATAGGAGGAGCCTAGTCAGATTGTGTGGGGTCAGATTGGGTGGGGTCAGAGAGGAGGGGCTTAGGAGGAGTCTGGGCAGAATGGGTGGAGTCAGAGAGGAGGAGCTTAGGAGGAGCCTGGGCAGAATGGGTGGGGTCAGACAGCAGAGGAGGGGTTTAGGAGGAGCCTGGGCAGGTTGGGTGGGGTCCGACAGAGGAGGAGGGGCTTAGGAGGAGCCTGGGCAGAATGGGTGGAGTCAGAGGGGGATGGGAGGAGCCTGGGTAGAATGGGTGGGGTCAGAGGGGTATGGGAGGAGCCTGGGCAGAATGGGTGGAATCAGAGAGGAGGGGGTATAGGAGGAGCCTAGTCAGATTGGGTGGGGTCAAATAGGAGGAGCCTGGGCAGAATGGGTGAGGTCAGAGAGGAGGGGCTTAGGAGGAGTCTGGGCAGAATGGGTGGGGTCAGACAGCAGAGGAGGGGTTTAGGAGGAGCCTGGGCAGGTTGGGTGGGTTCCGACAGAGGAGGAGGAGGGGCTTAGGAGGAGCCTGGGCAGAGGGGGAATAGGAGGAGCCTAGTCAGATTGGGTGAGGTCAGAGAGGAGGGGTATAGGAGGGGCCTAGTCAGATTGGGTGGGGTCAGAGAGGAGGGGCTTAGGAGGAGCCTGGGCAGAATGGGTGGGGTCAGACAGCAGAGGAGGGGCTTAGGAGGAGCCTAGTCAGATTGGGTGGGGTCAAATAGGAGGAGCCTGGGCAGAATGGGTGAGGTCAGAGAGGAGGGGTATAGGAGGAGCCTGGGCAGAGGGGGTAAAGGAGGAGCCTAGTCAGATTGGGTGGGGTCAAATAGGAGGAGCCTGGGCAGAATGGGTGGGGTCAGACATCAGAGGAGGGGCTTAGGAGGAGCCTAGGGGCTTAGGAGGAGCCTAGTCAGATTGGGTGAGATCAGAGAGGAGGGGCTTAGGAGGAGTCTGGAGTCAGAGAGGAGGAGCTTAGGAGGAGCCTGGACAGAATGGGTGGAGTCAGAGAGGAGGGTGTATAGGAGGAGCCTGGGCAGAATGGGTGGGGTCAGACAGCAGAGGAGGGGCTTAGGAGGAGCCTAGTCAGATTGGGGTCAAATAGGAGGGGTATAGGAGGAGCCTAGTCAGATTGGGTGGGGTCAAATAGGAGGAGCCTGGGCAGAATGGGTGGGGTCAGACATCAGAGGAGGGGCTTAGGAGGAGCCTAGGGGCTTAGGAGGAGCCTAGTCAGATTGGGTGAGATCAGAGAGGAGGGGCTTAGGAGGAGTCTGGAGTCAGAGAGGAGGAGCTTAGGAGGAGCCTGGACAGAATGGGTGGAGTCAGAGAGGAGGGTGTATAGGAGGAGCCTGGGCAGAATGGGTGGGGTCAGACAGCAGAGGAGGGGCTTAGGAGGAGCCTAGTCAGATTGGGGTCAAATAGGAGGGGTATAGGAGGAGCCTGGGTAGAATGGGTGGAGTCAGAGAGGAGTGGGTATAGGAGGAGCCTGGGCAGAATGGGTGGGGTCAGACAGCAGAGGAGGGGTTTAGGAGGAGCCAAGTCAGATTGGGTGGGGTCAAATAGGAGGAGCCTGGGCAGAATGGGTGTGGTCAGAGAGGAGTGGGTATAGGAGGAGCCTGGGCAGAATGGGTGGGGTCAGACAGCAGAGGAGGGGTTTAGGAGGAGCCAAGTCAGATTAGGTGGGGTCAAATAGGAGGGGTATAGGAGGAGCCTGGGTAGAATGGGTGGAGTCAGAGAGGAGTGGGTATAGGAGGAGCCTGGGCAGAATGGGTGGGGTCAGACAGCAGAGGAGGGGTTTAGGAGGAGCCAAGTCAGATTAGGAGGGGTCAAATAGGAGGGGTATAGGAGGAGCCTGGGTAGAATGGGTGGGGTCAGAGGGATATGGGAGGAGCCTGGGCAGAATGGGTGGAATCAGAGAGGAGGGTGTATAGGAGGAGCCTGGGCAGAATGGGTGGGGTCAGACAGCAGAGGAGGGGCTGAGCCTAGTCAGATTGGGTGGGGTCAAATAGGAGGGGTATAGGAGGAGCCTGGGTAGAATGGGTGGGGTCAGAAGGATATGGGAGGAGCCTGGGCAGAATGGGTGGAATCAGAGAGGAGGGTGTATAGGAGGAGCCTGGGCAGAATGGGTGGGGTCAGACTGCAGAGGAGGGGCTTAGGGGGAGCCTGGGCAGAATGGGTGGGGTCAGAGGGGTATGGGAGGAGCCTGGGCAGAATGGGTGGAGTCAGAGAGGAGGGGCTTAGGAGGAGCCTGGGCAGAATGGGTGGGGTCAGACAGCAGAGGAGGGGTTTATGAGGAGCCTGGGCAGGTTGGGTGGGTTCCGACAGAGGAGGAGGAGGGGCTTAGGAGGAGCCTGGGCAGAATGGGTGGAGTCAGAGAGGAGGGTGTATAGGAGGAGCCTGGGCAGAGGGGGAATAGAAGGAGCCTAGTCAGATTGGGTGAGGTCAGAGAGGAGGGGTATAGGAGGAGCCTAGTCACATTGGGTGGGGTCAGAGAGGAGGAGCCTGGGCAGAATGGGTGGGGTCAGACAGCAGAGGAGGGGCTTAGGAGGAGCCAAGTCAGATTGGGTGGGGTCAAATAGGAGGAGCCTGGGCAGAATGGGTGAGGTCAGAGAGGAGGGTGTATAGGAGGAGCCTGGGCAGAATGGGTGGGGTCAGACAGCAGAGGAGGGGCTTAGGGGGAGCCTAGTCAGATTGGGTGGGGTCAAATAGGAGGAGCCTGGGCAGAATGGGTGGAGTCAGACAGCAGAGGAGGGGCTTAGGGGGAGCCTGGGCAGAATGGGTGGGGTCAGAGGGGTATGGGAGGAGCCTGGGCAGAATGGGTGGAGTCAGAGAGGAGTGGGTGTAGGAGGAGCCTGGGCAGAATGGGTGGGGTCAGACAGCAGAGGAGGGGTTTAGGAGGAGCCAAGTCAGATTGGGTGGGGTCAAATAGGAGGGGTATAGGAGGAGCCTGGGTAGAATAGGTGGGGTCAGACAGCAGAGGAGGGGTTTAGGAGGAGCCAAGTCAGATTGGGTGGGGTCAAATAGGAGGGGTATAGGAGGAGCCTGGGTAGAATGGGTGGGGTCAGAGGGGTATGGGAGGAGCATGGGCAGAATGAGTGGAATCAGAGAGGAGGGGGAATAGGAGGAGCCTAGTCAGATTGGGTGGGGTCAGAGAGGAGGGGCTTAGGAGGAGTCTGGGCAGAATGGGTGGAGTCAGAGAGGAGGAGCTTAGGAGGAGCCTGGGCAGAATGGGTGGAGTCAGAGAGGAGGGTGTATAGGAGGAGCCTGGGCAGAGGGGGAATAGGAGGAGCCTAGTCAGATTGGGTGGGGTCAGAGAGGAGGGTGTATAGGAGGAGCCTGGGCAGAATGGGTGGGGTCAGACAGCAGAGGAGGGGCTTAGGAGGAGCCTAGTCAGATTGGGTGAGGTCAGAGAGGAGGGGTATAGGAGGAGCCTAGTCAGATTGGGTGGGGTCAAATAGGAGGAGCCTGGGCAGAATGGGTGAGGTCAGAGAGGAGGGGTATAGGAGGAGCCTGGGCAGAGGGGGTAAAGGAGGAGCCTAGTCAGATTGGGTGGGGTCAAAAAGGAGGAGCCTGGGCAGAATGGGTGGGGTCAAATAGGAGGAGCCTGGGCAGAATGGGTGGGGTCAGACATCAGAGGAGGGGCTTAGGAGGAGCCTAGTCAGATTGGGTGGGGTCAGAGAGGAGGGGGTATAGGAGGAGCCTAGTCAGATTGTGTGGGGTCAGACAGCAGAGGAGGGGCTTAGGAGGAGCCTAGTCAGATTGGGTGGGGTCAGAGAGGAGGGGTATAGGAGGAGCCTAGTCACATTGGGTGGGGTCAGACAGCAGAGGAGGGGTTTAGGAGGAGCCTAGTCAGATTGGGTGGGGTCAAATAGGAGGAGCCTGGGCAGAATGGGTGGGGTCAAATAGGAGGAGCCTGGGCCGAATGGGTGGGGTCAGACATCAGAGGAGGGGCTTAGGAGGAGCCTAGTCAGATTGGGTCGGGTCAGAGAGGAGGGGGTATAGGAGGAGCCTAGTCAGATTGTGTTGGGTCAGACAGCAGAGGAGGGGTTTAGGAGGAGCCTAGTCAGATTGGGTGGGGTCAGAGAGGAGGGGCTTAGGAGGAGTCTGGGCAGAATGGGTGGAGTCAGAGAGGAGGAGCTTAGGAGGAGCCTGGGCAGAATGGGTGGGGTCAGACAGCAGAGGAGGGGTTTAGGAGGAGCCTGGGCAGGTTGGGTGGGGTCCGACAGAGGAGGATGGGCTTAGGAGGAGCCTGGGCAGAATGGGTGGAGTCAGAGGGGGATGGGAGGAGCCTGGGTAGAATGGGTGGGGTCAGAGGGGTATGGGAGGAGCCTGGGCAGAATGGGTGGAATCAGAGAGGAGGGGGTATAGGAGGAGCCTAGTCAGATTGGGTGGGGTCAAATAGGAGGAGCCTGGGCAGAATGGGTGAGGTCAGAGAGGAGGGGCTTAGGAGGAGTCTGGGCAGAATGGGTGGGGTCAGACAGCAGAGGAGGGGTTTAGGAGGAGCCTGGGCAGGTTGGGTGGGTTCCGACAGAGGAGGAGGAGGGGCTTAGGAGGAGCCTGGGCAGAGGGGGAATAGGAGGAGCCTGGGCAGAGGGGGAATAGGAGGAGCCTAGTCAGATTGGGTGAGGTCAGAGAGGAGGGGTATAGGAGGGGCCTAGTCAGATTGGGTGGGGTCAGAGAGGAGGGGCTTAGGAGGAGCCTGGGCAGAATGGGTGGGGTCAGACAGCAGAGGAGGGGCTTAGGAGGAGCCTAGTCAGATTGGGTGGGGTCAAATAGGAGGAGCCTGGGCAGAATGGGTGAGGTCAGAGAGGAGGGGTATAGGAGGAGCCTGGGCAGAGGGGGTAAAGGAGGAGCCTAGTCAGATTGGGTGGGGTCAAATAGGAGGAGCCTGGGCAGAATGGGTGGGGTCAGACATCAGAGGAGGGGCTTAGGAGGAGCCTAGGGGCTTAGGAGGAGCCTAGTCAGATTGGGTGAGATCAGAGAGGAGGGGCTTAGGAGGAGTCTGGAGTCAGAGAGGAGGAGCTTAGGAGGAGCCTGGACAGAATGGGTGGAGTCAGAGAGGAGGGTGTATAGGAGGAGCCTGGGCAGAATGGGTGGGGTCAGACAGCAGAGGAGGGGCTTAGGAGGAGCCTAGTCAGATTGGGGTCAAATAGGAGGGGTATAGGAGGAGCCTGGGTAGAATGGGTGGAGTCAGAGAGGAGTGGGTATAGGAGGAGCCTGGGCAGAATGGGTGGGGTCAGACAGCAGAGGAGGGGTTTAGGAGGAGCCAAGTCAGATTGGGTGGGGTCAAATAGGAGGAGCCTGGGCAGAATGGGTGAGGTCAGAGAGGAGTGGGTATAGGAGGAGCCTGGGCAGAATGGGTGGGGTCAGACAGCAGAGGAGGGGTTTAGGAGGAGCCAAGTCAGATTAGGTGGGGTCAAATAGGAGGGGTATAGGAGGAGCCTGGGTAGAATGGGTGGAGTCAGAGAGGAGTGGGTATAGGAGGAGCCTGGGCAGAATGGGTGGGGTCAGACAGCAGAGGAGGGGTTTAGGAGGAGCCAAGTCAGATTAGGTGGGGTCAAATAGGAGGGGTATAGGAGGAGCCTGGGTAGAATGGGTGGGGTCAGAGGGATATGGGAGGAGCCTGGGCAGAATGGGTGGAATCAGAGAGGAGGGTGTATAGGAGGAGCCTGGGCAGAATGGGTGGGGTCAGACAGCAGAGGAGGGGCTGAGCCTAGTCAGATTGGGTGGGGTCAAATAGGAGGGGTATAGGAGGAGCCTGGGTAGAATGGGTGGGGTCAGAGGGATATGGGAGGAGCCTGGGCAGAATGGGTGGAATCAGAGAGGAGGGTGTATAGGAGGAGCCTGGGCAGAATGGGTGGGGTCAGACTGCAGAGGAGGGGCTTAGGGGGAGCCTGGGCAGAATGGGTGGGGTCAGAGGGGTATGGGAGGAGCCTGGGCAGAATGGGTGGAGTCAGAGAGGAGGGGCTTAGGAGGAGCCTGGGCAGAATGGGTGGGGTCAGACAGCAGAGGAGGGGTTTATGAGGAGCCTGGGCAGGTTGGGTGGGTTCCGACAGAGGAGGAGGAGGGGCTTAGGAGGAGCCTGGGCAGAATGGGTGGAGTCAGAGAGGAGGGTGTATAGGAGGAGCCTGGGCAGAGGGGGAATAGAAGGAGCCTAGTCAGATTGGGTGAGGTCAGAGAGGAGGGGTATAGGAGGAGCCTAGTCACATTGGGTGGGGTCAGAGAGGAGGAGCCTGGGCAGAATGGGTGGGGTCAGACAGCAGAGGAGGGGCTTAGGAGGAGCCAAGTCAGATTGGGTGGGGTCAAATAGGAGGAGCCTGGGCAGAATGGGTGAGGTCAGAGAGGAGGGTGTATAGGAGGAGCCTGGGCAGAATGGGTGGGGTCAGACAGCAGAGGAGGGGTTTAGGAGGAGCCTAGTCAGATTGGGTGAGGTCAGAGAGGAGGGGTATAGGAGGAGTCTGGGTGGAGTCAGAGAGGAGGGTGTATAGGAGGAGTCTGGGTGGAGTCAGAGGGGAGGGTGTATAGGAGGAGCCTGGGCAGAATGAGTGGGGTCAGACAGCAGAGGAGGGGCTTAGGGGGAGCCTAGTCAGATTGGGTGGGGTCAAATAGGAGGAGCCTGGGCAGAATGGGTGGAGTCAGACAGCAGAGGAGGGGCTTAGGGGGAGCCTGGGCAGAATGGGTGGGGTCAGAGGGGTATGGGAGGAGCCTGGGCAGAATGGGTGGAGTCAGAGAGGAGTGGGTGTAGGAGGAGCCTGGGCAGAATGGGTGGGGTCAGACAGCAGAGGAGGGGTTTAGGAGGAGCCAAGTCAGATTGGGTGGGGTCAAATAGGAGGGGTATAGGAGGAGCCTGGGTAGAATAGGTGGGGTCAGACAGCAGAGGAGGGGTTTAGGAGGAGCCAAGTCAGATTGGGTGGGGTCAAATAGGAGGGGTATAGGAGGAGCCTGGGTAGAATGGGTGGGGTCAGAGGGGTATGGGAGGAGCATGGGCAGAATGAGTGGAATCAGAGAGGAGGGGGAATAGGAGGAGCCTAGTCAGATTGGGTGGGGTCAGAGAGGAGGGGCTTAGGAGGAGTCTGGGCAGAATGGGTGGAGTCAGAGAGGAGGAGCTTAGGAGGAGCCTGGGCAGAATGGGTGGAGTCAGAGAGGAGGGTGTATAGGAGGAGCCTGGGCAGAATGGGTGGGGTCAGACAGCAGAGGAGGGGCTTCGGAGGAGCCTAGTCAGATTGGGTGAGGTCAGAGAGGAGGGGTATAGGAGGAGCCTGGGCAGAGGGGGAATAGGAGGAGCCTAGTCAGATTGGGTGGGGTCAGAGAGGAGGGTGTATAGGAGGAGCCTGGGCAGAATGGGTGGGGTCAGACAGCAGAGGAGGGGCTTAGGAGGAGCCTAGTCAGATTGGGTGAGGTCAGAGAGGAGGGGTATAGGAGGAGCCTAGTCAGATTGGGTGGGGTCAAATAGGAGGAGCCTGGGCAGAATGGGTGAGGTCAGAGAGGAGGGGTATAGGAGGAGCCTGGGCAGAGGGGGTAAAGGAGGAGCCTAGTCAGATTGGGTGGGGTCAAATAGGAGGAGCCTGGGCAGAATGGGTGGGGTCAAATAGGAGGAGCCTGGGCAGAATGGGTGGGGTCAGACATCAGAGGAGGGGCTTAGGAGGAGCCTAGTCAGATTGGGTGGGGTCAGAGAGGAGGGGGTATAGGAGGAGCCTAGTCAGATTGTGTGGGGTCAGACAGCAGAGGAGGGGCTTAGGAGGAGCCTAGTCAGATTGGGTGGGGTCAGAGAGGAGGGGTATAGGAGGAGCCTAGTCACATTGGGTGGGGTCAGACAGCAGAGGAGGGGTTTAGGAGGAGCCTAGTCAGATTGGGTGGGGTCAAATAGGAGGAGCCTGGGCAGAATGGGTGGGGTCAAATAGGAGGAGCCTGGGCCGAATGGGTGGGGTCAGACATCAGAGGAGGGGCTTAGGAGGAGCCTAGTCAGATTGGGTCGGGTCAGAGAGGAGGGGGTATAGGAGGAGCCTAGTCAGATTGTGTGGGGTCAGACAGCAGAGGAGGGGTTTAGGAGGAGCCTAGTCAGATTGGGTGGGGTCAGAGAGGAGGGGCTTAGGAGGAGTCTGGGCAGAATGGGTGGAGTCAGAGAGGAGGAGCTTAGGAGGAGCCTGGGCAGAATGGGTGGGGTCAGACAGCAGAGGAGGGGTTTAGGAGGAGCCTGGGCAGGTTGGGTGGGGTCCGACAGAGGAGGAGGGGCTTAGGAGGAGCCTGGGCAGAATGGGTGGAGTCAGAGGGGGATGGGAGGAGCCTGGGTAGAATGGGTGGGGTCAGAGGGGTATGGGAGGAGCCTGGGCAGAATGGGTGGAATCAGAGAGGAGGGGGTATAGGAGGAGCCTAGTCAGATTGGGTGGGGTCAAATAGGAGGAGCCTGGGCAGAATGGGTGAGGTCAGAGAGGAGGGGCTTAGGAGGAGTCTGGGCAGAATGGGTGGGGTCAGACAGCAGAGGAGGGGTTTAGGAGGAGCCTGGGCAGGTTGGGTGGGTTCCGACAGAGGAGGAGGAGGGGCTTAGGAGGAGCCTGGGCAGAGGGGGAATAGGAGGAGCCTGGGCAGAGGGGGAATAGGAGGAGCCTAGTCAGATTGGGTGAGGTCAGAGAGGAGGGGTATAGGAGGGGCCTAGTCAGATTGGGTGGGGTCAGAGAGGAGGGGCTTAGGAGGAGCCTGGGCAGAATGGGTGGGGTCAGACAGCAGAGGAGGGGCTTAGGAGGAGCCTAGTCAGATTGGGTGGGGTCAAATAGGAGGAGCCTGGGCAGAATGGGTGAGGTCAGAGAGGAGGGGTATAGGAGGAGCCTGGGCAGAGGGGGTAAAGGAGGAGCCTAGTCAGATTGGGTGGGGTCAAATAGGAGGAGCCTGGGCAGAATGGGTGGGGTCAGACATCAGAGGAGGGGCTTAGGAGGAGCCTAGGGGCTTAGGAGGAGCCTAGTCAGATTGGGTGGGGTCAGAGAGGAGGGGGTATAGGAGGAGCCTAGTCAGATTGGGTGGGGGTATAGGAGGAGCCTGGGTAGAATGGGTGGGTCAGACAGCAGAGGAGGGGCCTAGGAGGAGCCTAGGGGCTTAGGAGGAGCCTAGTCAGATTGGGTGGGGTCAGAGAGGAGGGTGTATAGGAGGAGCCTGGGCAGAATGGGTGGGGTCAGACAGCAGAGGAGGGGTTTAGGAGGAGCTTAGTCAGAATGGGTGGGGTCAGACAGCAGAGGAGGGGCTTAGGAGGAGCCTAGTCAGATTGGGGTCAAATAGGAGGGGTATGGGAGGAGCCTGGGCAGAATGGGTGGAGTCAGAGAGGAGGGTGTATAGGAGGAGCCTGGGCAGAATGGGTGGGGTCAGACAGCAGAGGAGGGGTTTAGGAGGAGCCAAGTCAGATTGGGTGGGGTCAAATAGGAGGAGCCTGGGCAGAATGGGTGAGGTCAGAGAGGAGGGGTAGAGGAGGAGCCTAGTCAGATTGGGTGAGGTCAGAGAGGAGGGGCTGAGGAGGAGCCTGGGCAGAATGGGTGGAGTCAGACAGCAGAGATGGGGCTTAGGAGGAGCCAGGGCAGGTTGGGTGGGGTCAGACAGCAGAGGAGGGGCTTAGGAGGAGTCTGGGCAGAATGGGTGGAGTCAGAGAGGAGGGGGTATAGGAGGAGCCTGGGCAGAATGGGTGGGGTCAGAGGGGTATGGGAGGAGCCTGGGCAGAATGGGTGGAGTCAGAGAGGAGGGGGTATAGGAGGAGCCTAGTCAGATTGGGTGGGGTCAGAGAGCAGAGGAGGGGTTTAGGAGGAGCCTAGTCAGATTGGGTGTGGTCAAATAGGAGGAGCCTGGGCAGAATGGGTGGGGTCTGAGAGGAGGGGTATAGGAGGAGCCTGGGCAGAGGGGGTAAAGGAGGAGCCTAGTCAGATGGGGGGGGGTCAAATAGGAGGAGCCTGGGCAGAATGGGTGGGGTCAGACAGCAGAGGAGGGGCTTAGGAGGAGCCTAGTCAGATTGGGTGGGGTCAGAGAGGAGGAGTATAGGAGGAGCCTGGGCAGGTTGGGTGGGGTCAGACAGCAGAGGAGGGGCTTAGGAGGAGCCTAGTCAGATTAGGTGAGGTCAGAGAGGAGGGGTATAGGAGGAGCCTGGGCAGAGGGGGTTTAGGAGGAGCCTGGGCAGAGGGGGTTTAGGAGGAGCCTAGTCAGATTGGGTGAGATCAGAGAGGAGGGGCTTAGGAGGAGTCTGGAGTCAGAGAGGAGGAGCTTAGGAGGAGCCTGGACAGAATGGGTGGAGTCAGAGAGGAGGGTGTATAGGAGGAGCCTGGGCAGAATGGGTGGGGTCAGACAGCAGAGGAGGGGCTTAGGAGGAGCCTAGTCAGATTGGGGTCAAATAGGAGGGGTATAGGAGGAGCCTGGGTAGAATGGGTGGAGTCAGAGAGGAGTGGGTATAGGAGGAGCCTGGGCAGAATGGGTGGGGTCAGACAGCAGAGGAGGGGTTTAGGAGGAGCCAAGTCAGATTGGGTGGGGTCAAATAGGAGGAGCCTGGGCAGAATGGGTGAGGTCAGAGAGGAGTGGGTATAGGAGGAGCCTGGGCAGAATGGGTGGGGTCAGACAGCAGAGGAGGGGTTTAGGAGGAGCCAAGTCAGATTAGGTGGGGTCAAATAGGAGGGGTATAGGAGGAGCCTGGGTAGAATGGGTGGAGTCAGAGAGGAGTGGGTATAGGAGGAGCCTGGGCAGAATGGGTGGGGTCAGACAGCAGAGGAGGGGTTTAGGAGGAGCCAAGTCAGATTAGGTGGGGTCAAATAGGAGGGGTATAGGAGGAGCCTGGGTAGAATGGGTGGGGTCAGAGGGATATGGGAGGAGCCTGGGCAGAATGGGTGGAATCAGAGAGGAGGGTGTATAGGAGGAGCCTGGGCAGAATGGGTGGGGTCAGACAGCAGAGGAGGGGCTGAGCCTAGTCAGATTGGGTGGGGTCAAATAGGAGGAGCCTGGGCAGAATGGGTGGGGTCAGACTGCAGAGGAGGGGCTTAGGGGGAGCCTGGGCAGAATGGGTGGGGTCAGAGGGGTATGGGAGGAGCCTGGGCAGAATGGGTGGAGTCAGAGAGGAGGGGCTTAGGAGGAGCCTGGGCAGAATGGGTGGGGTCAGACAGCAGAGGAGGGGTTTATGAGGAGCCTGGGCAGGTTGGGTGGGTTCCGACAGAGGAGGAGGAGGGGCTTAGGAGGAGCCTGGGCAGAATGGGTGGAGTCAGAGAGGAGGGTGTATAGGAGGAGCCTGGGCAGAGGGGGAATAGAAGGAGCCTAGTCAGATTGGGTGAGGTCAGAGAGGAGGGGTATAGGAGGAGCCTAGTCACATTGGGTGGGGTCAGAGAGGAGGAGCCTGGGCAGAATGGGTGGGGTCAGACAGCAGAGGAGGGGCTTAGGAGGAGCCAAGTCAGATTGGGTGGGGTCAAATAGGAGGAGCCTGGGCAGAATGGGTGAGGTCAGAGAGGAGGGTGTATAGGAGGAGCCTGGGCAGAATGGGTGGGGTCAGACAGCAGAGGAGGGGTTTAGGAGGAGCCTAGTCAGATTGGGTGAGGTCAGAGAGGAGGGGTATAGGAGGAGTCTGGGTGGAGTCAGAGAGGAGGGTGTATAGGAGGAGTCTGGGTGGAGTCAGAGGGGAGGGTGTATAGGAGGAGCCTGGGCAGAATGAGTGGGGTCAGACAGCAGAGGAGGGGCTTAGGGGGAGCCTAGTCAGATTGGGTGGGGTCAAATAGGAGGAGCCTGGGCAGAATGGGTGGAGTCAGACAGCAGAGGAGGGGCTTAGGGGGAGCCTGGGCAGAATGGGTGGGGTCAGAGGGGTATGGGAGGAGCCTGGGCAGAATGGGTGGAGTCAGAGAGGAGTGGGTGTAGGAGGAGCCTGGGCAGAATGGGTGGGGTCAGACAGCAGAGGAGGGGTTTAGGAGGAGCCAAGTCAGATTGGGTGGGGTCAAATAGGAGGGGTATAGGAGGAGCCTGGGTAGAATAGGTGGGGTCAGACAGCAGAGGAGGGGTTTAGGAGGAGCCAAGTCAGATTGGGTGGGGTCAAATAGGAGGGGTATAGGAGGAGCCTGGGTAGAATGGGTGGGGTCAGAGGGGTATGGGAGGAGCATGGGCAGAATGAGTGGAATCAGAGAGGAGGGGGAATAGGAGGAGCCTAGTCAGATTGGGTGGGGTCAGAGAGGAGGGGCTTAGGAGGAGTCTGGGCAGAATGGGTGGAGTCAGAGAGGAGGAGCTTAGGAGGAGCCTGGGCAGAATGGGTGGAGTCAGAGAGGAGGGTGTATAGGAGGAGCCTGGGCAGAATGGGTGGGGTCAGACAGCAGAGGAGGGGCTTCGGAGGAGCCTAGTCAGATTGGGTGAGGTCAGAGAGGAGGGGTATAGGAGGAGCCTGGGCAGAGGGGGAATAGGAGGAGCCTAGTCAGATTGGGTGGGGTCAGAGAGGAGGGTGTATAGGAGGAGCCTGGGCAGAATGGGTGGGGTCAGACAGCAGAGGAGGGGCTTAGGAGGAGCCTAGTCAGATTGGGTGAGGTCAGAGAGGAGGGGTATAGGAGGAGCCTAGTCAGATTGGGTGGGGTCAAATAGGAGGAGCCTGGGCAGAATGGGTGAGGTCAGAGAGGAGGGGTATAGGAGGAGCCTGGGCAGAGGGGGTAAAGGAGGAGCCTAGTCAGATTGGGTGGGGTCAAATAGGAGGAGCCTGGGCAGAATGGGTGGGGTCAAATAGGAGGAGCCTGGGCAGAATGGGTGGGGTCAGACATCAGAGGAGGGGCTTAGGAGGAGCCTAGTCAGATTGGGTGGGGTCAGAGAGGAGGGGGTATAGGAGGAGCCTAGTCAGATTGTGTGGGGTCAGACAGCAGAGGAGGGGCTTAGGAGGAGCCTAGTCAGATTGGGTGGGGTCAGAGAGGAGGGGTATAGGAGGAGCCTAGTCACATTGGGTGGGGTCAGACAGCAGAGGAGGGGTTTAGGAGGAGCCTAGTCAGATTGGGTGGGGTCAAATAGGAGGAGCCTGGGCAGAATGGGTGGGGTCAAATAGGAGGAGCCTGGGCCGAATGGGTGGGGTCAGACATCAGAGGAGGGGCTTAGGAGGAGCCTAGTCAGATTGGGTCGGGTCAGAGAGGAGGGGGTATAGGAGGAGCCTAGTCAGATTGTGTGGGGTCAGACAGCAGAGGAGGGGTTTAGGAGGAGCCTAGTCAGATTGGGTGGGGTCAGAGAGGAGGGGCTTAGGAGGAGTCTGGGCAGAATGGGTGGAGTCAGAGAGGAGGAGCTTAGGAGGAGCCTGGGCAGAATGGGTGGGGTCAGACAGCAGAGGAGGGGTTTAGGAGGAGCCTGGGCAGGTTGGGTGGGTTCCGACAGAGGAGGAGGGGCTTAGGAGGAGCCTGGGCAGAATGGGTGGAGTCAGAGGGGGATGGGAGGAGCCTGGGTAGAATGGGTGGGGTCAGAGGGGTATGGGAGGAGCCTGGGCAGAATGGGTGGAATCAGAGAGGAGGGGGTATAGGAGGAGCCTAGTCAGATTGGGTGGGGTCAAATAGGAGGAGCCTGGGCAGAATGGGTGAGGTCAGAGAGGAGGGGCTTAGGAGGAGTCTGGGCAGAATGGGTGGGGTCAGACAGCAGAGGAGGGGTTTAGGAGGAGCCTGGGCAGGTTGGGTGGGTTCCGACAGAGGAGGAGGAGGGGCTTAGGAGGAGCCTGGGCAGAGGGGGAATAGGAGGAGCCTGGGCAGAGGGGGAATAGGAGGAGCCTAGTCAGATTGGGTGAGGTCAGAGAGGAGGGGTATAGGAGGGGCCTAGTCAGATTGGGTGGGGTCAGAGAGGAGGGGCTTAGGAGGAGCCTGGGCAGAATGGGTGGGGTCAGACAGCAGAGGAGGGGCTTAGGAGGAGCCTAGTCAGATTGGGTGGGGTCAAATAGGAGGAGCCTGGGCAGAATGGGTGAGGTCAGAGAGGAGGGGTATAGGAGGAGCCTGGGCAGAGGGGGTAAAGGAGGAGCCTAGTCAGATTGGGTGGGGTCAAATAGGAGGAGCCTGGGCAGAATGGGTGGGGTCAGACATCAGAGGAGGGGCTTAGGAGGAGCCTAGGGGCTTAGGAGGAGCCTAGTCAGATTGGGTGGGGTCAGAGAGGAGGGGGTATAGGAGGAGCCTAGTCAGATTGGGTGGGGGTATAGGAGGAGCCTGGGTAGAATGGGTGGGTCAGACAGCAGAGGAGGGGCCTAGGAGGAGCCTAGGGGCTTAGGAGGAGCCTAGTCAGATTGGGTGGGGTCAGAGAGGAGGGTGTATAGGAGGAGCCTGGGCAGAATGGGTGGGGTCAGACAGCAGAGGAGGGGTTTAGGAGGAGCTTAGTCAGAATGGGTGGGGTCAGACAGCAGAGGAGGGGCTTAGGAGGAGCCTAGTCAGATTGGGGTCAAATAGGAGGGGTATGGGAGGAGCCTGGGCAGAATGGGTGGAGTCAGAGAGGAGGGTGTATAGGAGGAGCCTGGGCAGAATGGGTGGGGTCAGACAGCAGAGGAGGGGTTTAGGAGGAGCCAAGTCAGATTGGGTGGGGTCAAATAGGAGGAGCCTGGGCAGAATGGGTGAGGTCAGAGAGGAGGGGTAGAGGAGGAGCCTAGTCAGATTGGGTGAGGTCAGAGAGGAGGGGCTGAGGAGGAGCCTGGGCAGAATGGGTGGAGTCAGACAGCAGAGATGGGGCTTAGGAGGAGCCAGGGCAGGTTGGGTGGGGTCAGACAGCAGAGGAGGGGCTTAGGAGGAGTCTGGGCAGAATGGGTGGAGTCAGAGAGGAGGGGGTATAGGAGGAGCCTGGGCAGAATGGGTGGGGTCAGAGGGGTATGGGAGGAGCCTGGGCAGAATGGGTGGAGTCAGAGAGGAGGGGGTATAGGAGGAGCCTAGTCAGATTGGGTGGGGTCAGAGAGCAGAGGAGGGGTTTAGGAGGAGCCTAGTCAGATTGGGTGTGGTCAAATAGGAGGAGCCTGGGCAGAATGGGTGGGGTCTGAGAGGAGGGGTATAGGAGGAGCCTGGGCAGAGGGGGTAAAGGAGGAGCCTAGTCAGATGGGGGGGGTCAAATAGGAGGAGCCTGGGCAGAATGGGTGGGGTCAGACAGCAGAGGAGGGGCTTAGGAGGAGCCTAGTCAGATTGGGTGGGGTCAGAGAGGAGGAGTATAGGAGGAGCCTGGGCAGGTTGGGTGGGGTCAGACAGCAGAGGAGGGGCTTAGGAGGAGCCTAGTCAGATTAGGTGAGGTCAGAGAGGAGGGGTATAGGAGGAGCCTGGGCAGAGGGGGTTTAGGAGGAGCCTGGGCAGAGGGGGTTTGGGAGGAGCCTAGTCAGATTGGGTGAGATCAGAGAGGAGGGGCTTAGGAGGAGTCTGGAGTCAGAGAGGAGGAGCTTAGGAGGAGCCTGGACAGAATGGGTGGAGTCAGAGAGGAGGGTGTATAGGAGGAGCCTGGGCAGAATGGGTGGGGTCAGACAGCAGAGGAGGGGCTTAGGAGGAGCCTAGTCAGATTGGAGTCAAATAGGAGGGGTATAGGAGGAGCCTGGGTAGAATGGGTGGAGTCAGAGAGGAGTGGGTATAGGAGGAGCCTGGGCAGAATGGGTGGGGTCAGACAGCAGAGGAGGGGTTTAGGAGGAGCCAAGTCAGATTGGGTGGGGTCAAATAGGAGGAGCCTGGGCAGAATGGGTGAGGTCAGAGAGGAGTGGGTATAGGAGGAGCCTGGGCAGAATGGGTGGGGTCAGACAGCAGAGGAGGGGTTTAGGAGGAGCCAAGTCAGATTAGGTGGGGTCAAATAGGAGGGGTATAGGAGGAGCCTGGGTAGAATGGGTGGAGTCAGAGAGGAGTGGGTATAGGAGGAGCCTGGGCAGAATGGGTGGGGTCAGACAGCAGAGGAGGGGTTTAGGAGGAGCCAAGTCAGATTAGGTGGGGTCAAATAGGAGGGGTATAGGAGGAGCCTGGGTAGAATGGGTGGGGTCAGAGGGATATGGGAGGAGCCTGGGCAGAATGGGTGGAATCAGAGAGGAGGGTGTATAGGAGGAGCCTGGGCAGAATGGGTGGGGTCAGACAGCAGAGGAGGGGCTGAGCCTAGTCAGATTGGGTGGGGTCAAATAGGAGGAGCCTGGGCAGAATGGGTGGGGTCAGACTGCAGAGGAGGGGCTTAGGGGGAGCCTGGGCAGAATGGGTGGGGTCAGAGGGGTATGGGAGGAGCCTGGGCAGAATGGGTGGAGTCAGAGAGGAGGGGCTTAGGAGGAGCCTGGGCAGAATGGGTGGGGTCAGACAGCAGAGGAGGGGTTTAGGAGGAGCCTGGGCAGGTTGGGTGGGTTCCGACAGAGGAGGAGGAGGGGCTTAGGAGGAGCCTGGGCAGAATGGGTGGAGTCAGAGAGGAGGGTGTATAGGAGGAGCCTGGGCAGAGGGGGAATAGAAGGAGCCTAGTCAGATTGGGTGAGGTCAGAGAGGAGGGGTATAGGAGGAGCCTAGTCACATTGGGTGGGGTCAGAGAGGAGGAGCCTGGGCAGAATGGGTGGGGTCAGACAGCAGAGGAGGGGCTTAGGAGGAGCCTAGTCAGATTGGGTGAGGTCAGAGAGGAGGGGTATAGGAGGAGCCTGGGCAGAGGGGGATTAGGAGGAGCCTAGTCAGATTGGGTGAGGTCAGAGAGGAGGGGTATAGGAGGAGCCTAGTCACATTGGGTGGGGTCAGAGAGGAGGAGCCTGGGCAGAATGGGTGGGGTCAGACAGCAGAGGAGGGGCTTAGGAGGAGCCAAGTCAGATTGGGTGGGGTGAAATAGGAGGAGCCTGGGCAGAATGGGTGAGGTCAGAGAGGAGGGTGTATAGGAGGAGCCTGGGCAGAATGGGTGGGGTTAGACAGCAGAGGAGGGGTTTAGGAGGAGCCTAGTCAGATTGGGTGAGGTCAGAGAGGAGGGGTATAGGAGGAGTCTGGGTGGAGTCAGAGAGGAGGGTGTATAGGAGGAGTCTGGGTGGAGTCAGAGGGGAGGGTGTATAGGAGGAGCCTGGGCAGAATGAGTGGGGTCAGACAGCAGAGGAGGGGCTTAGGGGGAGCCTAGTCAGATTGGGTGGGGTCAAATAGGAGGAGCCTGGGCAGAATGGGTGGAGTCAGACAGCAGAGGAGGGGCTTAGGGGGAGCCTGGGCAGAATGGGTGGGGTCAGAGGGGTATGGGAGGAGCCTGGGCAGAATGGGTGGAGTCAGAGAGGAGTGGGTGTAGGAGGAGCCTGGGCAGAATGGGTGGGGTCAGACAGCAGAGGAGGGGTTTAGGAGGAGCCAAGTCAGATTGGGTGGGGTCAAATAGGAGGGGTATAGGAGGAGCCTGGGTAGAATAGGTGGGGTCAGACAGCAGAGGAGGGGTTTAGGAGGAGCCAAGTCAGATTGGGTGGGGTCAAATAGGAGGGGTATAGGAGGAGCCTGGGTAGAATGGGTGGGGTCAGAGGGGTATGGGAGGAGCATGGGCAGAATGAGTGGAATCAGAGAGGAGGGGGAATAGGAGGAGCCTAGTCAGATTGGGTGGGGTCAGAGAGGAGGGGCTTAGGAGGAGTCTGGGCAGAATGGGTGGAGTCAGAGAGGAGGAGCTTAGGAGGAGCCTGGGCAGAATGGGTGGAGTCAGAGAGGAGGGTGTATAGGAGGAGCCTGGGCAGAATGGGTGGGGTCAGACAGCAGAGGAGGGGCTTCGGAGGAGCCTAGTCAGATTGGGTGAGGTCAGAGAGGAGGGGTATAGGAGGAGCCTGGGCAGAGGGGGAATAGGAGGAGCCTAGTCAGATTGGGTGGGGTCAGAGAGGAGGGTGTATAGGAGGAGCCTGGGCAGAATGGGTGGGGTCAGACAGCAGAGGAGGGGCTTAGGAGGAGCCTAGTCAGATTGGGTGAGGTCAGAGAGGTGGGGTATAGGAGGAGCCTAGTCAGATTGGGTGGGGTCAAATAGGAGGAGCCTGGGCAGAATGGGTGAGGTCAGAGAGGAGGGGTATAGGAGGAGCCTGGGCAGAGGGGGTAAAGGAGGAGCCTAGTCAGATTGGGTGGGGTCAAATAGGAGGCGCCTGGGCAGAATGGGTGGGGTCAAATAGGAGGAGCCTGGGCAGAATGGGTGGGGTCAGACATCAGAGGAGGGGCTTAGGAGGAGCCTAGTCAGATTGGGTGGGGTCAGAGAGGAGGGGGTATAGGAGGAGCCTAGTCAGATTGTGTGGGGTCAGACAGCAGAGGAGGGGCTTAGGAGGAGCCTAGTCAGATTGGGTGGGGTCAGAGAGGAGGGGTATAGGAGGAGCCTAGTCACATTGGGTGGGGTCAGACAGCAGAGGAGGGGTTTAGGAGGAGCCTAGTCAGATTGGGTGGGGTCAAATAGGAGGAGCCTGGGCAGAATGGGTGGGGTCAAATAGGAGGAGCCTGGGCCGAATGGGTGGGGTCAGACATCAGAGGAGGGGCTTAGGAGGAGCCTAGTCAGATTGGGTCGGGTCAGAGAGGAGGGGGTATAGGAGGAGCCTAGTCAGATTGTGTGGGGTCAGACAGCAGAGGAGGGGTTTAGGAGGAGCCTAGTCAGATTGGGTGGGGTCAGAGAGGAGGGGCTTAGGAGGAGTCTGGGCAGAATGGGTGGAGTCAGAGAGGAGGAGCTTAGGAGGAGCCTGGGCAGAATGGGTGGGGTCAGACAGCAGAGGAGGGGTTTAGGAGGAGCCTGGGCAGGTTGGGTGGGTTCCGACAGAGGAGGAGGGGCTTAGGAGGAGCCTGGGCAGAATGGGTGGAGTCAGAGGGGGATGGGAGGAGCCTGGGTAGAATGGGTGGGGTCAGAGGGGTGTGGGAGGAGCCTGGGCAGAATGGGTGGAATCAGAGAGGAGGGGGTATAGGAGGAGCCTAGTCAGATTGGGTGGGGTCAAATAGGAGGAGCCTGGGCAGAATGGGTGAGGTCAGAGAGGAGGGGCTTAGGAGGAGTCTGGGCAGAATGGGTGGAGTCAGAGAGGAGGAGCTTAGGAGGAGCCTGGGCTTATTGCACCTAATAAATGGACTCTAGCTAGCCTCAAACTCGACCCATCATTTCATTAGCCAGAGCTCATACTTGACCTTTATTTCTATCCAAGCTCACTGGCACCAAACCCCTGATTTGAGCGAGTGGCTCACACTAAAATGAAAAATCACCATCAACCAACCTATTTTACAATAAGTGTAGCACCATCCTCGCATTCTTGTGCTCAGTTATAACCCCCAATACCACAATTGCACTCTGCAATTCACCAAACTTAAAGGACAAAGAATGAAGACATTGATAAAGGAAGATAAGGCCTTGTTCCTAGCACCTACTTGAGAAATAGGGCGGTTGGTAGAAGGTCATGAGAGAAAACATATGAAATGTTGGGAGACACCTGCTAAAAAGACACTAGCAAAAAAAAAAAAAATAACTGTTTGCAAATTTCCCACCTTGGGATACTTCTACAGCACTGGCAGGATTCGAACCCTGGCCTGTGAGAGCTGTCCCCACCAAAGGTACAAGGCTTACCTTTGAGCTATAGCTCCTTGGTGGTCTGGAGGATTGCAGTAGTAACTATAAGCAACATACAGGCCTCGGTGTCCTTCCCTGTGGCTTCCATTGCACATTAAATGGATGACCATGACATAAGGACAATTTGATAGGCTACGTACATGGAAACCAAAAAAACACTTAGCAAAAAAAAAAAAGAAAATCATTGTTTGAAAATTTCCCACCTTGGGATACTTCTACAGCACTGGCAGGATTCGAACCCTGGCCTGTGAGGGCTGTCCCCACCAAAGGTACAAGCCTTACCTTTGAGCTATAGCTCCTTGGTGGTCTAGAGGATTGCAGTAGTAACTATAAGCAACATACAGGCCTTGGTGTCCTTCCCTGTGGCTTCCATTGCACATTAAAAGGATGACCATGACATAAGGACAATTTGATAGGCTATTTACATGGAAACCAGTGTGGTCCAGTGGGTAAGTTCCTGCCTGGCATCCAGGGTTCAAATCCCGGGTTCGGCACCAGGTAAGTAAATTGGTAAGTAAAATGTGTCTGTGTGGTTGTGTAAGAGTGGAATCATGCCTAGCAAAAGAGGGATTGCAGATTGGTCGGTAAGTAAAATAGGTGTGGAAAGAAAGGTAAGAGAATGGGTGTTGTCTGTAGGAGGAGGACCCTGGGCGTGTTGGGAGGGGTCAGAGAGGATGGGGTATAGGAGGAGCCTGGGCAGAATGGGTGGGGTCAGACAGCAGAGGAGGGGCTTAGGGGGAGCCTGGGCAGAGGGGGTGTAGGAGGAGCCTAGTCAGATTAGGTGAGGTCAGAGAGGACGGCTATAGGAGGAGCCTAGTCAGATTGGGTGGGGTCAGAGAGGAGGGGCTGAGGAGGAGCCTGGGCAGAATGGGTGGAGTCAGGCAGAGGAGGGGTTTAGGAGGAGCTTAGTCAGAATGGGTGGGGTCAGACAGCAGAGGAAGGGTTTAGGAGGAGCCAAGTCAGATTGGGTGGGGTCAAATAGGAGGGGTATAGGAGGAGCCTGGTCAGAGGGGTATGGGAGGAGCCTGGGCAGAGGGGTATGGGAGGAGCCTGGGCAGAATGGGTGGAGTCAGAGAGGAGGGGCTTAGGAGGAGCCTGGGCAGAATGTGTGGAGTCAGAGAGGAGGGTGTATAGGAGGAGCCTGGGCAGAATGGGTGGGGTCAGAGAGGAGGGTGTATAGGAGGAGCCTGGGCAGAATGGGTGGGGTCAGACAGCAGAGGAGGGGCTTAGGAGGAGCCTAGTCAGATTGGGTGAGGTCAGAGAGGAGGGGTATAGGAGGAGCCTGGGCAGAGGGGGAATAGGAGGAGCCTGGGCAGAGGGGGAATAGGAGGAGCCTAGTCAGATTGGGTGAGGTCAGAGAGGAGGGGTATAGGAGGAGCCTAGTCAGATTGGGTGGGGTCAGAGAGGAGGGGCTTAGGAGGAGCCTGGGCAGAATGGGTGGGGTCAGACAGCAGAGGAGGGGCTTAGGAGGAGCCTAGTCAGATTGGGTGGGGTCAGAGAGGAGGGGTATAGGAGGAGCCTGGGTAGAATGGGTGGGTCAGACAGCAGAGGAGGGGCTTAGGAGGAGCCTAGGGGCTTAGGAGGAGACTAGTCAGATTGGGTGGGGTCAGAGAGGAGGGGTATAGGAGGAGCCTAGTCAGATTGGGTGAGGTCAGAGAGGAGGGGTATAGGAGGAGCCTGGGCAGAATGGGTGGGGTCAGAGAGGAGGGGGTATAGGAGGAGCCTAGTCAGAATGTGTGGGGTCAGACAGCAGAGGAGGGGCTTAGGAGGAGCCTAGTCAGATTGGGTGGGGTCAGAGAGGAGGAGCTTAGGAGGAGCCTGGGCAGAATGGGTGGGGTCAGACAGCAGAGGAGGGGTTTAGGAGGAGCTTAGTCAGAATGGGTGGAGTCAGACAGCAGAGGAGGGGCTTAGGAGGAGCCTAGTCAGATTGGGGTCAAATAGGAGGGGTATAGGAGGAGCCTGGTCAGAGGGGTATGGGAGGAGCCTGGGCAGAATGGGTGGAGTCAGAGAGGAGGGTGTATAGGAGGAGCCTGGGCAGAATGGGTGGGGTCAGACAGCAGAGGAGGGGTTTAGGAGGAGCTTAGTCAGAATGGGTGGGGTCAGACAGCAGAGGAGGGGCTTAGGAGGAGCCAAGTCAGATTGGGTGGGGTCAAATAGGAGGAGCCTGGGCAGAATGGGTGAGGTCAGAGAGGAGGGGTAGAGGAGGAGCCTGGGCAGAATGGGTGGGGTTAGAGAGGAGGGGGTATAGGAGGAGCCTAGTCAGATTGGGTGAAGTCAGAGAGGAGGGGCTGAGGAGGAGCCTGGGCAGAATGGGTGGAGTCAGACAGCAGAGGAGGGGCTTAGGAGGAGTCTGGGCAGAATGGGTGGAGTCAGAGAGGAGGGGGTATAGGAGGAGCCTGGGCAGAATGGGTGGGGTCAGAGGGGTATGGGAGGAGCCTGGGCAGAATGGGTGGAGTCAGAGAGGAGGGGGTATAGGAGGAGCCTAGTCAGATTGGGTGGGGTCAGAGAGCAGAGGAGGGGTTTAGGAGGAGCCTAGTCAGATTGGGTGTGGTCAAATAGGAGGAGCCTGGGCAGAATGGGTGGGGTCTGAGAGGAGGGGTATAGGAGGAGCCTGGGCAGAATGGGTGGAATCAGAGAGGAGGGTGTATAGGAGGAGCCTGGGCAGAATGGGTGGGGTCAGACAGCAGAGGAGGGGTTTAGGAGGAGCCTAGTCAGATTGGGTGGGGTCAAATAGGAGGAGCCTGGGCAGAATGGGTGGGGTCAGACAGCAGAGGAGGGGTTTAGGAGGAGCCTAGTCAGATTGGGTGGGGTCAGAGAGGAGGGGGTATAGGAGGAGCCTGGGCAGGTTGGGTGGGGTCAGACAGCAGAGGAGGGGTTTAGGAGGAGCCAAGTCAGATTGGGGTCAAATAGGAGGGGTATAGGAGGAGCCTGGGCAGAATGGGTGGGGTCAGACAGCAGAGGAGGGGTTTAGGAGGAGCCTAGTCAGATTGGGTGGGGTCAAATAGGAGGAGCCTGGGCAGAATGGGTGGGGTCAGACAGCAGAGGAGGGGCTTAGGAGGAGCCTAGTCAGATTGGGTGGGGTCAGAGAGGAGGAGTATAGGAGGAGCCTGGGCAGAGGGGGTTTAGGAGGAGCCTAGTCAGATTGGGTGAGATCAGAGAGGAGGGGCTTAGGAGGAGTCTGGGCAGAATGGGGGGAGTCAGAGAGGAGGAGCTTAGGAGGAGCCTGGGCAGAATGGGTGGGGTCAGACAGCAGAGGAGGGGCTTAGGAGGAGCCTAGTCAGATTGGGGTCAAATAGGAGGGGTATAGGAGGAGCCTGGGCAGAATGGGTGGAATCAGAGAGCAGGGTGTATAGGAGGAGCCTGGGCAGAATGGGTGGGGTCAGACAGCAGAGGAGGGGTTTAGGAGGAGCCAAGTCAGATTGGGTGGGGTCAAATAGGAGGAGCCTGGGCAGAATGGGTGAGGTCAGAGAGGAGGGGTATAGGAGGAGCCTGGGCAGAATGGGTGGGGTCAGACAGCAGAGGAGGGGTTTAGGAGGAGCCTAGTCAGATTGGGTGGGGTCAGAGAGGAGGGGGTATAGGAGGAGCTTAGTCAGAATGGGTGGGGTCAGACAGCAGAGGAGGGGCTTAGGAGGAGCCTAGTCAGATTGGGGTCAAATAGGAGGGGTATAGGAGGAGCCTGGGCAGAATGGGTGGGGTCAGAGGGGTATGGGAGGAGCCTGGGCAGAATGGGTGGAGTCAGAGAGGAGGGGGTATAGGAGGAGCCTAGTCAGATTGGGTGGGGTCAGAGAGGAGGGGTATAGGAGGAGCCTGGGCAGAATGGGTGGGGTCAGACAGCAGAGGAGGGGCTTAGGAGGAGCCTAGTCAGATTGGGTGGGGTCAAATAGGAGGAGCCTGGGCAGAATGGGTGAGGTCAGAGAGGAGGGGTATAGGAGGAGCCTGGGCAGAGGGGGTGAAGGAGGAGCCTAGTCAGATTGGGTGGGGTCAAATAGGAGGAGCCTGGGCAGAATGGGTGGGGTCAAATAGGAGGAGCCTGGGCAGAATGGGTGGGGTCAGACATCAGAGGAGGGGCTTAGGAGGAGCCTAGTCAGATTGGGTGGGGTCAGAGAGGAGGGGGTATAGGAGGAGCCTAGTCAGATTGTGTGGGGTCAGACAGCAGATGAGGGGTTTAGGAGGAGCCTAGTCAGATTGGGTGGGGTCAGAGAGGAGGGGCTTAGGAGGAGTCTGGGCAGAATGGGTGGAGTCAGAGAGGAGGGTGTATAGGAGGAGCCTGGGCAGAATGGGTGGGGTCAGACAGCAGAGGAGGGGTTTAGGAGGAGCCTAGTCAGATTGGGTGAGGTCAGAGAGGAGGGGTATAGGAGGAGTCTGGGTGGAGTCAGAGAGGAGGGTGTATAGGAGGAGTCTGGGTGGAGTCAGAGGGGAGGGTGTATAGGAGGAGCCTGGGCAGAATGGGTGGGGTCAGACAGCAGAGGAGGGGCTTAGGAGGAGCCTAGTCAGATTGGGTGGGGTCAAATAGGAGGAGCCTGGGCAGAATGGGTGAGGTCAGAGAGGAGGGGTATAGGAGGAGCCTGGGCAGAGGGGGTAAAGGAGGAGCCTAGTCAGATTGGGTGGGGTCAAATAGGAGGAGCCTGGGCAGAATGGGTGGGGTCAGAGAGGAGGGGGTATAGGAGGAGCCTAGTCAGATTGTGTGGGGTCAGACAGCAGAGGAGGGGTTTCGGAGGAGCCTAGTCAGATTGGGTGGGGTCAGAGAGGAGGGGTATAGGAGGAGCCTGGGCAGAGGGGGTTTAGGAGGAGCCTAGTCAGATTGGGTGAGATCAGAGAGGAGGGGCTTAGGAGGAGTCTGGGCAGAATGGGGGGAGTCAGAGAGGAGGAGCTTAGGAGGAGCCTGGGCAGAATGGGTGGGGTCAGACAGCAGAGGAGGGGCTTAGGAGGAGCCTAGTCAGATTGGGGTCAAATAGGAGGGGTATAGGAGGAGCCTGGGCAGAATGGGTGGAATCAGAGAGGAGGGTGTATAGGAGGAGCCTGGGCAGAATGGGTGGGGTCAGACAGCAGAGGAGGGGTTTAGGAGGAGCCAAGTCAGATTGGGTGGGGTCAAATAGGAGGAGCCTGGGCAGAATGGGTGAGGTCAGAGAGGAGGGGTATAGGAGGAGCCTGGGCAGAATGGGTGGGGTCAGACAGCAGAGGAGGGGTTTAGGAGGAGCCTAGTCAGATTGGGTGGGGTCAGAGAGGAGGGGGTATAGGAGGAGCTTAGTCAGAATGGGTGGGGTCAGACAGCAGAGGAGGGGCTTAGGAGGAGCCTAGTCAGATTGGGGTCAAATAGGAGGGGTATAGGAGGAGCCTGGGCAGAATGGGTGGGGTCAGAGGGGTATGGGAGGAGCCTGGGCAGAATGGGTGGAGTCAGAGAGGAGGGGGTATAGGAGGAGCCTAGTCAGATTGGGTGGGGTCAGAGAGGAGGGGTATAGGAGGAGCCTGGGCAGAATGGGTGGGGTCAGACAGCAGAGGAGGGGTATAGGAGGAGCCTGGGCAGAGCGGGTGAAGGAGGAGCCTAGTCAGATTGGGTGGGGTCAAATAGGAGGAGCCTGGGCAGAATGGGTGGGGTCAAATAGGAGGAGCCTGGGCAGAATGGGTGGGGTCAGAGAGGAGGGGGTATAGGAGGAGCCTAGTCAGATTGTGTGGGGTCAGACAGCAGATGAGGGGTTTAGGAGGAGCCTAGTCAGATTGGGTGAGGTCAGAGAGGAGGGGCTTAGGAGGAGTCTGGGCAGAATGGGTGGAGTCAGAGAGGAGGGTGTATAGGAGGAGCCTGGGCAGAATGGGTGGGGTCAGACAGCAGAGGAGGGGTTTAGGAGGAGCCTAGTCAGATTGGGTGAGGTCAGAGAGGAGGGGTATAGGAGGAGTCTGGGTGGAGTCAGAGAGGAGGGTGTATAGGAGGAGTCTGGGTGGAGTCAGAGGGGAGGGTGTATAGGAGGAGCCTGGGCAGAATGGGTGGGGTCAGACAGCAGAGGAGGGGCTTAGGAGGAGCCTAGTCAGATTGGGTGGGGTCAAATAGGAGGAGCCTGGGCAGAATGGGTGAGGTCAGAGAGGAGGGGTATAGGAGGAGCCTGGGCAGAGGGGGTAAAGGAGGAGCCTAGTCAGATTGGGTGGGGTCAAATAGGAGTAGCCTGGGCAGAATGGGTGGGGTCAAATAGGAGGAGCCTGGGCAGAATGGGTGGGGTCAGACATCAGAGGAGGGGCTTAGGAGGAGCCTAGTCAGATTGGGTGGGGTCAGAGAGGAGGGGGTATAGGAGGAGCCTAGTCAGATTGTGTGGGGTCAGACAGCAGAGGAGGGGTTTCGGAGGAGCCTAGTCAGATTGGGTGGGGTCAGAGAGGAGGGGTATAGGAGGAGCCTAGTCACATTGGGTGAGGTCAGAGAGGAGGGGTATAGGAGGAGCCTGGGCAGAGGGGGTTTAGGAGGAGCCTAGTCAGATTGGGTGGGGTCAGAGAGGAGGGGGTATAGGAGGAGCCTAGTCAGATTGTGTGGGGTCAGACAGCAGATGAGGGGTTTAGGAGGAGCCTAGTCAGATTGGGTGGGGTCAGAGAGGAGGGGGTATAGGAGGAGCCTAGTCAGATTGTGTGGGGTCAGACAGCAGAGGAGGGGTTTCGGAGGAGCCTAGTCAGATTGGGTGGGGTCAGAGAGGAGGGGTATAGGAGGAGCCTAGTCACATTGGGTGAGGTCAGAGAGGAGGGGTATAGGAGGAGCCTGGGCAGAGGGGGTTTAGGAGGAGCCTAGTCAGATTGGGTGGGGTCAGAGAGGAGGGGGTATAGGAGGAGCCTAGTCAGATTGTGTGGGGTCAGAGAGCAGATGAGGGGTTTAGGAGGAGTCTGGGCAGAATGGGTGGAGTCAGAGAGGAGGAGCTTAGGAGGAGCCTGGGCAGAATGGGTGGGGTCAAATAGGAGGAGCCTGGGCAGAATGGGTGAGGTCAGACATCAGAGGAGGGGTATAGGAGGAGCCTGGGCAGAGGGGGTGAAGGAGGAGCCTAGTCAGATTGGGTGGGGTCAAATAGGAGGAGCCTGGGCAGAATGGGTGGGGTTAAATAGGAGGAGCCTGGGCAGAATGGGTGGGGTCAGACATCAGAGGAGGGGCTTAGGAGGAGCCTAGTCAGATTGGGTGGGGTCAGAGAGGAGGGGGTATAGGAGGAGCCTAGTCAGATTGTGTGGGGTCAGACAGCAGATGAGGGGTTTAGGAGGAGCCTAGTCAGATTGGGTGGGGTCAGAGAGGAGGGGCTTAGGAGGAGTCTGGGCAGAATGGGTGGAGTCAGAGAGGAGGGTGTATAGGAGGAGCCTGGGCAGAATGGGTGGGGTCAGACAGCAGAGGAGGGGTTTAGGAGGAGCCTAGTCAGATTGGGTGAGGTCAGAGAGGAGGGGTATAGGAGGAGTCTGGGTGGAGTCAGAGAGGAGGGTGTATAGGAGGAGTCTGGGTGGAGTCAGAGGGGAGGGTGTATAGGAGGAGCCTGGGCAGAATGGGTGGGGTCAGACAGCAGAGGAGGGGCTTAGGAGGAGCCTAGTCAGATTGGGTGGGGTCAAATAGGAGGAGCCTGGGCAGAATGGGTGAGGTCAGAGAGGAGGGGTATAGGAGGAGCCTGGGCAGAGGGGGTAAAGGAGGAGCCTAGTCAGATTGGGTGGGGTCAAATAGGAGGAGCCTAGGCAGAATGGGTGGGGTCAAATAGGAGGAGCCTGGGCAGAATGGGTGGGGTCAGACATCAGAGGAGGGGCTTAGGAGGAGCCTAGTCAGATTGGGTGGGGTCAGAGAGGAGGGGGTATAGGAGGAGCCTAGTCAGATTGTGTGGGGTCAGACAGCAGAGGAGGGGTTTCGGAGGAGCCTAGTCAGATTGGGTGGGGTCAGAGAGGAGGGGTATAGGAGGAGCCTAGTCACATTGGGTGAGGTCAGAGAGGAGGGGTATAGGAGGAGCCTGGGCAGAGGGGGTTTAGGAGGAGCCTAGTCAGATTGGGTGGGGTCAGAGAGGAGGGGGTATAGGAGGAGCCTAGTCAGATTGTGTGGGGTCAGACAGCAGATGAGGGGTTTAGGAGGAGCCTAGTCAGATTGGGTGGGGTCAGAGAGGAGGGGCTTAGGAGGAGTCTGGGCAGAATGGGTGGAGTCAGAGAGGAGGAGCTTAGGAGGAGCCTGGGCAGAATGGGTGGAGTCAGAGAGGAGGGTGTATAGGAGGAGCCTGGGCAGAATGGGTGGGGTCAGACAGCAGAGGAGGGGTTTAGGAGGAGCCTGGGCAGGTTGGGTGGGTTCCGACAGAGGAGGAGGGGCTTAGGAGGAGCCTGGGCAGAATGGGTGGAGTCAGAGAGGAGGGTGTATAGGAGGAGCCTGGGCAGAATGGGTGGGGTCAGACAGCAGAGGAGGGGCTTAGGAGGAGCCTAGTCAGATTGGGTGAGGTCAGAGAGGAGGGGTATAGGAGGAGCCTGGGCAGAGGGGGAATAGGAGGAGCCTAGTCAGATTGGGTGAGGTCAGAGAGGAGGGGTATAGGAGGAGCCTAGTCAGATTGGGTGGGGTCAGAGAGGAGGGGCTTAGGAGGAGCCTGGGCAGAATGGGTGGGGTCAGACAGCAGAGGAGGGGCTTAGGAGGAGCCTAGTCAGTTTGGGTGGGGTCAAATAGGAGGAGCCTGGGCAGAATGGGTGAGGTCAGAGAGGAGGGTGTATAGGAGGAGCCTGGGCAGAATGGGTGGGGTCAGACAGCAGAGGAGGGGTTTAGGAGGAGCCTAGTCAGATTGGGTGAGGTCAGAGAGGAGGGGTATAGGAGGAGTCTGGGTGGAGTCAGAGAGGAGGGTGTATAGGAGGAGTCTGGGTGGAGTCAGAGGGGAGGGTGTATAGGAGGAGCCTGGGCAGAATGAGTGGGGTCAGACAGCAGAGGAGGGGCTTAGGGGGAGCCTAGTCAGATTGGGTGGGGTCAAATAGGAGGAGCCTGGGCAGAATGGGTGGAGTCAGAAAGCAGAGGAGGGGCTTAGGGGGAGCCTGGGCAGAATGGGTGGGGTCAGAGGGGTATGGGAGGAGCCTGGGCAGAATGGGTGGAGTCAGAGAGGAGTGGGTGTAGGAGGAGCCTGGGCAGAATGGGTGGGGTCAGACAGCAAAGGAGGGGTTTAGGAGGAGCCAAGTCAGATTGGGTGGGGTCAAATAGGAGGGGTATAGGAAGAGCCTGGGTAGAATGGGTGGGGTCAGACAGCAGAGGAGGGGTTTAGGAGGAGCCAAGTCAGATTGGGTGGGGTCAAATAGGAGGGGTATAGGAGGAGCCTGGGTAGAATGGGTGGGGTCAGAGGGGTATGGGAGGAGCATGGGCAGAATGAGTGGAATCAGAGAGGAGGGGGTATAGGAGGAGCCTAGTCAGATTGGGTGGGGTCAAATAGGAGGGGTATAGGAGGAGCCTGGGCAGAGGGGGAATAGGAGGAGCCTAGTCAGATTGGGTGGGGTCAGAGAGGAGGGGCTTAGGAGGAGTCTGGGCAGAATGGGTGGAGTCAGAGAGGAGGAGCTTAGGAGGAGCCTGGGCAGAATGGGTGGAGTCAGAGAGGAGGGTGTATAGGAGGAGCCTGGGCAGAATGGGTGGGGTCAGACAGCAGAAGAGGGGCTTCGGAGGAGCCTAGTCAGATTGGGTGAGGTCAGAGAGGAGGGGTATAGGAGGAGCCTGGGCAGAGGGGGAATAGGAGGAGCCTAGTCAGATTGGGTGGGGTCAGAGAGGAGGGGTATAGGAGGAGCCTGGGCAGAATGGGTGGGGTCAGACAGCAGAGGAGGGGCTTAGGAGGAGCCTAGTCAGATTGGGTGGGGTCAAATAGGAGGAGCCTGGGCAGAATGGGTGAGGTCAGAGAGGAGGGGTAGAGGAGGAGCCTGGGCAGAGGGGGTAAAGGAGGAGCCTAGTCAGATTGGGTGGGGTCAAATAGGAGGAGCCTGGGCAGAATGGGTGGGGTCAAATAGGAGGAGCCTGGGCAGAATGGGTGGGGTCAGACATCAGAGGAGGGGCTTAGGAGGAGCCTAGTCAGATTGGGTGGGGTCAGAGAGGAGGGGGTATAGGAGGAGCCTAGTCAGATTGTGTGGGGTCAGACAGCAGAGGAGGGGCTTAGGAGGAGCCTAGTCAGATTGGGTGGGGTCAGAGAGGAGGGGTATAGGAGGAGCCTAGTCACATTGGGTGAGGTCAGAGAGGAGGGGTATAGGAGGAGCCTGGGCAGAGGGGGTTTAGGAGGAGCCTAGTCAGATTAGGTGGGGTCAGAGAGGAGGGGGTATAGGAGGAGCCTAGTCAGATTGTGTGGGGTCAGACATCAGAGGAGGGGCTTAGGAGGAGCCTAGTCAGATTGGGTGGGGTCAGAGAGGAGGGGCTTAGGAGGAGTCTGGGCAGAATGGGTGGAGTCAGAGAGGAGGAGCTTAGGAGGAGCCTGGGCAGAATGGGTGGAGTCAGAGAGGAGGGTGTATAGGAGGAGCCTGGGCAGAATGGGTGGGGTCAGACAGCAGAGGAGGGGTTTAGGAGGAGCTTAGTCAGAATGGGTGGGGTCAGACAGCAGAGGAGGGGCTTAGGAGGAGCCTAGTCAGATTGAGGTCAAATAGGAGGGGTATAGGAGGAGCCTGGGCAGAATGGGTGGGGTCAGACAGCAGAGGAGGGGTTTAGGAGGAGCCAAGTCAGATTGGGTGGGGTCAAATAGGAGGAGCCTGGGCAGAATGGGTGAGGTCAGAGAGGAGGGGCTGAGGAGGAGCCTGGGCAGAATGGGTGGAGTCAGACAGCAGAGGAGGGGCTTAGGAGGAGCCAGGGCAGGTTGGGTGGAGTCAGAGAGGAGGGGGTATAGGAGGAGCCTAGTCAGATTGGGTGGGGTCAGACAGCAGAGAAGGGGCTCCGGAGGAGCCTAGTCAGATTGGGTGAGGTCAGAGAGGAGGGGTATAGGAGGAGCCTGGGCAGAATGAGTGGGGTCAGAGGGGTATGGGAGGAGCCTGGGCAGAATGGGTGGAGTCAGAGAGGAGGGGGTATAGGAGGAGCCTAGTCAGATTGGGTGGGGTCCGAGAGCAGAGGAGGGGTTTAGGAGGAGCCTAGTCAGATTGGGTGTGATCAAATAGGAGGAGCTTGGGCAGAATGGGTGGGGTCTGAGGGCCTAGGAAGGGGTCATAGATGGAGGAGGATCCTGACTTATGGTGGGGAACTGCAAAAACTTTTTTAATGCACCCCCCTATACTTTCTGATTTCTGTTGGGAGGGGGCAGTTGGGGAGCAGTATTAAAAGGTGCTTAGGCGCAACGTGAAGAGCGATGAGGTGCACAGAATGGCATGCCTTCCAGGTACTTTTGGGGGGGGGGGCTACCATTATTTTTTATTGCTCTGATCCTCCCTCATGGGGTGTACCCCAAATGGTTAGGGGCAACGGGGGAGGGGGGGTGGCAAAAAGCTGTTTGACAGTTTCTGTTACCAACAGGGGTCACCATACGATTCTGCTGCAGTTATGGTATTGAAAGGTACAACAAGGAGCATGTGGATGTATTTTTGCAGGTGGGGTGCCCCAAAATTTTACTGCCAGCAGCAGCAGCCCCCCTCCTCCCCACCCAGCAGATTGGTATAGGTACTTTTAGGACATTTCTGTTGAAAAAAGAGGCTATAGCGAATCGTGCTATGAAATCCTAGAGCACTAACATTTGCTAAATAAAGGTGGCATCGGAGCATACGAATGAGGCAGAGAGAGGCTACTGTTGCCAATTGGTTTGGTGGGTCATAGTGAATAACCTCGGCATGCAAATAGGCAGTGTGAGGATTGGCAGTGTCTGTAGAGAATTTTGGCATGCTCTTCAGCTTATTTTTTCCTCCTTACGTTGGCTATGAACTACAGAGGAAAGGCCCAGCCTTACTGTTGGACAAAACATGTATTTATGATTTTAAGAAGTGTAGTCTGACTGTACTGAGAGGGGCTGTACAGTACGGTAAATGCCTGTATACCCCTGCAATGTGCATCCAACTGTCACTTGAGATTCAATAGCGAACGAAGCAGCTGGGTTACTGACTGAATGTAAATGGAAGGCACATAGCAAGGGTGTTTGTGGTCACTCAAATGATTGAAACCTGGTTGATGCACTACCAAAGCTGGGGTTCCAGGAGGGAACATTTGAGGGGCATTGAGATGGTGGTGCCCAGAGGTCAAAATACGTTTCAGAGACAGAGAGGTACTGCGGTCCTGGTCCCACATTGGGGGTAGTCAAAAGTCCTGCTAAAGATTTCTGTCCAACTGTTACCACGTTTTGTGCAGCCTGGCTCCCTCTGTAACGATTCCCCAGTGTCTTTCGATCCTACAGATGACTGTAGCAAACTTCCCAAATTTTTTCTTGGCCTCATACCCCCAAAGGAGTGCCTGACATTTGCCAGCCTAACGATACTCACATTCTGGGAAAAACCTCACTAACCATGCATATTTATGCACCACACATGGCAAATCCTTGCAATTGCAGAACATCATATCGCACTTGTCATCTTTGAGGTGCTGTAAGTATTTGGATTTGAGGGAAATATTCATCCTTGCTTGCTCTCCCACCTGAAGTCTATGGTGCTGCTGTTCCTTTCTCACATGTCCCTACAAAGAGACAAGTGACACACAGACTCAATCACTCAGCAAACATATATGCTTTGACGCTTTCATCTTGCTGTTTACCTTCCAAATGTTCCCCCTTCACCACAAATACAGGCCAGCCATTCCTCATCCCCTCAGTCATCGTAGTCCTTCACTCCTTAGGCCCTGCAAGACAAAAATGAACAAGAATCATGTCAACAAGCAGAAGAAAAGCCTCAGTGTGCTCTTTTGTTCATACTGCTGCCCACTAGTAACACTTCATGGCCACTGCAGCTTAAGAATGGGACTGAGAAGAGGGCTCTCCTATGCAAATAATGTCCTCCCATGTATACTTTCTTCTGAGACGGTCGGCGGCTTGTGCCGTGATACTGCCTCCAACATATGGTCTTCAACCAAATTTAAAAAAAGCCCACCTGCCTTAGACGAAGGATTTTGCCACTCGAAGGAAGCACATGGGGACATCACCATCATTTAGCAGGGTCCTAAATTGCCTGCTGTCCGCCTGTATACAGAACAAGGACGTTTGTGGCCGTTCGTGAGCGTTCTTCAAAGGAAGGAGGTGGGTGAATAAATCCAAGATGCCAGGGCAGGCCCAGCCCAGCCCAGTGCAGCCCAGCCCGGCACAGCGCACTGCTGTGGAGGTCCACTCCTTCACATCCTGCAGCAGGCATGATGCAGATCTACTAGAGCAAAGGCTTGACTCTGCTCTTGTCTGTCTCTTAAAGGAAACAATCTTTCCAACTTCTTATTGCACCTAATAAATGGACTCTAGCTAGCCTCAAACTCGACCCATCATTTCATTAGCCAGAGCTCATACTTGACCTTTATTTCTATCCAAGCTCACTGGCACCAAACCCCTGATTTGAGCGAGTGTCTCACACTAAAATGAAAAATCACCATCAACCAACCTATTTTACAATAAGTGTAGCACCATCCTCGCATTCTTGTGCTCAGTTATAACCCCCAATACCACAATTGCACTCTGCAATTCACCAAACTTAAAGGACAAAGAATGAAGACATTGATAAAGGAAGATAAGGCCTTGTTCCTAGCACCTACTTGAGAAATAGGGCGGTTGGTAGAAGGTCATGAGAGAAAACATATGAAATGTTGGGAGACACCTGCTAAAAAAAACACTAGCAAAAAAAAAAAAATCACTGTTTGAAAATTTCCCACCTTGGGATACTTCTACAGCACTGGCAGGATTCGAACCCTGGCCTGTGAGGGCTGTCCACCCCAAAGGTACAAGCCTTACCTTTGAGCTATAGCTCCTTGGTGGTCTAGAGGATTGCAGTAGTAACTATAAGCAACATACAGGCCTTGGTGTCCTTCCCTGTGGCTTCCATTGCACATTAAATGGATGACCATGACATAAGGACAATTTGATAGGCTACTTACATGGAAACCAGAAAAACACTTAGCAAAAAAAAAAAAGGTAATCACTGTTTGAAAATTTCCCACCTTGGGATACTTCTACAGCACTGGCAGGATTCGAACCCTGGCCTGTGAGGGCTGTCCACACCAAAGGTACAAGCCTTACCTTTGAGCTATAGCTCCTTGGTGGTCTGGAGGATTGCGGTAGTAACTATAAGCAACATACAGGCCTTGGTGTCCTTTCCTGTGGCTTCCATTGCACATTAAATGGATGACCATGACATACGGACAATTTGATAGGATACTTACATGGAAACCAGAAAAACACTTAGCAAAAAAAAAAAAAAGAAAATCACTGTTTCAAAATATCCCACCTTGGGATACTTCTACAGCACTGGCAGGATTCGAACCCTGGCCTGTGAGGGCTGTCCCCGCCAAAGGTACAAGCCTTACCTTTGAGCTATAGCTCCTTGGTGGTCTAGAGGATTGCAGTAGTAACTATAAGCAACATACAGGCCTTGGTGTCCTTCCCTGTGGCTTCCATTGCACATTAAAAGGATGACCATGACATAAGGACAATTTGATAGGCTACTTACATGGAAACCAGTGTGGTCCAGTGGGTAAGTTCCTGCCTTCCATCCAGGCATCCCGGGTTCGGCACCAGGTAAGTAAATTGGTAAGTAAAATGTGACTGTGTGGTTGTGTAAGAGTGGAATCATGCCTAGCGAAAGAGGGATTGCAGATTGGTCGGTAAGTAAAATAGGTGTGGAAAGAAAGGTGAAAGAGAACGGGTGTTGTCTGACCCTGGGCATGTTGGGTGGGGTCAGAGAGGAGGGGGTATAGAAGGAGCCTGGGCAGAATGGGTGGGGTCAGACAGCAGAGGAGGGGCTTAGGAGGAGCCTAGTCAGATTGGGTGGGGTCAGAGAGAAGGGGCTTAGGAGGAGCCTGGGCAGAATGGGTGGAGTCAGAGAGGAGGAGCTTAGGAGGAGCCTGGGCAGAATGGGTGGAGTCAGAGAGGAGGGTGTATAGGAGGAGCCTGGGCAGAATGGGTGGGGTCAGACAGCAGAGGAGGGGCTTAGGAGGAGCCTAGTCAGATTGGGGTCAAATAGGAGGGGTATAGGAGGAGCCTGGTCAGAGGGGTATGGGAGGGGCCTGGGCAGAATGGGTGGAGTTAGAGGGGAGGGTGTATAGGAGGAGCCTGGGCAGAATGGGTGGGGTCAGACAGCAGAGGAGGGGTTTAGGAGGAGCCAAGTCAGATTGGGAGGGGTCAAATAGGAGGAGCCTGGGCAGAATGGGTGAGGTCAGAGAGGAGGGGTATAGGAGGAGCCTGGGAAGAATGGGTGGGGTCAGACAGCAGAGGAGGGGCTTAGGAGGAGCCTAGTCAGATTGGGTGAGGTCAGAGAGGAGGGGTATAGGAGGAGCCTGGGCAGAGGGGGTATAGGAGGAGCATAGTCAGATTGGGTGAGGTCAGAGAGGAGGGGTATAGGAGGAGCCTAGTCAGATTGGGTGGGGTCAGAGAGGAGGGGCTTAGGAGGAGCCTAGTCAGATTGGGTGGGGTCAAATAGGAGGGGTCTGGGCAGAATGGGTGGGGTCAGACAGCAGAGGAGGGGCTTAGGAGGAGCCTAGTCAGATTGGGTGGGGTCAAATAGGAGGAGCCTGGGCAGAATGGGTGGGGTCAGACATCAGAGGAGGGGCTTAGGAGGAGCCTAGTCAGATTGGGTGGGGTCAGAGAGGAGGGGTATAGGAGGAGCCTGGGTAGAATGGGTGGGGTCAGACAGCAGAGGAGGGGCTTAGGAGGAGCCTAGTCAGATTGGGTGGGGTCAGAGAGGAGGGGTATAGGAGGAGCCTAGTCAGATTGGGTGAGGTCAGAGAGGAGGGGTATAGGAGGAGCCTGGGCAGAGGGGGTTTAGGAGGAGCCTAGTCATATTGGGTGGGGTCAGACAGCAGAGGAGGGGCTTAGGAGGAGCCTAGTCAGATTGGGTGGGGTCAGAGAGAAGGGGCTTAGGAGGAGTCTGGGCAGAATGGGTGGAGTCAGAGAGGAGGAGCTTAGGAGGAGCCTGGGCAGAATGGGTGGAGTCAGAGAGGAGGGTGTATAGGAGGAGCCTGGGCAGAATGGGTGGGGTCAGACAGCAGAGGAGGGGCTTAGGAGGAGCCTAGTCAGATTGGGGTCAAATAGGAGGGGTATAGGAGGAGCCTGGTCAGAGGGGTATGGGAGGAGCCTGGGCAGAATGGGTGGAGTTAGAGAGGAGGGTGTATAGGAGGAGCCTGGGCAGAATGGGTGGGTTCAGACAGCAGAGGAGGGGCTTAGGGGGAGCCTAGTCAGATTGGGTGGGGTCAGAGAGGAGGGGTATAGGAGGAGCCTGGGCAGAATGGGTGGGTTCAGACAGCAGAGGAGGGGCTTAGGGGGAGCCTAGTCAGATTGGGTGGGGTCAGAGAGGAGGGGTATAGGAGGAGCCTGGGCAGAATGGGTGGGGTCAGACAGCAGAGGAGGGGCTTAGGAGGAGCCTAGTCAGATTGGGGTCAAATAGGAGGGGTATAGGAGGAGCCTGGTCAGAGGGGTATGGGAGGAGCCTGGGCAGAATGGGTGGGTTCAGACAGCAGAGGAGGGGCTTAGGGGGAGCCTAGTCAGATTGGGTGGGGTCAGAGAGGAGGGGTATAGGAGGAGCCTGGGCAGAATGGGTGGGTTCAGACAGCAGAGGAGGGGCTTAGGAGGAGCTTAGTCAGATTGGGTGGGGTCAAATAGGAGGGGTATAGGAGGAGCCTGGGTAGAATGGGTGGGGTCAGAGGGGTATGGGAGGAGCCTGGGCAGAATGGGTGGAATCAGAGAGGAGGGGGTATAGGATGAGCCTAGTCAGATTGGGTGGGGTCAGACAGCAGAGGAGGGGCTTAGGAGGAGCCTAGTCAGATTGGGTGGGGTCAAATAGGAGGAGCCTGGGCAGAATGGGTGGGGTCAGACAGCAGAGGAGGGGTTTAGGAGGAGCTTAGTCAGAATGGGTGGGGTCAGACAGCAGAGGAGGGGCTTAGGAGGAGCCTAGTCAGATTGGGTGGGGTCAAATAGGAGGGGCCTGGGCAGAATGGGTGGGGTCAGACAGCAGAGGAGGGGTTTAGGAGGAGCTTAGTCAGATTGGGTGGGGTCAAATAGGAGGGGTATAGGAGGAGCCTGGGTAGAATGGGTGGGGTCAGAGGGGTATGGGAGGAGCCTGGGCAGAATGGGTGGAATCAGAGAGGAGGGGGTATAGGAGGAGCCTAGTCAGATTGGGTGGGGTCAGACAGCAGAGGAGGGGCTTAGGAGGAGCCTAGTCAGATTGGGTGGGGTCAAATAGGGGGAGCCTGGGCAGAATGGGTGGGGTCAGACAGCAGAGGAGGGGTTTAGGAGGAGCTTAGTCAGATTGGGTGGGGTCAAATAGGAGGGGTATAGGAGGAGCCTGGGTAGAATGGGTGTGGTCAGAGGGGTATGGGAGGAGCCTGGGCAGAATGGGTGGAATCAGAGAGGAGGGGGTATAGGAGGAGCCTAGTCAGATTGGGTGGGGTCAGACAGCAGAGGAGGGGCTTAGGAGGAGCCTAGTCAGATTGGGTGGGGTCAAATAGGAGGAGCCTGGGCAGAATGGGTGAGGTCAGAGAGGAGGGGCTTAGGAGGAGTCTGGGCAGAATGGGTGGAGTCAGAGAGGAGGAGCTTAGGAGGAGCCTGGGCAGAATGGGTGGAGTCAGAGAGGAGGGTGTATAGTGGAGCCTGGGCAGAATGGGTGGGGTCAGACAGCAGAGGAGGGGCTTAGGAGGAGCCTAGTCAGATTGGGGTCAAATAGGAGGGGTATAGGAGGAGCCTGGTCAGAGGGGTATGGGAGGAGCCTGGGCAGAATGGGTGAGGTCAGAGAGGAGGGGTATAGGAGGAGCCTAGTCAGATTGGGTGGGGTCAGAGAGGAGGGGCTTAGGAGGAGACTGGGCAGATTGGGTGGGGTCAAATAGGAGGAGCCTGGGCAGAATGGGTGAGGTCAGAGAGGAGGGGTATAGGAGGAGCCTGGGCAGAGGGGGTAAAGGAGGAGCCTAGTCAGATTGGGTGGGGTCAAATAGGAGGAGCCTGGGCAGAATGGGTGGGGTCAGACAGCAGAGGAGGGGCTTAGGAGGAGCCTAGTCAGATTGGGTGAGGTCAGAGAGGAGGGGTATAGGAGGAGCCTGGGCAGAGGGGGTATAGGAGGAGCCTAGTCAGGTTGGGTGAGGTCAGAGAGGAGGGGTATAGGAGGAGCCTAGTCAGATTGGGTGGGGTCAGAGAGGAGGGGCTTAGGAGGAGCCTGGGCAGATTGGGTGGGGTCAAATAGGAGGAGCCTGGGCAGAATGGGTGAGGTCAGAGAGGAGGGGTATAGGAGGAGCCTGGGCAGAGGGGGTAAAGGAGGAGCCTAGTCAGATTGGGTGGGGTCAAATAGGAGGAGCCTGGGCAGAATGGGTGGGGGTCAGACAGCAGAGGAGGGGCTTAGGAGGAGCCTAGTCAGATTGGGTGGGGTCAGAGAGGAGGAGTATAGGAGGAGCCTGGGTAGGTTGGGTGGGGTCAGACAGCAGAGGAGGGGCTTAGGAGGAGCCTAGTCAGATTAGGTGAGGTCAGAGAGGAGGGGTATAGGAGGAGCCTGGGCAGAGGGGGTTTAGGAGGAGCCTGGGCAGAGGGGGTTTAGGAGGAGCCTGGGCAGAGGGGGTTTAGGAGGAGCCTAGTCAGATTGGGTGAGATCAGAGAGGAGGGGCTTAGGAGGAGTCTGGGCAGAATGGGGGGAGTCAGAGAGGAGGAGCTTAGGAGGAGCCTGGACAGAATGGGTGGAGTCAGAGAGGAGGGTGTATAGGAGAAGCCTGGGCAGAATGGGTGGGGTCAGACAGCAGAGGAGGGGCTTAGGAGGAGCCTAGTCAGATTGGGGTCAAATAGGAGGGGTATAGGAGGAGCCTGGGCAGAATGGGTGGAATCAGAGAGGAGGGTGTATAGGAGGAGCCTGGGCAGAATGGGTGGGGTCAGACAGCAGAGGAGGGGTTTAGGAGGAGCCAAGTCAGATTGGGTGGGGTCAAATAGGAGGAGCCTGGGCAGAATGGGTGAGGTCAGAGAGGAGGGGTATAGGAGGAGCCTGGGCAGAATGGGTGGGGTCAGACAGCAGAGGAGGGGTTTAGGAGGAGCCTAGTCAGATTGGGTGGGGTCAGAGAGGAGGGGGTATAGGAGGAGCTTAGTCAGAATGGGTGGGGTCAGACAGCAGAGGAGGGGCTTAGGAGGAGCCTAGTCAGATTGGGGTCAAATAGGAGGGGTATAGGAGGAGCCTGGGCAGAATGGGTGGGGTCAGAGGGGAATGGGAGGAGCCTGGGCAGAATGGGTGGAGTCAGAGAGGAGGGGGTATAGGAGGAGCCTAGTCAGATTGGGTGGGGTCAGAGAGCAGAGGAGGGGTTTAGGAGGAGCCTAGTCAGATTGGGTGTGGTCAAATAGGAGGAGCCTGGGCAGAATGGGTGGGGTCTGAGGGCCTAGGAAGGGGTCATAGATGGAGGAGGATCCTGACTTATGGTGGGGAACTGCAAAAACTTTTTTAATGCACCCCCCTATACTTTCTGATTTCTGTTGGGAGGGGGCAGTTGGGGAGCAGTATTAAAAGGTGCTTAGGCGCAACGTAAAGAGCGATGAGGTGCACAGAATGGCATGCCTTCCAGGTACTTTGGGGGGGGGGGGGCTACCATTATTTTTTATTGCTCCGATCCTCCCTCATGGGGTGTACCCCAAATGGTTAGGGGCAACGGGGGAGGGGGGGTGGCAAAAAGCTGTTTGACAGTTTCTGTTACCAACAGGGGTCACCATACGATTCTGCTGCAGTTATGGTATTGAAAGGTACAACAAGGAGCATGTGGATGTATTTTTGCAGGTGGGGTGCCCCAAAATTTTACTGCCAGCAGCAGCAGCCCCCCTCCTCCCCACCCAGCAGATTGGTATAGGTACCTTTAGGACATTTCTGTTGAAAAAAGAGGCTATAGCGAATCGTGCTATGAAATCCTAGAGCACTAACATTTGCTAAATAAAGGTGGCATCGGAGCATACGAATGAGGCAGAGAGAGGCTACTGTTGCCAATTGGTTTGGTGGGTCATAGTGAATAACCTCGGCATGCAAATAGGCAGTGTGAGGATTGGCAGTGTCTGTAGAGAATTTTGGCATGCTCTTCAGCTTATTTTTTCCTCCTTACGTTGGCTATGAACTACAGAGGAAAGGCCCGGCCTTACTGTTGGACAAAACATGTATTTATGATTTTAAGAAGTGTAGTCTGACTGTACTGAGAGGGGCTGTACAGTACGGTAAATGCCTGTATACCCCTGCAATGTGCATCCAACTGTCACTTGAGATTCAATAGCGAACAAAGCAGCTGGGTTACTGACTGAATGTAAATGGAAGGCACATAGCAAGGGTGTTTGTGGTCACTCAAATGATTGAAACCTGGTTGATGCACTACCAAAGCTGGGGTTCCAGGAGGGAACTTTTGAGGGGCATTGAGATGGTGGTGCCCAGAGGTCAAAATACGTTTCAGAGACAGAGAGGTACTGCGGTCCTGGTCCCACATTGGGGGTAGTCAAAAGTCCTGCTAAAGATTTCTGTCCAACTGTTACCACGTTTTGTGCAGCCTGGCTCCCTCTGTAACGATTCCCCAGAGTCTTTCGATCCTACAGATGACTGTAGCAAACTTCCCAAATTTTTTCTTGGCCTCATACCCCCAAAGGAGTGCCTGACATTTGCCAGCCTAACGATACTCACATTCTGGGAAAAACCTCACTAACCATGCATATTTATGCACCACACATGGCAAATCCTTGCAATTGCAGAACATCATATCGCACTTGTCATCTTTGAGGTGCTGTAAGTATTTGGATTTGAGGGAAATATTCATCCTTGCTTGCTCTCCCACCTGAAGTCTATGGTGCTGCTGTTCCTTTCTCACATGTCCCTACAAAGAGACAAGTGACACACAGACTCAATCACTCAGCAAACATATATGCTTTGACGCTTTCATCTTGCTGTTTACCTTCCAAATGTTCCCCCTTCACCACAAATACAGGTCAGCCATTCCTCATCCCCTCAGTCATCGTAGTCCTTCACTCCTTAGGCCCTGCAAGACAAAAATGAACAAGAATCATGTCAACAAGCAGAAGAAAAGCCTCAGTGTGCTCTTTTGTTCATACTGCTGCCCACTAGTAACACTTCATGGCCACTGCAGCTTAAGAATGGGACTGAGAAGAGGGCTCTCCTATGCAAATAATGTCCTCCCATGCATACTTTCTTCTGAGACGGTCGGCGGCTTGTGCCGTGATACTGCCTCCAACATATGGTCTTTAACCAAATTTTAAAAAAGCCCACCTGCCTTAGACGAAGGATTTTGCCACTCGAAGGAAGCACATGGGGACATCACCATCATTTAGCAGGGTCCTAAATTGCCTGCTGTCCGCCTGTATACAGAACAAGGCCGTTCGTGGCCGTTCGTGAGTGTTCTTCAAAGGAAGGAGGTGGGTGAATAAATCCAAGATGCCAGGGCAGGCCCAGCCCAGCCCAGTGCAGCCCAGCCCGGCACAGCGCACTGCTGTGGAGGTCCACTCCTTCACATCCTGCAGCAGGCATGATGCAGATCTACTAGAGCAAAGGCTTGACTCTGCTTTTGTCTGTCTCTTAAAGGAAACAATCTTTCCAACTTCTTATTGCACCTAATAAATGGACTCTAGCTAGCCTCAAACTCGACCCATCATTTCATTAGCCAGAGCTCATACTTGACCTTTATTTCTATCCAAGCTCACTGGCACCAAACCCCTGATTTGAGCGAGTGGCTCACACTAAAATGAAAAATCACCATCAACCAACCTATTTTACAATAAGTGTAGCACCATCCTCGCATTCTTGTGCTCAGTTATAACCCCCAATACCACAATTGCACTCTGCAATTCACCAAACTTAAAGGACAAAGAATGAAGACATTGATAAAGGAAGATAAGGCCTTGTTCCTAGCACCTACTTGAGAAATAGGGCGGTTGGTAGAAGGTCATGAGAGAAAACATATGAAATGTTGGGAGACACCTGCTAAAAAAACACTAGCAAAAAAAAACAAAATCACTGTTTGCAAATTTCCCACCTTGGGATACTTCTACAGCACTGGCAGGATTCGAACCCTGGCCTGTGAGGGCTGTCCCCACCAAAGGTACAAGGCTTACCTTTGAGCTATAGCTCCTTGGTGGTCTGGAGGATTGCAGTAGTAACTATAAGCAACATACAGGCCTTGGTGTCCTTCCCTGTGGCTTCCATTGCACATTAAATGGATGACCATGACATAAGGACAATTTGATAGGCTACGTACATGGAAACCAGAAAAACACTTAGCAAAAAAAAAAAAGAAAATCACTGTTTGAAAATTTCCCACCTTGGGATACTTCTACAGCACTGGCAGGATTCGAACCCTGGCCTGTGAGGGCTGTCCCCACCAAAGGTACAAGGCTTACCTTTGAGCTATAGCTCCTTGGTGGTGTGGAGGATTGCAGTAGTAACTATAAGCAACATACAGGCCTTGGTGTCCTTTCCTGTGGCTTCCATTGCACATTAAATGGATGACCATGACATAAGGACAATTTGATAGGCTACTTACATGGAAACCAGAAAAACACTTAGCAAAAAAAAAAAAAGGAAATCACTGTTTGAAAATTTCCCACCTTGGGATACTTCTACAGCACTGGCAGGATTCGAACCCTGGCCTGTGAGGGCTGTCCACACCAAAGGTACAAACCTTACCTTTGAGCTATAGCTCCTTGGTGGTCTGGAGGATTGCAGTAGTAACTATAAGCAACATACAGACCTTGGTGTCCTTTCCTGTGGCTTCCATTGCACATTAAATGGATGACCATGACATACGGACAATTTGATAGGCTACTTACATGGAAACCAGAAAAACACTTAGCAAAAAAAAAAAGAAAATCATTGTTTGAAAATTTCCCACCTTGGGATACTTCTACAGCACTGGCAGGATTCGAACCCTGGCCTGTGAGGGCTGTCCCCACCTAAGGTACAAGCCTTACCTTTGAGCTATAGCTCCTTGGTGGTCTAGAGGATTGCAGTAGTAACTATAAGCAACATACAGGCCTTGGTGTCCTTTCCTGTGGCTTCCATTGCACATTAAATGGATGACCATGACATACGGACAATTTGATAGGCTACTTACATGGAAACCAGAAAAACACTTAGCAAAAAAAAAAAAGAAAATCATTGTTTGAAAATTTCCCACCTTGGGATACTTCTACAGCACTGGCAGGATTCGAACCCTGGCCTGTGAGGGCTGTCCCCACCAAAGGTACAAGCCTTACCTTTGAGCTATAGCTCCTTGGTGGTCTAGAGGATTGCAGTAGTAACTATAAGCAACATACAGGCCTTGGTGTCCTTCCCTGTGGCTTCCATTGCACATTAAAAGGATGACCATGACATAAGGACAATTTGATAGGCTACTTACATGGAAACCAGTGTGGTCCAGTGGGTAAGTTCCTGCCTGGCATCCAGGGTTCAAATCCCGGGTTCGGCACCAGGTAAGTAAATTGGTAAGTAAAATGTGTCTGTGTGGTTGTGTAAGAGTGGAATCATGCCTAGCAAAAGAGGGATTGCAGATTGGTCGGTAAGTAAAATAGGTGTGGAAAGAAAGGTGAAAGAAAGAGAATGGGTGTTGTCTGTAGGAGGAGGACCCTGGGCGTGTTGGGAGGGGTCAGAGAGGAGGGGTTATAGGAGGAGCCTGGGCAGAATGGGTGGGGTCAGACAGCAGAGGAGGGGCTTAGGAGGAACCTAGTCAGATTGGGTGAGGTCAGAGAGGAGGGGTATAGGAGGAGCCTGGGCAGAGGGGGTGTAGGAGGAGCCTGGGCAGAATGGGTGGAGTCAGAGAGGAGGGTGTATAGGAGGAGCCTGGGCAGAATGGGTGGAGTCAGAGAGGAGGGTGTATAGGAGGAGCCTGGGCAGAATGGGTGGGGTCAGACAGCAGAGGAGGGGCTTAGGAGGAGCCTAGTCAGATTGGGTGAGGTCAGAGAGGAGGGGTATAGGAGGAGCCTAGTCAGATTGGGTGGGGTCAGAGAGGAGGGGCTTAGGAGGAGCCTGGGCAGAATGAGTGGGGTCAGACAGCAGAGGAGGGGCTTAGGGGGAGCCTAGTCAGATTGGGTGGGGTCAAATAGGAGGAGCCTGGGCAGAATGGGTGGAGTCAGACAGCAGAGGAGGGGCTTAGGGGGAGCCTGGGCAGAATGGGTGGGGTCAGAGGGGTATGGGAGGAGCCTGGGCAGAATGGGTGGGGTCAGACAGCAGAGGAGGGGTTTAGGAGGAGCCAAGTCAGATTGGGTGGGGTCAAATAGGAGGGGTATAGGAGGAGCCTGGGTAGAATGGGTGGGGTCAGAGGGGTATGGGAGGAGCATGGGCAGAATGAGTGGAATCAGAGAGGAGGGGCTTAGGAGGAGTCTGGGCAGAATGGGTAGAGTCAGAGAGGAGGAGCTTAGGAGGAGCCTGGGCAGAATGGGTGGAGTCAGAGAGGAGGGTGTATAGGAGGAGCCTGGGCAGAATGGGTGGGGTCAGACAGCAGAGGAGGGGCTTCGGAGGAGCCTAGTCAGATTGGGTGAGGTCAGAGAGGAGGGGTATAGGAGGAGCCTGGGCAGAATGGGTGGGGTCAGGCAGCAGAGGAGGGGCTTAGGAGGAGCCTAGTCAGATTGGGTGGGGTCAAATAGGAGGAGCCTGGGCAGAATGGGTGAGGTCAGAGAGGAGGGGTATAGGAGGAGCCTGGGCAGAGGGGGTAAAGGAGGAGCCTAGTCAGATTGGGTGGGGTCAGAGAGGAGGGGTATAGGAGGAGCCTGGGCAGAATGGGTGGAATCAGAGAGGAGGGGGGTATAGGAGGAGCCTAGTCAGATTGGGTGGGGTCAGAGAGGAGGGGGTATAGGAGGAGCCTAGTCAGATTGTGTGGGGTCAGACAGCAGAGGAGGGGCTTGGGGGGAGCCTAGTCCGATTGGGTGGGGTCAGAGAGGAGGGGTATAGGAGGAGCCTGGGCAGAATGGGTGGAATCAGAGAGGAGGGGGGTATAGGAGGAGCCTAGTCAGATTGGGTGGGGTCAGACAGCAGAGGAGGGGCTTGGGGGGAGCCTAGTCAGATTGGGTGGGGTCAGAGAGGAGGGGTATAGGAGGAGCCTGGGCAGAATGGGTGGGGTCAGAGAGGAGGGCCTTAGGGGGAGCCTAGTCAGATTGGGTGGGGTCAGAGAGGAGGGGTATAGGAGGAGCCTGGGCAGAATGGGTGGGGTCAGAGAGGAGGGGTATAGGAGGAGCCTAGTCAGATTGGGTGAGGTCAGAGAGGAGGGGTATAGGAGGAGCCTGGGCAGAGGGGGTTTAGGAGGAGCCTAGTCATATTGGGTGGGGTCAGACAGCAGAGGAGGGGCTTAGGAGGAGCCTAGTCATATTGGGTGGGGTCAGACTGCAGAGGAGGGGTTTAGGGGGAGCCTGGGCAGAATGGGTGGGGTATGGGAGGAGCCTGGGCAGAATGGGTGGAATCAGAGAGGAGGGGGGTATAGGAGGAGCCTAGTCAGATTGGGTGGGGTCAGACAGCAGAGGAGGGGCTGAGCCTAGTCAGATTGGCTGGGGTCAAATAGGAGGAGCCTGGGCAGAATGGGTGGAGTCAGAGAGGAGGAGCTTAGGAGGAGCCTGGGCAGAATGGGTGGGGTCAGACAGCAGAGGAGGGGCTTAGGAGGAGCCTAGTCAGATTGGGGTCAAATAGGAGGGGTATAGGAGGAGCCTGGTCAGAGGGGTATGGGAGGGGCCTGGGCAGAATGGGTGGAGTTAGAGAGGAGGGTGTATAGGAGGAGCCTGGGCAGAATGGGTGGAGTCAGAGAGGAGGAGCTTAGGAGGAGCCTGGGCAGAATGGGTGGGGTCAGACAGCAGAGGAGGGGCTTAGGAGGAGCCTAGTCAGATTGGGGTCAAATAGGAGGGGTATAGGAGGAGCCTGGTCAGAGGGGTATGGGAGGGGCCTGGGCAGAATGGGTGGAGTTAGAGAGGAGGGTGTATAGGAGGAGCCTGGGCAGAATGGGTGGGGTCAGACAGCAGAGGAGGGGTTTAGGAGGAGCCAAGTCAGATTGGGTGGGGTCAAATAGGAGGAGCCTGGGCAGAATGGGTGAGGTCAGAGAGGAGGGGTATAGGAGGAGCCTGGGCAGAATGGGTGGGGTCAGACAGCAGAGGAGGGGCTTAGGAGGAGCCTAGTCAGATTGGGTGAGGTCAGAGAGGAGGGGTATAGGAGGAGCCTGGGCAGAGGGGGTATAGGAGGAGCATAGTCAGATTGGGTGAGGTCAGAGAGGAGGGGTATAGGAGGAGCCTAGTCAGATTGGGTGGGGTCAGAGAGGAGGGGCTTAGGAGGAGCCTGGGCAGAATGGGTGGGGTCAGACAGCAGAGGAGGGGCTTAGGAGGAGCCTAGTCAGATTGGGTGGGGTCAAATAGGAGGAGCCTGGGCAGAATGGGTGGGGTCAGACATCAGAGGAGGGGCTTAGGAGGAGCCTAGTCAGATTGGGTGGGGTCAGAGAGGAGGGGTATAGGAGGAGCCTGGGTAGAATGGGTGGGGTCAGACAGCAGAGGAGGGGCTTAGGAGGAGCCTAGTCAGATTGGGTGAGGTCAGAGAGGAGGGGTATAGGAGGAGCCTGGGCAGAGGGGGTTTAGGAGGAGCCTAGTCATATTGGGTGGGGTCAGACAGCAGAGGAGGGGCTTAGGAGGAGCCTAGTCAGATTGGGTGGGGTCAGAGAGAAGGGGCTTAGGAGGAGTCTGGGCAGAATGGGTGGAGTCAGAGAGGAGGAGCTTAGGAGGAGCCTGGGCAGAATGGGTGGAGTCAGAGAGGAGGGTGTATAGGAGGAGCCTGGGCAGAATGGGTGGGGTCAGACAGCAGAGGAGGGGCTTAGGAGGAGCCTAGTCAGATTGGGGTCAAATAGGAGGGGTATAGGAGGAGCCTGGTCAGAGGGGTATGGGAGGAGCCTGGGCAGAATGGGTGGAGTTAGAGAGGAGGGTGTATAGGAGGAGCCTGGGCAGAATGGGTGGGTTCAGACAGCAGAGGAGGGGCTTAGGGTGAGGTTCCGTGACGGTTCCGTGACGACTTGAACCCGTGTTTTCAAGTTTGTCGGAAATACATAAAATTAGTATCAGCGAACCGCAAATGATCCATTTAGTATATCCTAGTGTTTTCGCTACGCTACGAGCAAGAGCACTCCTTCCACTGACACATTTCTGATATACACACGGCATCCATCTTAAGATCATGGCCGCCATTTTGTGGTTCCTTGCCCTCACATATGCAATAGCCTCTGATCATTTCATTCACTTCACTTTGATTAAGGACACGTAGCCTTAGCCGGAGATTCACCTCTTACATGACACGTGCACCTTAAACCAGATCACGCTGAAGCTGCATGACTCGACAAAGGCTGCCTCCTCTGCCCGAGGCCAGCCCACCTGAACTGGTTTTCCTGTCCATTGTACCTGATCATGATTAGGCGGCCGAAGCCGGTAGCCTTGCCCATTTACAACCCACAAACATCTCTTATCCCGCTTTTCTATCTTCTGCACCTGGCTCTGCTCCTTTCCTTCTGGACCTTTATTAGGGGGAGGTAACGAACTTTACGATGAGGCGGTCCGGGTCTTGAATGCAATATTGACAAGGGATTGTGATGGACTGGTGGGAACCCCTCTTCGTGATGTTTTGTATCAGATATTATCGACAGTTCCTGTGTAACGCCAAATATTTATTGTTTAGAGACACAAAGGTTTGGGAATGTACCGACATGTGAAATATTTGCCTAGAGCACAATTTTTAGTATATAAGGAGCAACCCACTTTGTACAAATCGAACAGTCTCCTAGATTCTGCCCGTGTGTAGATTCTGTGACTTCTGTGTCCCTGCAGTAATAAACCTTTGGTCTTTGACGCCACCATCGAGAAGCCCGTGTTTCTGTTCATTTGTGCACCAAGGCAGGTGGAACTCCGGGGTCTTCGGGTGTTGTACCCTGACACCTCTGGACGGAACCAAAAAGTCCAGAACTCCAATTGGCGCCCAACGTGGGGCGACGTCATTCGGTACCGGTCCAAAAGCCTGAAGAGTTCGAGAAGCTTCGTGTGAAGATTCCTGAGGGAGGCGCCCCACTTCATCGATCCCGGCATATCGCAAAAGTGGCCCTGAAGTTCTCTTCCACGAGGGTTCCCGTTCAGGACGGCTGCAGTGGGCCGTTGCCTTGACCGTCGCCCTGTCTTGGACCCGAAGTGGTGCAGTCCTTAGTACGGCGAAACGTGACGGGTTTCTCCTTGGTGACGTCTTCAGTGCCTCAGTTAAGTATTTAGTGATAGCTAGCTGGTTACTTTTGTGAGGATTGTTAAAAATCCTTGATCGGTTCTTGGTTTGGTTTGGTTTTGTAAGATTATCTTTGGTTGTTCTAGTTACGATAATCTATTTGGTTCAGTTTTGGGTATCGATACATCAGTTCGTTTTGGTAGGCCTAAGTTCTTGGTTCAAGTGCACAAATTTGTTCCGTGTTTTGTTTGTTTTGTGTTCCGGACTGAAAATGGTAAGTCGGAAAATGTTGTCTTGTTTTAGTTGCAACAGTGACTCACAATTAGAGGATTCCTGTCTGGTTCCTCCGATTGGGACTCCCCTTTATGATCTATATTGCAAGTATGGTGTGGGTCCTATAACTTATAATGAGATATGGGTCCGCTATTGTAAGAAGGATGGTGTCCTTAGTTGGCCACTGCATGGTAGTTTTGAACAAGAGATTCTCGACAATTTAGAAGAGAAATTGTTTAGGAAGAAAGCCCGGCCGGCAATGTTTGACTCTTTTCGTTATTGGCGGAAAGAATCCAAACAGAGAGAAATGAAAAGGTTGAAAAAAGAGCAAAAAGAACTAGAAGAGTTAACTCTAGAGCAAGCGACTAAGCAGTTGCAGGCTAACGAGTGTGAGAAAGCCATAGATGTAGCCATTAGAGAGCGTAACTTAGCGATTGACAAGTGCTATCCTGCCTTGCCATCGAAAATGGCTAAGATATTGGAGGATTCCGAAAACGATCCTCTGCTATCTTATCTGTTACGGTCGCCTCCACCGTATGCACAAGGTGCTACGGCTCCACTAATCCCGAATGTTCAATTGCCGGTTGCTGGACAACCTGGTGTTCTTGTTCCTCAGAATCAAGTTCCTATACCTCCTGTGGTGAATGTAAATGTTCCTACAGCTCCTCCTCTTCCTGCACTGCCCGCTCCTATACCTACCACTGTACCTATTGGTCCTCAAACTATTTTCCTCGATACTCCTACTGTTTCGTCATCTATTCCTACCTCTACTGCGTTCTCTATGTCTGCGAGTGTACTAACTCCACTTTCTGTTCGTCGAAGAATTACTGATTCTGTTACTAATATGCTGTCTCCTATATATAAAACCTTGATTAAGACTCCTACTCCTGACTCTGTTCAGAGACGGAGTCAGCTTCCAAGTACTGAGGAACGGGGAGTTTTAGACTCCACAGCTCTCAGATGGATTACAAAAGTTAGAAGATATAGTACGAAAGATGTGTTAGAGGCATTTATGCAATGGGGAGAGCCAACACAGCGATACGTCTTCGACGAGATGTGCTCGTTGTTACGTGAGGAAATAGAAGAAGACGATGTCGAATCAGATTTGGAAGATTTAATTAAGATTCAAAAAGAGTTTGCTGCTGGAATGATAGTGGGTGAGAATATAAAGGAAGCGATGGAACTCATTTTGAGTTTTAGGAATGATCCATCTCTTCGTTCGCCGAGAGATTTAGAGAAAGGTAGAATGAAGCTAAGTCGCCAATATCCTATGAGGGAGGTTCCTCCAATTTGGCGCGAAGCAGTACAACGTGATGATAATGCGGGTATTGCAGCTGCTCCAGCACAGTTCCAAAGAGTATGGATACATATTCCGTGGAAGCGAGCAGAAGTGTTAGCAGTGAAACAGGCCTTGCCAGATCCACGTAAGAATCCAGCCGGATATTACAAGGAATTGACACAGACAGTTGAGGCTTGTATAATGAACTTAGCCGACATTGATATGTTGTTTGGTAATGTAGTTCCACAACCAGTGTGGGCTAAAATTCGTAGAGAGGATCATCAGGCTGCTTTAGGTGGTGATTGGGCAGCTATCACTGCAGCAGATGCTCAACAAATAGGTGGTGCGAAACCCGAACCCCTAATTGCTAATCTTCCAGGTAGAATAATAGATTTAATGAAGACTCTGATGCCAGCATTGCGTGTTAATTGGGATAAATTATCCGCATGCAAGCAGAAGAAAGACGAAAGTGTCTCCGACTTCTTCACGAGGTTCGAAGAGACTTTTGTGGATCATAGTGGTCAGGACATGAGCACTGAAGGAGGACAGAGATTGTTTGTCGATAAATTTGTGCATAATTTGTTACCCGAATTATGCAATAAATTGAAAGACTCAGAAAGTGCGTGGGCTGTATCTACGACAGCGCAAATACTTGCGACTGCACAGTACTATGAAAATAGGGATAAAGAGGAAAAGGAGAAATCAGAGAAGAAAACGAAAGATTTAAAGACTAAAGTTCTTTTACAGCAGGCGTATCCGCCTCGCACGAATCAGACTAATATGCAACAGAATTCGTATCAAAAGACAGATTATAATTCGACCAGGCCTCAATACCAGTGGAATCAGTGCGCGTACTGTAAGAAAGAGGGTCACTATAAAAATGATTGTCAGATTTTAGCGCAAAATAATGCGGCAGCAGCTCAGAGAGGTCGTGGTGGTTTTGCACAGAATTCTAGAGGTCGGGGACGAGGTGCTATGCCTCCACAAACTAATGATCGTCCTTCTAATCACTTTGATCAGCGAAATGTACAGTCAGCTCAACAGAATAGATCTCAGCAATATCTTGTTGAGGATTATTGTGAAGTTGAAGAGGGATTTCAACAAAATGGGTACTAGGACAGCCATAGACAGAGAGAGGGAGTAGTATCAGTTCCAGTGGATCAGAGTGGGCCTTATGTCGCAGTAGCAACATCAGGTGTAGTCGAACCGTTTCTGTTGGATACTGGTGCCGCAAAAAGTTCTATCATGCATGCGAAACTCCCTGGCGCACCTTTGTCTGGCTCAACAAATGTTTCCGTAGGTTTTTCAGGCGCCCCTGTGTACAACCCGATATCTGGTCCTTTGTCTATTTCTGTTGGACCGTGTCAATTGAAAGCACCCTTAATTTTGACGACAGGTTGTAATGAAAATCTGCTTGGTTTAGATTTGTTAAAACGACTATATGCGACATTGTACTGTTCTCCGGAAGGAGTACAGCTTACTTTGGGTAAAAGACTCACCTCTCCGATGTACTTGTCAATGGACAAACTCCCGCCGGAGCTACGTTCACTCCCTGATTCTCTTTGGGCGACTGGTCCCAATGATGTAGGTCTACTAGAGATTCCACCGTATGTAGTAACTTTGAAAGCGAATGTGAAATTTCCAAGAATTCCCCAGTATAAAATATCGAATGAAGGTGAGCGTGCACTCTTATTGATTGTGCAAGATTTGATTAAAAAAGGTGTGGTTGAAGAAACGCGAGGAAATGTTTGTAATAGTCCTGTATTGCCGATTTTGAAACGAACAGATCCTACAAAGCCTCCAGTTTATAGGTTTGTCATAGACCTTAGAGAAGTTAATAAGATTGTAATTCCGCAGTTTCCTGTAGTGCCAGACATTACTGCTTTGTTAACATTGATTCCTGCTACAGCTACATGGTTCTCAGTCATCGACTTGAAGAATGCCTTTTTCAGCATTCCGATAGCCGAGGAAAGCAGAGATATTTTTGGCTTCTGTTTAGGAGGTCGCAGTTTCAGATTTAAACGCGCTCCACAAGGCTACTGTGAAAGTCCATCTATTTACAGTCAAGCTTTAAAAAGCCAGTTAGATTCTTTTGTCCTTCCTCCAGGTTCTGCCCTAGTACAGTACGTAGATGATCTTTTGGTGGCTGCCGATGACAAGGAAACTTGCAAAGCAGCTACAATTTCACTATTGCATCATTTGTCTAATTTGAATCATAAGGTGTCACCTTCCAAAATGCAATATTGCTGCCAAGAAGTAACCTACTTAGGTCATCTCTTGTCAAAGGAGGGAAGGAAGTTGACCCCAGAAAGAATAAAAGCAATTATGCAAATGAGTGTTCCACGCACACAGAGGGAAGTACGTGCCTTTCTAGGTATTACCTCTTACTGTAGGCAATGGATCCCAAATTTTTCACTTTTAGCAAAGCCATTGGTAGCTTTGACTGGGAAAAATGTTCCGAGTCCGGTGCCATGGTCTGATGAATGTCAAAAGAGTTTTGCTGAATTACGAAAAGCTTTGTGTTCAGCTCCTGTATTGGGCACACCTGATTACAGTAAGCCATTCACGCTCTACGTTCACGAAAGAGAAGGTTGCGCGTTGAGTGTCTTGACACAGAAGTTTGGTGATAAACAACGCCCTTGTGCGTATTTCTCATCAACATTAGATCCGGTAGCTAGAGCATTGCCTAGTTGTTTGAGGGCTACAGCGGCAGCTGCAGCTTCCATTCGACAATCTGCTGGTTTGGTGATGAACAATATGCTAGTGGTCATGGTTCCTCATGCAGTGGACACACTCATGAACCGAACGAAGACACAACACCTTACTAGTGCGAGATTATCTGGTTACGAGCTGACGTTATTAGCGAGTCATATTCAGATCAAAAGATGCAATGTATTGAACCCAGCAACATTGTTGCCGACTGATCAAGAGTCGAGTGATTCTGAGCCACATGACTGTTATTTCAAAACGGAGGAAGAGACAAAAGGTCGTATCGACTTGAGAGATACTCCTCTATCCGACCCAGATGGTACGCTGTATGTGGACGGGTCATGTTTTAAATTGGAGAATGGTGATGTGACTGCTGCCTACGCGGTAACGACTTTGAAGACGATTGTGGAGACTGCAAGGGTGAGTCAGAATTCTGCCCAAGCTGCAGAGTTAATAGCTCTTACGAGAGCGTGTGTTTTAGCTGAGGGAAAGAGAGTGAATGTGTTTACAGATAGTCAGTACGCATTTGGCGTGGCCCATAGTTTTGGCCGGTTGTGGAGAGAAAGGGGTTTCATTACGTCCCATGGGACTAAGATTCAACATGGTCAGCTAGTTAATGACTTGTTAGAATCTCTAACCTTACCGACTGAAGTTGCGATTGTGAAGTGCAGTGCTCATAAAGCAATCACGGATGATGTTGGTCGGGGAAATGCCTTTGCTGATGAAACCGCTAAACAGACAGCTAGAGACATGATGAGTAGAATGTATGTTGCTACGTCTGCAAGATGGATTGCTGAGTCTGGAATGTGTGAGGACACAATGGAAAGTGTGAAAGAGATTCAGAAAGAAGCGACTGAGGAAGAGAAACGCGTATGGAGAGAAAGTACGGGCAAATTGGACTCGAATGGATGTTGGATCGATTTGACAGAACAGCAGCGTTGGATGTTGCCTGATGCGTATGTGCTTGCAGTAGTGACGATGGCGCATGGAGTGGCGCACATAAGTTCTAAAGGGATATGTAAGATGTTAGCTCCGGTTTGGAAGAATGAGGGAATCAGTAAGTGTGCAGAGAGAGTGGTGAAAAATTGTATGGTGTGCTTGATGCATAATCCTGGCAAGGGAACTCCAACTCCAGCTGGTCATTTTGCTCCTCCTTCCTGTCCCTTTGAAGTAATACAGTTAGACTTCATTCACATGGAACGCTGCAACAATTTAAAATACGTCCTGGTGGTGGTTTGTGCTTTTTCCAGGTGGATAGAAGCATACCCACTAAAGGACAACACTGCTTTATCAACTGCCAAAATTCTTCTCAAAGAATTTTTCCCTAGGTTTGGAATGCCACGGATTGTATGGTCAGATAACGGAAGTGAGTTTATAGGGAAAGTTATGCAGAGTGTGTGTGCTGGTCTAGGATTGAAACAAAAATTTCATAGTGCGAACCATCCCCAGTCTGCTGGTTTAGTCGAGGGTTACAATGGCACCCTCAAGCTTAAAATAGCCAAAATTCAAGCATCCACAGGTTTGGCTTGGCCAGACGCACTTCCTTTGGCCTTGTTATCAACGAGAGCAACAGTGCATTCTAGAATAGGGCTTTCTCCATATGAGATTGTATTTGGCCGCCCGGCAAATGTCTGGGGTGTGCCAAGGCCTAAACAATTCTGCTCCATTGAATATCCTATGTTGATAGACTATCTTTACGACTTGACTGCTAAATTAAGTCTTATTCATCAACAGGTCTTTGATGCTTTGCCAAAACCTCCGGAGAGTCCAGGGCATCAGCTGAAACCCGGCGACCACGTGGTGGTCAGAAATTTTGCGAGGACAAAGAATCTTCAGCCTCGCTACATCGGCCCCTTCCAAATCCTGCTGGCGACGAGGACAGCTGTACGTGTTGCTGGTCGCAAGCACTGGATCCACGCTTCTCACGTAAAGCGTGTTCCACTGCCGCTGCCCTACGACGACTGGGTGAAGAAGGGAATTGATGCCTCCGAAGCTGAAACAACTCCGAAATTTGTCCCTTTCAGCGATGCCGATTTGATTTCTGACACTTTGAAACGTGACTCTCCTCTTGAAAAGACTGCTTTGAACATTGAAAATTTGTCTCCAGCATCAGAAGAAACTTTGCCATCTGCGAACGTAAACTCTGCAACAGCTGCTAGTGATACACTATTTTCCGATCAGACAGTACCAGCGAAGCAGAAATACAACCTTAGAAGCCATAAAAAGGACTAATAAAACAGGCAACTGCATACTGTGATTTTGATATATATATATATTTTTTGAACTTTTGCCTTCAGCCAGGAAGTTTGTTATTGTTTATTGTTTTTAAAATTGCCTTGCCGTCTGGGTAGCCGTAGGGTCGTGGCTGTGTGCCTAGTTTGAATTTGCAGGGGTCTGACACAAGGTCGATCTTTCTGTTAGTACTGGGAACTCCCAGGGCTGACAGAGGCATTTTCATCTACGTACACATCATCAGTGGTCGCGAGCGGATTGTAGAAGATGGAACTTCCTGCGCTGCAACGAGAAAATGTGATTTACGTTCGCAGAAACAGACTAAATAGAATTCTTCATAGCAAATGTTTCTTGATGCAATGTGCCATTACATTTTTGATTGTTTTAGCAACACTGGTGGGTGGAATTGTCTTTAGCATAAATTTGATTTTTGTGCCAGTATCTACAGTACCTCCCCTTGATCCTGCTATTTCTACTGTTTCTTCTATACACTCTTTTCACTCGTTTCCGGAACATGAGCAAGCTCGACGCTCAGAATTCATTAATAATACTTTTGTACAGCTCTTGCACCAACACCAACTGGTAGTTAACACGACAGACTGTTGGGTGTGTGGCTTGATACCTCACACTATGGATAAAGGTATTCCCTATCTGGTTTTGCCTTTCAGCTACAATGGATCATTTCAGGCCCTTCAAACCATCTTTGCTTATGCTCTTGAGACCTATCCTCCACGTCCACCACGTTCCACTAAATATAACTCTGCTAACAAAGCTTTAGTCCAGGGAATTATTGACATGGTCAAAGACGTCAATAATACTCCATCATACCCTAGAGACGAATTGCGAGTATATTTAAGTTGGAATACTTCAGAGTATCGCCTTAGTTTAGGAGAAAGCAAGCGTAAAAGCTCAACTCCAATCTGGGTCGTACCTCACCGAGGTCAGGTCTGTTTGCAAGGTAATGGGAGAAATCCGAGAGCTCAGCTAGGGAGGAGTGAGTGCGTAGAGACTTATGTGTTTCCGGCTAACTCTTCCCCTGCCTTTCTTACTGCTAGGGGTACCTATTTCATTTGTCGAGACAGAGCTTATACATGGTTGCCTGCCGACTTCTCAGGATCATGTTATATTGCTCGATTATTGCCTCCGACATACACTGCTTCACCTGATTACCACAGAACAAGAGTAGCGAGAGGTGTCTTCAGCAAGGAAGATACAGCTGGTCAGGAAGCTGGAGACTTCTTCAAAGGCTTCCTTCCGTTCTGGGGGCCTATGGCCAATAGTAGAAACATACGTCAGCTAACACGGGTAGTTGAATCTACTATTACCGAAACTGCTGGTGCCCTTAGCAATCTGACAGCTGAGCTTCAGGCGGATAGGCTCATGACATTGCAGAACCGTATGGTTCTAGATGTTATACTTGCAGATCGAGGTGGGGTATGCAGAATGATCCAATCGAGCTGCTGTGTCTTTATTCCTAATAATGCTCCAACAGTTTACGAGGCGATCTCTAAGTTGCACAAGATTTCGGACTCCATACATGTAGATGAGGGAAACTGGTCCTTTATGGAGTGGGTTTGGACTCTGATCTCAGCGTGGGGATGGAAGGTTCTAATGGTCATTGGTGTCATCTTAATATTACTATTCTCATGTTGTCTGATTATCCAGTGTGGTCCTGCTCTGTGTAGTCTTTGTGCTACAACCTGTTTTAGGAAACCACCTGCGTTTGGAGAAAAGACACGAGAAAGGATGATGATACAACAGCATGTCACTGACCTGATGAGCATAGAACTAGATTCAGACATAGATTGAGTAATTGCCTATGTAAGGGCAAAAGGAGGGTCTGAGGTTCCGTGACGGTTCCGTGACGACTTGAACCCGTGTTTTCAAGTTTGTCGGAAATACATAAAATTAGTATCAGCGAACCGCAAATGATCCATTTAGTATATCCTAGTGTTTTCGCTACGCTACGAGCAAGAGCACTCCTTCCACTGACACATTTCTGATATACACACGGCATCCATCTTAAGATCATGGCCGCCATTTTGTGGTTCCTTGCCCTCACATATGCAATAGCCTCTGATCATTTCATTCACTTCACTTTGATTAAGGACACGTAGCCTTAGCCGGAGATTCACCTCTTACATGACACGTGCACCTTAAACCAGATCACGCTGAAGCTGCATGACTCGACAAAGGCTGCCTCCTCTGCCCGAGGCCAGCCCACCTGAACTGGTTTTCCTGTCCATTGTACCTGATCATGATTAGGCGGCCGAAGCCGGTAGCCTTGCCCATTTACAACCCACAAACATCTCTTATCCCGCTTTTCTATCTTCTGCACCTGGCTCTGCTCCTTTCCTTCTGGACCTTTATTAGGGGGAGGTAACGAACTTTACGATGAGGCGGTCCGGGTCTTGAATGCAATATTGACAAGGGATTGTGATGGACTGGTGGGAACCCCTCTTCGTGATGTTTTGTATCAGATATTATCGACAGTTCCTGTGTAACGCCAAATATTTATTGTTTAGAGACACAAAGGTTTGGGAATGTACCGACATGTGAAATATTTGCCTAGAGCACAATTTTTAGTATATAAGGAGCAACCCACTTTGTACAAATCGAACAGTCTCCTAGATTCTGCCCGTGTGTAGATTCTGTGACTTCTGTGTCCCTGCAGTAATAAACCTTTGGTCTTTGACGCCACCATCGAGAAGCCCGTGTTTCTGTTCATTTGTGCACCAAGGCAGGTGGAACTCCGGGGTCTTCGGGTGTTGTACCCTGACACCTCTGGACGGAACCAAAAAGTCCAGAACTCCAAGGGGGAGCCTAGTCAGATTGGGTGGTGCCAGAGAGGAGGGGTATAGGAGGAGCCTGGGCAGAATTGGTGGGGTCAGAGAGGAGGGCCTTAGGAGGAGCCTAGTCAGATTGGGTGGGGTCAAATAGGAGGGGCCTGGGCAGAATGGGTGGGGTCAGACAGCAGAGGAGGGGTTTAGGAGGAGCTTAGTCAGATTGGGTGGGGTCAAATAGGAGGGGTATAGGAGGAGCCTGGGTAGAATGGGTGGGGTCAGAGGGGTATGGGAGGAGCCTGGGCAGAATGGGTGGAATCAGAGAGGAGGGGGTATAGGAGGAGCCTAGTCAGATTGGGTGGGGTCAGACAGCAGAGGAGGGGCTTAGGAGGAGCCTAGTCAGATTGGGTGGGGTCAAATAGGAGGAGCCTGGGCAGAATGGGTGGGGTCAGACAGCAGAGGAGGGGTTTAGGAGGAGCTTAGTCAGAATGGGTGGGGTCAGACAGCAGAGGAGGGGCTTAGGAGGAGCCTAGTCAGATTGGGTGGGGTCAAATAGGAGGGGCCTGGGCAGAATGGGTGGGGTCAGACAGCAGAGGAGGGGTTTAGGAGGAGCTCAGTCAGATTGGGTGGGGTCAAATAGGAGGGGTATAGGAGGAGCCTGGGTAGAATGGGTGGGGTCAGAGGGGTATGGGAGGAGCCTGGGCAAAATGGGTGGAATCAGAGAGGAGGGGGTATAGGAGGAGCCTAGTCAGATTGGGTGGGGTCAGACAGCAGAGGAGGGGCTTAGGAGGAGCCTAGTCAGATTGGGTGGGGTCAAATAGGGGGAGCCTGGGCAGAATGGGTGGGGTCAGACAGCAGAGGAGGGGTTTAGGAGGAGCTTAGTCAGATTGGGTGGGGTCAAATAGGAGGGGTATAGGAGGAGCCTGGGTAGAATGGGTGGGGTCAGAGGGGTATGGGAGGAGCCTGGGCAGAATGGGTGGAATCAGAGAGGAGGGGGTATAGGAGGAGCCTAGTCAGATTGGGTGGGGTCAGACAGCAGAGGAGGGGCTTAGGAGGAGCCTAGTCAGATTGGGTGGGGTCAAATAGGAGGAGCCTGGGCAGAATGGGTGGAGTCAGAGAGGAGGAGCTTAGGAGGAGCCTGGGCAGAATGGGTGGAGTCAGAGAGGAGGGTGTATAGTGGAGCCTGGGCAGAATGGGTGGGGTCAGACAGCAGAGGAGGGGCTTAGGAGGAAACTAGTCAGATTGGGGTCAAATAGGAGGGGTATAGGAGGAGCCTGGTCAGAGGGGTATGGGAGGAGCCTGGGCAGAATGGGTGAGGTCAGAGAGGAGGGGTATAGGAGGAGCCTAGTCAGATTGGGTGGGGTCAGAGAGGAGGGGCTTAGGAGGAGCCTGGGCAGATTGGGTGGGGTCAAATAGGAGGAGCCTGGGCAGAATGGGTGGGGTCAGACAGCAGAGGAGGGGCTTAGGAGGAGTCTAGTCAGATTAGGTGAGGTCAGAGAGGAGGGGTATAGGAGGAGCCTGGGCAGAGGGGGTTTAGGAGGAGCCTGGGCAGAGGGGGTTTAGGAGGAGCCTAGTCAGATTGGGTGAGATCAGAGAGGAGGGGCTTAGGAGGAGTCTGGGCAGAATGGGGGGAGTCAGAGAGGAGGAGCTTAGGAGGAGCCTGGACAGAATGGGTGGAGTCAGAGAGGAGGGTGTATAGGAGGAGCCTGGGCAGAATGGGTGGGGTCAGACAGCAGAGGAGGGGCTTAGGAGGAGCCTAGTCAGATTGGGGTCAAATAGGAGGGGTATAGGAGGAGCCTGGGCAGAATGGGTGGAATCAGAGAGGAGGGTGTATAGGAGGAGCCTGGGCAGAATGGGTGGGGTCAGACAGCAGAGGAGGGGTTTAGGAGGAGCCAAGTCAGATTGGGTGGGGTCAAATAGGAGGAGCCTGGGCAGAATGGGTGAGGTCAGAGAGGAGGGGTATAGGAGGAGCCTGGGCAGAATGGGTGGGGTCAGACAGCAGAGGAGGGGTTTAGGAGGAGCCTAGTCAGATTGGGTGGGGTCAGAGAGGAGGGGGTATAGGAGGAGCTTAGTCAGAATGGGTGGGGTCAGACAGCAGAGGAGGGGCTTAGGAGGAGCCTAGTCAGATTGGGGTCAAATAGGAGGGGTATAGGAGGAGCCTGGGCAGAATGGGTGGGGTCAGAGGGGTATGGGAGGAGCCTGGGCAGAATGGGTGGAGTCAGAGAGGAGGGGGTATAGGAGGAGCCTAGTCAGATTGGGTGGGGTCAGAGAGCAGAGGAGGGGTTTAGGAGGAGCCTAGTCAGATTGGGTGTGGTCAAATAGGAGGAGCCTGGGCAGAATGGGTGGGGTCTGAGGGCCTAGGAAGGGGTCATAGATGGAGGAGGATCCTGACTTATGGTGGGGAACTGCAAAAACTTTTTTAATGCACCCCCCTATACTTTCTGATTTCTGTTGGGAGGGGGCAGTTGGGGAGCAGTATTAAAAGGTGCTTAGGCGCAACGTGAAGAGCGATGAGGTGCACAGAATGGCATGCTTTCCAGGTACTTTTGGGGGGGGGGGGGGCTACCATTATTTTTTATTGCTCTGATCCTCCCTCATGGGGTGTACCCCAAATGGTTAGGGGCAACGGGGGAGGGGGGGTGGCAAAAAGCTGTTTGACAGTTTCTGTTACCAACAGGGGTCACCATACGATTCTGCTGCAGTTATGGTATTGAAAGGTACAACAAGGAGCATGTGGATGTATTTTTGCAGGTGGGGTGCCCCAAAATTTTACTGCCAGCAGCAGCAGCCCTCCTCCTCCCCACCCAGCAGATTGGTATAGGTACCTTTAGGACATTTCTGTTGAAAAAAGAGGCTATAGCGAATCGTGCTATGAAATCCTAGAGCACTAACATTTGCTAAATAAAGGTGGCATCGGAGCATACGAATGAGGCAGAGAGAGGCTACTGTTGCCAATTGGTTTGGTGGGTCATAGTGAATAACCTCGGCATGCAAATAGGCAGTGTGAGGATTGGCAGTGTCTGTAGAGAATTTTGGCATGCTCTTCAGCTTATTTTTTCCTCCTTACGTTGGCTATGAACTACAGAGGAAAGGCCCAGCCTTACTGTTGGACAAAACATGTATTTATGATTTTAAGAAGTGTAGTCTGACTGTACTGAGAGGGGCTGTACAGTACGGTAAATGCCTGTATACCCCTGCAATGTGCATCCAACTGTCACTTGAGATTCAATAGCGAACGAAGCAGCTGGGTTACTGACTGAATGTAAATGGAAGGCACATAGCAAGGGTGTTTGTGGTCACTCAAATGATTGAAACCTGGTTGATGCACTACCAAAGCTGGGGTTCCAGGAGGGAACATTTGAGGGGCATTGAGATGGTGGTGCCCAGAGGTCAAAATACGTTTCAGAGACAGAGAGGTACTGCGGTCCTGGTCCCACATTGGGGGTAGTCAAAAGTCCTGCTAAAGATTTCTGTCCAACTGTTACCACGTTTTGTGCAGCCTGGCTCCCTCTGTAACGATTCCCCAGTGTCTTTCGATCCTACAGATGACTGTAGCAAACTTCCCAAATTTTTTCTTGGCCTCATACCCCCAAAGGAGTGCCTGACATTTGCCAGCCTAACGATACTCACATTCTGGGAAAAACCTCACTAACCATGCATATTTATGCACCACACATGGCAAATCCTTGCAATTGCAGAACATCATATCGCACTTGTCATCTTTGAGGTGCTGTAAGTATTTGGATTTGAGGGAAATATTCATCCTTGCTTGCTCCCCCACCTGAAGTCTATGGTGCTGCTGTTCCTTTCTCACATGTCCCTACAAAGAGACAAGTGACACACAGACTCAATCACTCAGCAAACATATATGCTTTGACGCTTTCATCTTGCTGTTTACCTTCCAAATGTTCCCCCTTCACCACAAATACAGGCCAGCCATTCCTCATCCCCTCAGTCATCGTAGTCCTTCACTCCTTAGGCCCTGCAAGACAAAAATGAACAAGAATCATGTCAACAAGCAGAAGAAAAGCCTCAGTGTGCTCTTTTGTTCATACTGCTGCCCACTAGTAACACTTCATGGCCACTGCAGCTTAAGAATGGGACTGAGAAGAGGGCTCTCCTATGCAAATAATGTCCTCCCATGCATACTTTCTTCTGAGACGGTCGGCGGCTTGTGCCGTGATACTGCCTCCAACATATGGTCTTCAACCAAATTTAAAAAAAGCCCACCTGCCTTAGACGAAGGATTTTGCCACTCGAAGGAAGCACATGGGGACATCACCATCATTTAGCAGGGTCCTAAATTGCCTGCTGTCCGCCTGTATACAGAACAAGGACGTTTGTGGCCGTTCGTGAGCGTTCTTCAAAGGAAGGAGGTGGGTGAATAAATCCAGTCAGCCTAGTCAGATTGGGTGGGGTCAAATAGGAGGAGCCTGGGCAGAATGGGTGAGGTCAGAGAGGAGGGGCTTAGGAGGATCCTGGGCAGAATGGGTGAAGTCAGAGAGGAGGGTGTATAGGAGGAGCCTGGGCAGAATGGGTGGGGTCAGACAGCAGAGGAGGGGTTTAGGAGGAGCTTAGTCAGAATGGGTGGGGTCAAATAGGAGGAGCCTGGGCAGAACGGGTGAGGTCAGAGAGGAGGGGTATAGGAGGAGCCTGGGCAGAATGGGTGGGGTCAGACAGCAGAGGAGGGGCTTAGGAGGAGCCTAGTCAGATTGGGTGGGGTCAAATAGGAGGAGCCTGGGCAGAATGGGTGGGGTCAGACATCAGAGGAGGGGCTTAGGAGGAGCCTAGTCAGATTGGGTGGGGTCAGAGAGGAGGGGTATAGGAGGAGCCTGGGTAGAATGGGTGGGGTCAGACAGCAGAGGAGGGGCTTAGGAGGAGCCTAGTCAGATTGGGTGGGGTTAGAGAGGAGGGGTATAGGAGGAGCCTAGTCAGATTGGGTGAGGTCAGAGAGGAGGGGTGTAGGAGGAGCCTGGGCAGAGGGGGTTTAGGAGGAGCCTAGTCATATTGGGTGGGGTCAGACAGCAGAGGAGGGGCTTAGGAGGAGCCTAGTCAGATTGGGTGGGGTCAGAGAGAAGGGGCTTAGGAGGAGTCTGGGCAGAATGGGTGGAGTCAGAGAGGAGGAGCTTAGGAGGAGCCTGGGCAGAATGGGTGGAGTCAGAGAGGAGGGTGTATAGGAGGAGCCTGGGCAGAATGGGTGGGGTCAGACAGCAGAGGAGGGGCTTAGGAGGAGCCTAGTCAGATTGGGGTCAAATAGGAGGGGTATAGGAGGAGCCTGGGCAGAATGGGTGGGGTCAGACAGCAGAGGAGGGGTTTAGGAGGAGCCAAGTCAGATTGGGTGGGGTCAAATAGGAGGAGCCTGGGCAGAATGGGTGAGGTCAGAGAGGAGTGGTATAGGAGGAGCCTGGGCAGAATGGGTGGGGTCAGACATCAGAGGAGGGGCTTAGGAGGAGCCTAGTCAGATTGGGTGGGGTCAGAGAGGAGTGGGTATAGGAGGAGCCTGGGTGGAATGGGTGGGGTCAGAGGGATATGGGAGGAGCCTAGTCAGATTGGGTGGGGTCAGACAGCAGAGGAGGGGCTTGGGGGGAGCCTAGTCAGATTGGGTGGGGTCAGAGAGGAGGGGTATAGGAGGAGCCTGGGCAGAATGGGTGGGGTCAGAGAGGAGGGCCTTAGGTCAGATTGGGTGGAGTCAAATAGGAGGAGCCTGGGCAGAATGGGTGGGGTCAGACATCAGAGGAGGGGCTTAGGAGGAGCCTAGTCAGATTGGGTGGGGTCAGAGAGGAGTGGGTATAGGAGGAGCCTGGGTGGAATGGGTGGGGTCAGAGGGATATGGGAGGAGCCTAGTCAGATTGGGTGGGGTCAGACAGCAGAGGAGGGGCTTGGGGGGAGCCTAGTCAGATTGGGTGGGGTCAGAGAGGAGGGGTATAGGAGGAGCCTGGGCAGAATGGGTGGGGTCAGAGAGGAGGGCCTTAGGTCAGATTGGGTGGAGTCAAATAGGAGGAGCCTGGGCAGAATGGGTGGGGTCAGACAGCAGAGGAGGGGCTTAGGGGGAGCCTGGGCAGAATGGGTGGGGTCAGAGGGGTATGGGAGGAGCCTGGGCAGAATGGGTGGAATCAGAGAGGAGGGGGGTATAGGAGGAGCCTAGTCAGATTGGGTGGGGTCAGACAGCAGAGGAGGGGCTGAGCCTAGTCAGATTGGGTGGGGTCAAATAGGAGGGGTATAGGAGGAGCCTGGGCAGAATGGGTGGGGTCAGACTGCAGAGGAGGGCTTAGGGGGAGCCAAGTCAGATTCGGTGGGGTCAAATAGGAGGGGTATAGGAGGAGCCTGGGCAGAATGGGTGGGGTCAGAGGGGTATGGGAGGAGCCTGGGCAGAATGGGTGGAGTCAGAGAGGAGTGGGTATAGGAGGAGCCTGGGCAGAATGGGTGGGGTCAGACAGCAGAGGAGGGGTTTAGGAGGAGCCAAGTCAGATTGGGTGGGGTCAAATAGGAGGGGTATAGGAGGAGCCTGGGTAGAATGGGTGGGGTCAGAGGGATATGGGAGGAGCCTGGGCAGAATGGGTGAGGTCAGAGAGGAGGGGTATAGGAGGAGCCTGGGCAGAATGGGTGGGGTCAGACAGCAGAGGAGGGGCTTAGGAGGAGCCTAGTCAGATTGGGTGGGGTCAGAGAGGAGGGGCTTAGGAGGAGCCTGGGCAGAATGGGTGAGGTCAGAGAGGAGGGGTATAGGAGGAGCCTGGGCAGAGGGGGTAAAGGAGGAGCCTATTCAGATGGAGGGGTTTAGGAGGAGCCAAGTCAGATTGGGTGGGGTCAAATAGGAGGAGCCTGGGCAGAATGGGTGAGGTCAGAGAGGAGGGGTATAGGAGGAGCCTGGGCAGAATGGGTGGGGTCAGACAGCAGAGGAGGGGCTTAGGAGGAGCCTAGTCAGATTGGGTGGGGTCAGAGAGGAGGGGCTTAGGAGGAGCCTAGTCAGATTGGGTGGGGTCAGAGAGGAGGGGCTTAGGAGGAGCCTGGGCAAAATGGGTGGGGTCAAATAGGAGGAGTCTGGGCAGAATGGGTGAGGTCAGAGAGGAGGGGCTTAGGAGGAGCCTGGGCAGAATGGGTGAGGTCAGAGAGGAGGGGCTTAGGAGGAGTCTGGGCAGAATGGGTGGGGTCAGACAGCAGAGGAGGGGTTTAGGAGGAGCTTAGTCAGAATGGGTGGGGTCAGACAGCAGAGGAGGGGCTTAGGAGGAGCCTAGTCAGAATGGGTGGGGTCAAATAGGAGGAGCCTGGGCAGAATGGGTGGGGTCAGACAGCAGAGGAGGGGTTTAGGAGGAGCTTAGTCAGATTGGGTGGGGTCAAATAGGAGGGGTATAGGAGGAGCCTGGGTAGAATGGGTGGGGTCAGAGGGGTATGGGAGGAGCCTGGGCAGAATGGGTGGAATCAGAGAGGAGGGGGTATAGGAGGAGCCTGGGCAGAATGGGTGGGGTCAGACAGCAGAGGAGGGGTTTAGGAGGAGCTTAGTCAGATTGGGTGGGGTCAAATAGGAGGGGTATAGGAGGAGCCTGGGTAGAATGGGTGGGGTCAGAGGGGTATGGGAGGAGCCTGGGCAGAATGGGTGGAATCAGAGAGGAGGGGGTATAGGAGGAGCCTAGTCAGATTGGGTGGGGTCAAATAGGAGGAGCCTGGGCAGAATGGGTGAGGTCAGAGAGGAGGGGCTTAGGAGGAGTCTGGGCAGAATGGGTGGAGTCAGAGAGGAGGAGCTTAGGAGGAGCCTGGGCAGAATGGGTGGAGTCAGAGAGGAGGGTGTATAGTGGAGCCTGGGCAGAATGGGTGGGGTCAGACAGCAGAGGAGGGGTTTAGGAGGAGCTTAGTCAGAATGGGTGGGGTCAGACAGCAGAGGAGGGGCTTAGGAGGAGCCTAGTCAGATTGGGTGAGGTCAGAGAGGAGGGGTATAGGAGGAGCCTGGGCAGAGGGGGTATAGGAGGAGCCTAGTCAGATTGGGTGAGGTCAGAGAGGAGGGGTATAGGAGGAGCCTAGTCAGATTGGGTGGGGTCAGAGAGGAGGGGCTTAGGAGGAGCCTGGGCAGATTGGGTGGGGTCAAATAGGAGGAGCCTGGGCAGAATGGGTGAGGTCAGAGAGGAGGGGTATAGGAGGAGCCTGGGCAGAGGGGGTAAAGGAGGAGCCTAGTCAGATTGGGTGGGGTCAAATAGGAGGAGCCTGGGTAGAATGGGTGGGGTCAAAGGGATATGGGAGGAGCCTGGGCAGAATGGGTGGAATCAGAGAGGAGGGGGGTATAGGAGGAGCCTAGTCAGATTGGGTGGGGTCAGACAGCAGAGGAGGGGCGTAGGAGGAGCCTAGTCAGATTGGGTGGGGTCAAATAGGAGGAGCCTGGGCAGAATGGGTGAGGTCAGAGAGGAGGGGCTTAGGAGGATCCTGGGCAGAATGGGTGAAGTCAGAGAGGAGGGTGTATAGGAGGAGCCTGGGCAGAATGGGTGGGGTCAGACAGCAGAGGAGGGGTTTAGGAGGAGCTTAGTCAGAATGGGTGGGGTCAGACAGCAGAGGAGGGGCTTAGGAGGAGCCTAGTCAGATTGGGTGGGGTCAAATAGGAGGAGCCTGGGCAGAATGGGTGGGGTCAGACATCAGAGGAGGGGCTTAGGAGGAGCCTAGTCAGATTGGGTGGGGTCAGAGAGGAGGGGTATAGGAGGAGCCTGGGTAGAATGGGTGGGGTCAGACATCAGAGGAGGGGCTTAGGAGGAGCCTAGTCAGATTGGGTGAGGTCAGAGAGGAGGGGTATAGGAGGAGCCTGGGCAGAGGGGGTTTAGGAGGAGCCTAGTCATATTGGGTGGGGTCAGACAGCAGAGGAGGGGCTTAGGAGGAGCCTAGTCAGATTGGGTGGGGTCAGAGAGAAGGGGCTTAGGAGGAGTCTGGGCAGAATGGGTGGAGTCAGAGAGGAGGAGCTTAGGAGGAGCCTGGGCAGAATGGGTGGAGTCAGAGAGGAGGGTGTATAGGAGGAGCCTGGGCAGAATGGGTGGGGTCAGACAGCAGAGGAGGGGCTTAGGAGGAGCCTAGTCAGATTGGGGTCAAATAGGAGGGGTATAGGAGGAGCCTGGTCAGAGGGGTATGGGAGGAGCCTGGGCAGAATGGGTGGAGTTAGAGAGGAGGGTGTATAGGAGGAGCCTGGGCAGAATGGGTGGGGTCAGACAGCAGAGGAGGGGTTTAGGAGGAGCCAAGTCAGATTGGGTGGGGTCAAATAGGAGGAGCCTGGGCAGAATGGGTGAGGTCAGAGAGGAGGGGTATAGGAGGAGCCTGGGCAGAATGGGTGGGGTCAGACAGCAGAGGAGGGGCTTAGGAGGAGCCTAGTCAGATTGGGTGAGGTCAGAGAGGAGGGGTATAGGAGGAGCCTGGGCAGAGGGGGTATGGGAGGAGCCTGGGCAGAATGGGTGGAGTTAGAGAGGAGGGTGTATAGGAGGAGCGTGGGCAGAATGGGTGGGGTCAGACAGCAGAGGAGGGGTTTAGGAGGAGCCAAGTCAGATTGGGTGGGGTCAAATAGGAGGAGCCTGGGCAGAATGGGTGAGGTCAGAGAGGAGGGGTATAGGAGGAGCCTGGGCAGAATGGGTGGGGTCAGACAGCAGAGGAGGGGCTTAGGAGGAGCCTAGTCAGATTGGGTGGGGTCAGAGAGGAGGGGCTTAGGAGGAGCCTGGGCAGAATGGGTGGGGTCAGACAGCAGAGGAGGGGCTTAGGAGGAGCCTAGTCAGATTGGGTGGGGTCAAATAGGAGGAGCCTGGGCAGAATGGGTGGGGTCAGACATCAGAGGAGGGGTATAGGAGGAGCCTAGTCAGATTGGGTGAGGTCAGAGAGGAGGGGTATAGGAGGAGCCTGGGCAGAGGGGGTTTAGGAGGAGCCTAGTCATATTGGGTGGGGTCAGACAGCAGAGGAGGGGCTTAGGAGGAGCCTAGTCAGATTGGGTGGGGTCAGAGAGAAGGGGCTTAGGAGGAGTCTGGGCAGAATGGGTGGAGTCAGAGAGGAGGAGCTTAGGAGGAGCCTGGGCAGAATGGATGGAGTCAGAGAGGAGGGTGTATAGGAGGAGCCTGGGCAGAATGGGTGGGGTCAGACAGCAGAGGAGGGGCTTAGGAGGAGCCTAGTCAGATTGGGGTCAAATAGGAGGGGTATAGGAGGAGCCTGGTCAGAGGGGTATGGGAGGAGCCTGGGCAGAATGGGTGGAGTTAGAGAGGAGGGTGTATAGGAGGAGCCTGGGCAGAATGGGTGGGGTCAGACAGCAGAGGAGGGGTTTAGGAGGAGCCAAGTCAGATTGGGTGGGGTCAAATAGGAGGAGCCTGGGCAGAATGGGTGAGGTCAGAGAGGAGGGGTATAGGAGGAGCCTGGGCAGAATGGGTGGGGTCAGACAGCAGAGGAGGGGTTTAGAAGGAGCCTAGTCAGATTGGGTGGGATCAGAGAGGAGGGGGTATAGGAGGAGCCTAGTCAGATTGGGTGAGGTCAGAGAGGAGGGGCTGAGGAGGAGCCTGGGCAGAATGGGTGGGGTCAGACAGCAGAGGAGGGGCTTAGAAGGAGTCTGGGCAGAATGGGTGGAGTCAGAGAGGAGGGGGTATAGGAGGAGCCTGGGCAGAATGGGTGGGGTCAGACAGCAGAGGAGGGGCTTAGGAGGAGCCTAGTCAGATTTGGGTCAAATAGGAGGGGTATAGGCGGAGCCTGGGCAGAGGGGGTTTAGGAGGAGCCTAGTCATATTGGGTGGGGTCAGACAGCAGAGGAGGGGCTTAGGAGGAGCCTAGTCAGATTGGGTGGGGTCAGAGAGAAGGGGCTTAGGAGGAGTCTGGGCAGAATGGGTGGAGTCAGAGAGGAGGAGCTTAGGAGGAGCCTGGGCAGAATGGGTGGAGTCAGAGAGGAGGGTGTATAGGAGGAGCCTGGGCAGAATGGGTGGGGTCAGACAGCAGAGGAGGGGCTTAGGAGGAGCCTAGTCAGATTGGGGTCAAATAGGAGGGGTATAGGAGGAGCCTGGTCAGAGGGGTATGGGAGGAGCCTGGGCAGAATGGGTGGAGTTAGAGAGGAGGGTGTATAGGAGGAGCCTGGGCAGAATGGGTGGGGTCAGACAGCAGAGGAGGGGTTTAGGAGGAGCCAAGTCAGATTGGGTGGGGTCAAATAGGAGGAGCCTGGGCAGAATGGGTGAGGTCAGAGAGGAGGGGTATAGGAGGAGCCTGGGCAGAATGGGTGGGGTCAGACAGCAGAGGAGGGGCTTAGGAGGAGCCTAGTCAGATTGGGTGAGGTCAGAGAGGAGGGGTATAGGAGGAGCCTGGGCAGAGGGGGTATGGGAGGAGCCTGGGCAGAATGGGTGGAGTTAGAGAGGAGGGTGTATAGGAGGAGCGTGGGCAGAATGGGTGGGGTCAGACAGCAGAGGAGGGGTTTAGGAGGAGCCAAGTCAGATTGGGTGGGGTCAAATAGGAGGAGCCTGGGCAGAATGGGTGAGGTCAGAGAGGAGGGGTATAGGAGGAGCCTGGGCAGAATGGGTGGGGTCAGACAGCAGAGGAGGGGCTTAGGAGGAGCCTAGTCAGATTGGGTGGGGTCAGAGAGGAGGGGCTTAGGAGGAGCCTGGGCAGAATGGGTGGGGTCAGACAGCAGAGGAGGGGCTTAGGAGGAGCCTAGTCAGATTGGGTGGGGTCAAATAGGAGGAGCCTGGGCAGAATGGGTGGGGTCAGACATCAGAGGAGGGGTATAGGAGGAGCCTAGTCAGATTGGGTGAGGTCAGAGAGGAGGGGTATAGGAGGAGCCTGGGCAGAGGGGGTTTAGGAGGAGCCTAGTCATATTGGGTGGGGTCAGACAGCAGAGGAGGGGCTTAGGAGGAGCCTAGTCAGATTGGGTGGGGTCAGAGAGAAGGGGCTTAGGAGGAGTCTGGGCAGAATGGGTGGAGTCAGAGAGGAGGAGCTTAGGAGGAGCCTGGGCAGAATGGATGGAGTCAGAGAGGAGGGTGTATAGGAGGAGCCTGGGCAGAATGGGTGGGGTCAGACAGCAGAGGAGGGGCTTAGGAGGAGCCTAGTCAGATTGGGGTCAAATAGGAGGGGTATAGGAGGAGCCTGGTCAGAGGGGTATGGGAGGAGCCTGGGCAGAATGGGTGGAGTTAGAGAGGAGGGTGTATAGGAGGAGCCTGGGCAGAATGGGTGGGGTCAGACAGCAGAGGAGGGGTTTAGGAGGAGCCAAGTCAGATTGGGTGGGGTCAAATAGGAGGAGCCTGGGCAGAATGGGTGAGGTCAGAGAGGAGGGGTATAGGAGGAGCCTGGGCAGAATGGGTGGGGTCAGACAGCAGAGGAGGGGTTTAGAAGGAGCCTAGTCAGATTGGGTGGGATCAGAGAGGAGGGGGTATAGGAGGAGCCTAGTCAGATTGGGTGAGGTCAGAGAGGAGGGGCTGAGGAGGAGCCTGGGCAGAATGGGTGGGGTCAGACAGCAGAGGAGGGGCTTAGAAGGAGTCTGGGCAGAATGGGTGGAGTCAGAGAGGAGGGGGTATAGGAGGAGCCTGGGCAGAATGGGTGGGGTCAGACAGCAGAGGAGGGGCTTAGGAGGAGCCTAGTCAGATTTGGGTCAAATAGGAGGGGTATAGGCGGAGCCTGGGCAGAATGGGTGGGGTCAGACGGGTATGGGAGGAGCCTGGGCAGAATGGGTGGAGTCAGAGAGGAGGGGGTATAGGAGGAGCCTAGTCAGATTGGGTGGGGTCAGAGAGCAGAGGAGGGGTTTAGGAGGAGCCTAGTCAGATTGGGTGTGGTCAAATAGGAGGAGTCTGGGCAGAATGGGTGGAGTCAGAGAGGAGGGGCTTAGGAGGAGCCTGGGCAGAATGGGTGGAGTCAGAGAGGAGGGTGTATAGGAGGAGCCTGGGCAGAATGGGTGGGTTCAGACAGCAGAGGAGGGGCTTAGGGGGAGCCTAGTCAGATTGGGTGGGGTCAGAGAGGAGGGGTATAGGAGGAGCCTGGGCAGAATGGGTGGGGTCAGAGAGGAGGGCCTTAGGAGGAGCCTAGTCAGATTGGGTGGGGTCAAATAGGAGGAGCCTGGGCAGAATGGGTGGGGTCAGACAGCAGAGGAGGGGCTTAGGGGGAGCCTGGGCAGAATGGGTGGGGTCAGAGGGGTATGGGAGGAGCCTGGGCAGAATGGGTGGAGTCAGAGAGTAGGGGGGTATAGGAGGAGCCTGGGCAGAATGGGTAGGGTCAGACAGCAGAGGAGGGGTTTAGGAGGAGCCAAGTCAGATTGGGTAGGGTCAAATAGGAGGGGTATAGGAGGAGCCTGGGTAGAATGGGTGGGGTCAGAGGGGTATGGGAGGAGCCTGGGCAGAATGGGTGGAATCAGAGAGGAGGGGGTATAGGAGGAGCCTAGTCAGATTGGGTGGGGTCAGACAGCAGAGGAGGGGCTTAGGAGGAGCCTAGTCAGATTGGGTGGGGTCAAATAGGAGGAGCCTGGGCAGAATGGGTGAGGTCAGAGAGGAGGGGCTTAGAAGGAGTCTGGGCAGAATGGGTGGAGTCAGAGAGGAGGAGCTTAGGAGGAGCCTGGGCAGAATGGGTGGAGTCAGAGAGGAGGGTGTATAGTGGAGCCTGGGCAGAATGGGTGGGGTCAGACAGCAGAGGAGGGGTTTAGGAGGAGCTTAGTCAGAATGGGTGGGGTCAGACAGCAGAGGAGGGGCTTAGGAGGAGCCTAGTCAGATTGGGTGGGGTCAAATAGGAGGAGCCTGGGCAGAATGGGTGGGGTCAGACAGCAGAGGAGGGGTTTAGGAGGAGCTTAGTCAGATTGGGTGGGGTCAAATAGGAGGGGTATAGGAGGAGCCTGGGTAGAATGGGTGGGGTCAGAGGGGTATGGGAGGAGCCTGGGCAGAATGGGTGGGGTCAGACAGCAGAGGAGGGGCTTAGGAGGAGCCTAGTCAGATTGGGTGGGGTCAGAGAGGAGGGGCTTAGGAGGAGCCTGGGCAGAATGGGTGGGGTCAGACAGCAGAGGAGGGGCTTAGGAGGAGCCTAGTCAGATTGGGTGGGGTCAAATAGGAGGAGCCTGGGCAGAATGGGTGGGGTCAGACATCAGAGGAGGGGCTTAGGAGGAGCCTAGTCAGATTGGGTGGGGTCAGAGAGGAGGGGTATAGGAGGAGCCTGGGTAGAATGGGTGGGGTCAGACAGCAGAGGAGGGGCTTAGGAGGAGCCTAGTCAGATTGGGTGGGGTCAGAGAGGAGGGGTATAGGAGGAGCCTAGTCAGATTGGGTGAGGTCAGAGAGGAGGGGTATAGGAGGAGCCTGGGCAGAGGGGGTTTAGGAGGAGCCTAGTCATATTGGGTGGGGTCAGACAGCAGAGGAGGGGCTTAGGAGGAGCCTAGTCAGATTGGGTGGGGTCAGAGAGAAGGGGCTTAGGAGGAGTCTGGGCAGAATGGGTGGAGTCAGAGAGGAGGAGCTTAGGAGGAGCCTGGGCAGAATGGGTGGAGTCAGAGAGGAGGGTGTATAGGAGGAGCCTGGGCAGAATGGGTGGGGTCAGACAGCAGAGGAGGGGCTTAGGAGGAGCCTAGTCAGATTGGGGTCAAATAGGAGGGGTATAGGAGGAGCCTGGTCAGAGGGGTATGGGAGGAGCCTGGGCAGAATGGGTGGAGTTAGAGAGGAGGGTGTATAGGAGGAGCCTGGGCAGAATGGGTGGGGTCAGACAGCAGAGGAGGGGTTTAGGAGGAGCCAAGTCAGATTGGGTGGGGTCAAATAGGAGGAGCCTGGGCAGAATGGGTGAGGTCAGAGAGGAGGGGTATAGGAGGAGCCTGGGCAGAATGGGTGGGGTCAGACATCAGAGGAGGGGCTTAGGAGGAGCCTAGTCAGATTGGGTGGGGTCAGGGAGGAGGGGTATAGGAGGAGTCTGGGCAGAATGGGTGGAGTCGGAGAGGCTTAGGAGGAGTCTGGGTAGAATGGGTGGAGTCAGAGAGGAGGGGGAGCCTGGGCAGAATGGGTGGGGTCAGAGAGGAGTGGGTATAGGAGGAGCCTGGGTGGAATGGGTGGGGTCAGAGGGATATGGGAGGAGCCTGGGCAGAATGGGTGGAATCAGAGAGGAGGGGGTATAGGAGGAGCCTAGTCAGATTGGGTGGGGTCAGACAGCAGAGGAGGGGCTTGGGGGGAGCCTAGTCAGATTGGGTGGGGTCAGAGAGGAGGGGTATAGGAGGAGCCTGGGCAGAATGGGTGGGGTCAGAGAGGAGGGCCTTAGGTCAGATTGGGTGGAGTCAAATAGGAGGAGCCTGGGCAGAATGGGTGGGGTCAGACAGCAGAGGAGGGGCTTAGGGGGAGCCTGGGCAGAATGGGTGGGGTCAGAGGGGTATGGGAGGAGCCTGGGCAGAATGGGTGGAATCAGAGAGGAGGGGGGTATAGGAGGAGCCTAGTCAGATTGGGTGGGGTCAGACAGCAGAGGAGGGGCTGAGCCTAGTCAGATTGGGTGGGGTCAAATAGGAGGAGCCTGGGCAGAATGGGTGGGGTCAGACTGCAGAGGAGGGCTTAGGGGGAGCCTGGGCAGAATGGGTGGGGTCAGAGGGGTATGGGAGGAGCCTGGGCAGAATGGGTGGAGTCAGAGAGGAGTGGGTATAGGAGGAGCCTGGGCAGAATGGGTGGGGTCAGACAGCAGAGGAGGGGTTTAGGAGGAGCCAAGTCAGATTGGGTGGGGTCAAATAGGAGGGGTATAGGAGGAGCCTGGGTAGAATGGGTGGGGTCAGAGGGATATGGGAGGAGCCTGGGCAGAATGGGTGGAATCAGAGAGGAGGGGGGTATAGGAGGAGCCTAGTCAGATTGGGTGGGGTCAGACAGCAGAGGAGGGGCGTAGGAGGAGCCTAGTCAGATTGGGTGGGGTCAAATAGGAGGAGCCTGGGCAGAATGGGTGAGGTCAGAGAGGAGGGGCTTAGGAGGAGCCTGGGCAGAATGGGTGAGGTCAGAGAGGAGGGGTATAGGAGGAGCCTGGGCAGAGGGGGTAAAGGAGGAGCCTATTCAGATGGAGGGGTTTAGGAGGAGCCAAGTCAGATTGGGTGGGGTCAAATAGGAGGAGCCTGGGCAGAATGGGTGAGGTCAGAGAGGAGGGGTATAGGAGGAGCCTGGGCAGAATGGGTGGGGTCAGACAGCAGAGGAGGGGTTTAGGAGGAGCTTAGTCAGAATGGGTGGAGTCAGACAGCAGAGGAGGGGCTTAGGAGGAGCCTAGTCAGATTGGGTGGGGTCAAATAGGAGGAGCCTGGGCAGAATGGGTGGGGTCAGACAGCAGAGGAGGGGTTTAGGAGGAGCTTAGTCAGATTGGGTGGGGTCAAATAGGAGGGGTATAGGAGGAGCCTGGGTAGAATGGGTGGGGTCAGAGGGGTATGGGAGGAGCCTGGGCAGAATGGGTGGAATCAGAGAGGAGGGGGTATAGGAGGAGCCTAGTCAGATTGGGTGGGGTCAGACAGCAGAGGAGGGGCTTAGGAGGAGCCTAGTCAGATTGGGTTGGGTCAAATAGGAGGAGCCTGGGCAGAATGGGTGGGGTCAGACAGCAGAGGAGGGGTTTAGGAGGAGCTTAGTCAGATTGGGTGGGGTCAAATAGGAGGGGTATAGGAGGAGCCTGGGTAGAATGGGTGGGGTCAGAGGGGTATGGGAGGAGCCTGGGCAGAATGGGTGGAATCAGAGAGGAGGGGGTATAGGAGGAGCCTAGTCAGATTGGGTTGGGTCAAATAGGAGGAGCCTGGGCAGAATGGGTGAGGTCAGAGAGGAGGGGCGTAGGAGGAGTCTGGGCAGAATGGGTGGAGTCAGAGAGGAGGAGCTTAGGAGGAGCCTGGGCAGAATGGGTGGAGTCAGAGAGGAGGGTGTATAGTGGAGCCTGGGCAGAATGGGTGGGGTCAGACAGCAGAGGAGGGGTTTAGGAGGAGCTTAGTCAGAATGGGTGGGGTCAGACAGCAGAGAAGGGGCTTAGGAGGAGCCTAGTCAGATTGGGTGAGGTCAGAGAGGAGGGGTATAGGAGGAGCCTGGGCAGAGGGGGTATAGGAGGAGCCTAGTCAGATTGGGTGAGGTCAGAGAGGAGGGGTATAGGAGGAGCCTAGTCAGATTGGGTGGGGTCAGAGAGGAGGGGCTTAGGAGGAGCCTGGGCAGATTGGGTGGGGTCAAATAGGAGGAGCCTGGGCAGAATGGGTGAGGTCAGAGAGGAGGGGTATAGGAGGAGCCTGGGCAGAGGGGGTAAAGGAGGAGCCTAGTCAGATTGGGTGGGGTCAAATAGGAGGAGCCTGGGCAGAATGGGTGGGGTCAGACAACAGAGGAGGGGCTTAGGAGGAGCCTAGTCAGATTGGGTGGGGTCAGAGAGGAGGGCCTTAGGGGGAGCCTAGTCAGATTGGGTGGAGTCAAATAGGAGGAGCCTGGGCAGAATGGGTGGGGTCAGACTGCAGAGGAGGGGCTTAGGGGGAGCCTGGGCAGAATGGGTGGGGTCAGAGGGGTATGGGAGGAGCCTGGGCAGAATGGGTGGAATCAGAGAGGAGGGGGGTATAGGAGGAGCCTAGTCAGATTGGGTGGGGTCAGACAGCAGAGGAGGGGCTGAGCCTAGTCAGATTGGGTGGGGTCAAATAGGAGGAGCCTGGGCAGAATGGGTGGGGTCAGACTGCAGAGGAGGGGCTTAGGGGGAGCCTGGGCAGAATGGGTGGGGTCAGAGGGGTATGGGAGGAGCCTGGGCAGAATGGGTGGAGTCAGAGAGGAGTGGGTATAGGAGGAGCCTGGGCAGAATGGGTGGGGTCAGACAGCAGAGGAGGGGTTTAGGAGGAGCCAAGTCAGATTGGGTGGGGTCAAATAGGAGGGGTATAGGAGGAGCCTGGGTAGAATGGGTGGGGTCAGAGGGATATGGGAGGAGCCTGGGCAGAATGGGTGGAATCAGAGAGGAGGGGGGTATAGGAGGAGCCTAGTCAGATTGGGTGGGGTCAGACAGCAGAGGAGGGGCGTAGGAGGAGCCTAGTCAGATTGGGTGGGGTCAAATAGGAGGAGCCTGGGCAGAATGGGTGAGGTCAGAGAGGAGGGGCTTAGGAGGATCCTGGGCAGAATGGGTGAAGTCAGAGAGGAGGGTGTATAGGAGGAGCCTGGGCAGAATGGGTGGGGTCAGACAGCAGAGGAGGGGTTTAGGAGGAGCTTAGTCAGAATGGGTGGGGTCAGACAGCAGAGGAGGGGCTTAGGAGGAGCCTAGTCAGATTGGGTGAGGTCAGAGAGGAGGGGTATAGGAGGAGCCTGGGCAGAGGGGGTATAGGAGGAGCATAGTCAGATTGGGTGAGGTCAGAGAGGAGGGGTATAGGAGGAGCCTAGTCAGATTGGGTGGGGTCAGAGAGGAGGGGCTTAGGAGGAGCCTGGGCAGAATGGGTGGGGTCAGACAGCAGAGGAGGGGCTTAGGAGGAGCCTAGTCAGATTGGGTGGGGTCAAATAGGAGGAGCCTGGGCAGAATGGGTGGGGTCAGACATCAGAGGAGGGGCTTAGGAGGAGCCTAGTCAGATTGGGTGGGGTCAGAGAGGAGGGGTATAGGAGGAGCCTGGGTAGAATGGGTGGGGTCAGACAGCAGAGGAGGGGCTTAGGAGGAGCCTAGTCAGATTGGGTGGGGTCAGAGAGGAGGGGTATAGGAGGAGCCTAGTCAGATTGGGTGAGGTCAGAGAGGAGGGGTATAGGAGGAGCCTGGGTAGAATGGGTGGGGTCAGACAGCAGAGGAGGGGCTTAGGAGGAGCCTAGTCAGATTGGGTGGGGTCAGAGAGAAGGGGCTTAGGAGGAGTCTGGGCAGAATGGGTGGAGTCAGAGAGGAGGAGCTTAGGAGGAGCCTGGGCAGAATGGGTGGAGTCAGAGAGGAGGGTGTATAGGAGGAGCCTGGGCAGAATGGGTGGGGTCAGACAGCAGAGGAGGGGCTTAGGAGGAGCCTAGTCAGATTGGGGTCAAATAGGAGGGGTATAGGAGGAGCCTGGTCAGAGGGGTATGGGAGGAGCCTGGGCAGAATGGGTGGAGTTAGAGAGGAGGGTGTATAGGAGGAGCCTGGGCAGAATTGGTGGGGTCAGACAGCAGAGGAGGGGTTTAGGAGGAGCCAAGTCAGATTGGGTGGGGTCAAATAGGAGGAGCCTGGGCAGAATGGGTGAGGTCAGAGAGGAGGGGTATAGGAGGAGCCTGGGCAGAGGGGGTAAAGGAGGAGCCTGGGCAGAATGGGTGGGGTCAGAGAGGAGGGGTATAGGAGGAGCCTGGGCAGAATGGGTGGGGTCAGACAGCAGAGGAGGGGTTTAGGAGGAGCTTAGTCAGAATGGGTGGGGTCAGACAGCAGAGGAGGGGCTTAGGAGGAGCCTAGTCAGATTGGGGTCAAATAGGAGGGGTATAGGAGGAGCCTGGTCAGAGGGGTATGGGAGGAGCCTGGGCAGAATGGGTGGAGTTAGAGAGGAGGGTGTATAGGAGGAGCCTGGGCAGAATGGGTGGGGTCAGACAGCAGAGGAGGGGTTTAGGAGGAGCCAAGTCAGATTGGGTGGGGTCAAATAGGAGGAGCCTGGGCAGAATGGGTGAGGTCAGAGAGGAGGGGTATAGGAGGAGCCTGGGCAGAATGGGTGGGGTCAGACAGCAGAGGAGGGGCTTAGGAGGAGCCTAGTCAGATTGGGTGAGGTCAGAGAGGAGGGGTATAGGAGGAGCCTGGGCAGAGGGGGTATGGGAGGAGCCTGGGCAGAATGGGTGGAGTTAGAGAGGAGGGTGTATAGGAGGAGCCTGGGCAGAATGGGTGGGGTCAGACAGCAGAGGAGGGGTTTAGGAGGAGCCAAGTCAGATTGGGTGGGGTCAAATAGGAGGAGCCTGGGCAGAATGGGTGAGGTCAGAGAGGAGGGGTATAGGAGGAGCCTGGGCAGAATGGGTGGGGTCAGACAGCAGAGGAGGGGCTTAGGAGGAGCCTAGTCAGATTGGGTGGGGTCAGAGAGGAGGGGCTTAGGAGGAGCCTGGGCAGAATGGGTGGGGTCAGACAGCAGAGGAGGGGCTTAGGAGGAGCCTAGTCAGATTGGGTGGGGTCAAATAGGAGGAGCCTGGGCAGAATGGGTGGGGTCAGACATCAGAGGAGGGGCTTAGGAGGAGCCTAGTCAGATTGGGTGGGGTCAGAGAGGAGGGGTATAGGAGGAGCCTGGGTAGAATGGGTGGGGTCAGACAGCAGAGGAGGGGCTTAGGAGGAGCCTAGTCAGATTGGGTGGGGTCAGAGAGGAGGGGTATAGGAGGAGCCTAGTCAGATTGGGTGAGGTCAGAGAGGAGGGGTATAGGAGGAGCCTGGGCAGAGGGGGTTTAGGAGGAGCCTAGTCATATTGGGTGGGGTCAGACAGCAGAGGAGGGGCTTAGGAGGAGCCTAGTCAGATTGGGTGGGGTCAGAGAGAAGGGGCTTAGGAGGAGTCTGGGCAGAATGGGTGGAGTCAGAGAGGAGGAGCTTAGGAGGAGCCTGGGCAGAATGGATGGAGTCAGAGAGGAGGGTGTATAGGAGGAGCCTGGGCAGAATGGGTGGGGTCAGACAGCAGAGGAGGGGCTTAGGAGGAGCCTAGTCAGATTGGGGTCAAATAGGAGGGGTATAGGAGGAGCCTGGTCAGAGGGGTATGGGAGGAGCCTGGGCAGAATGGGTGGAGTTAGAGAGGAGGGTGTATAGGAGGAGCCTGGGCAGAATGGGTGGGGTCAGACAGCAGAGGAGGGGTTTAGGAGGAGCCAAGTCAGATTGGGTGGGGTCAAATAGGAGGAGCCTGGGCAGAATGGGTGAGGTCAGAGAGGAGGGGTATAGGAGGAGCCTGGGCAGAATGGGTGGGGTCAGACAGCAGAGGAGGGGTTTAGAAGGAGCCTAGTCAGATTGGGTGGGATCAGAGAGGAGGGGGTATAGGAGGAGCCTAGTCAGATTGGGTGAGGTCAGAGAGGAGGGGCTGAGGAGGAGCCTGGGCAGAATGGGTGGGGTCAGACAGCAGAGGAGGGGCTTAGAAGGAGTCTGGGCAGAATGGGTGGAGTCAGAGAGGAGGGGGTATAGGAGGAGCCTGGGCAGAATGGGTGGGGTCAGACAGCAGAGGAGGGGCTTAGGAGGAGCCTAGTCAGATTTGGGTCAAATAGGAGGGGTATAGGCGGAGCCTGGGCAGAATGGGTGGGGTCAGACGGGTATGGGAGGAGCCTGGGCAGAATGGGTGGAGTCAGAGAGGAGGGGGTATAGGAGGAGCCTAGTCAGATTGGGTGGGGTCAGAGAGCAGAGGAGGGGTTTAGGAGGAGCCTAGTCAGATTGGGTGTGGTCAAATAGGAGGAGTCTGGGCAGAATGGGTGGAGTCAGAGAGGAGGGGCTTAGGAGGAGCCTGGGCAGAATGTATGGAGTCAGAGAGGAGGGTGTATAGGAGGAGCCTGGGCAGAATGGGTGGGTTCAGACAGCAGAGGAGGGGCTTAGGGGGAGCCTAGTCAGATTGGGTGGGGTTAGAGAGGAGGGGTATAGGAGGAGCCTGGGCAGAATGGGTGGGGTCAGAGGGGTATGGGAGGAGCCTGGGCAGAATGGGTGGAGTCAGAGAGTAGGGGGGTATAGGAGGAGCCTGGGCAGAATGGGTAGGGTCAGACAGCAGAGGAGGGGTTTAGGAGGAGCCAAGTCAGATTGGGTAGGGTCAAATAGGAGGGGTATAGGAGGAGCCTGGGTAGAATGGGTGGGGTCAGAGGGGTATGGGAGGAGCCTGGGCAGAATGGGTGGAATCAGAGAGGAGGGGGTATAGGAGGAGCCTAGTCAGATTGGGTGGGGTCAGACAGCAGAGGAGGGGCTTAGGAGGAGCCTAGTCAGATTGGGTGGGGTCAAATAGGAGGAGCCTGGGCAGAATGGGTGAGGTCAGAGAGGAGAGGCTTAGGAGGAGTCTGGGCAGAATGGGTGGAGTCAGAGAGGAGGAGCTTAGGAGGAGCCTGGGCAGAATGGGTGGAGTCAGAGAGGAGGGTGTATAGTGGAGCCTGGGCAGAATGGGTGGGGTCAGACAGCAGAGGAGGGGTTTAGGAGGAGCTTAGTCAGAATGGGTGGGGTCAGACAGCAGAGGAGGGGCTTAGGAGGAGCCTAGTCAGATTGGGTGGGGTCAAATAGGAGGAGCCTGGGCAGAATGGGTGGGGTCAGACAGCAGAGGAGGGGTTTAGGAGGAGCTTAGTCAGATTGGGTGGGGTCAAATAGGAGGGGTATAGGAGGAGCCTGGGTAGAATGGGTGGGGTCAGAGGGGTATGGGAGGAGCCTGGGCAGAATGGGTGGGGTCAGACAGCAGAGGAGGGGCTTAGGAGGAGCCTAGTCAGATTGGGTGGGGTCAGAGAGGAGGGGCTTAGGAGGAGCCTGGGCAGAATGGGTGGGGTCAGACAGCAGAGGAGGGGCTTAGGAGGAGCCTAGTCAGATTGGGTGGGGTCAAATAGGAGGAGCCTGGGCAGAATGGGTGGGGTCAGACATCAGAGGAGGGGCTTAGGAGGAGCCTAGTCAGATTGGGTGGGGTCAGAGAGGAGGGGTATAGGAGGAGCCTGGGTAGAATGGGTGGGGTCAGACAGCAGAGGAGGGGCTTAGGAGGAGCCTAGTCAGATTGGGTGGGGTCAGAGAGGAGGGGTATAGGAGGAGCCTAGTCAGATTGGGTGAGGTCAGAGAGGAGGGGTATAGGAGGAGCCTGGGCAGAGGGGGTTTAGGAGGAGCCTAGTCATATTGGGTGGGGTCAGACAGCAGAGGAGGGGCTTAGGAGGAGCCTAGTCAGATTGGGTGGGGTCAGAGAGAAGGGGCTTAGGAGGAGTCTGGGCAGAATGGGTGGAGTCAGAGAGGAGGAGCTTAGGAGGAGCCTGGGCAGAATGGGTGGAGTCAGAGAGGAGGGTGTATAGGAGGAGCCTGGGCAGAATGGGTGGGGTCAGACAGCAGAGGAGGGGCTTAGGAGGAGCCTAGTCAGATTGGGGTCAAATAGGAGGGGTATAGGAGGAGCCTGGTCAGAGGGGTATGGGAGGAGCCTGGGCAGAATGGGTGGAGTTAGAGAGGAGGGTGTATAGGAGGAGCCTGGGCAGAATGGGTGGGGTCAGACAGCAGAGGAGGGGTTTAGGAGGAGCCAAGTCAGATTGGGTGGGGTCAAATAGGAGGAGCCTGGGCAGAATGGGTGAGGTCAGAGAGGAGGGGCATAGGAGGAGCCTGGGCAGAATGGGTGGGGTCAGACATCAGAGGAGGGGCTTAGGAGGAGCCTAGTCAGATTGGGTGGGGTCAGGGAGGAGGGGTATAGGAGGAGTCTGGGCAGAATGGGTGGAGTCGGAGAGGCTTAGGAGGAGTCTGGGTAGAATGGGTGGAGTCAGAGAGGAGGGGGAGCCTGGGCAGAATGGGTGGGGTCAGAGAGGAGTGGGTATAGGAGGAGCCTGGGTGGAATGGGTGGGGTCAGAGGGATATGGGAGGAGCCTGGGCAGAATGGGTGGAATCAGAGAGGAGGGGGGTATAGGAGGAGCCTAGTCAGATTGGGTGGGGTCAGACAGCAGAGGAGGGGCTTGGGGGGAGCCTAGTCAGATTGGGTGGGGTCAGAGAGGAGGGGTATAGGAGGAGCCTGGGCAGAATGGGTGGGGTCAGAGAGGAGGGCCTTAGGTCATATTGGGTGGAGTCAAATAGGAGGAGCCTGGGCAGAATGGGTGGGGTCAGACAGCAGAGGAGGGGCTTAGGGGGAGCCTGGGCAGAATGGGTGGGGTCAGAGGGGTATGGGAGGAGCCTGGGCAGAATGGGTGAAATCAGAGAGGAGGGGGGTATAGGAGGAGCCTAGTCAGATTGGGTGGGGTCAGACAGCAGAGGAGGGGCTGAGCCTAGTCAGATTGGGTGGGGTCAAATAGGAGGAGCATGGGCAGAATGGGTGGGGTCAGACTGCAGAGGAGGGCTTAGGGGGAGCCTGGGCAGAATGGGTGGGGTCAGAGGGGTATGGGAGGAGCCTGGGCAGAATGGGTGGAGTCAGAGAGGAGTGGGTATAGGAGGAGCCTGGGCAGAATGGGTGGGGTCAGACAGCAGAGGAGGGGTTTAGGAGGAGCCAAGTCAGATTGGGTGGGGTCAAATAGGAGGGGTATAGGAGGAGCCTGGGTAGAATGGGTGGGGTCAGAGGGATATGGGAGGAGCCTGGGCAGAATGGGTGGAATCAGAGAGGAGGGGGGTATAGGAGGAGCCTAGTCAGATTGGGTGGGGTCAGACAGCAGAGGAGGGGCGTAGGAGGAGCCTAGTCAGATTGGGTGGGGTCAAATAGGAGGAGCCTGGGCAGAATGGGTGAGGTCAGAGAGGAGGGGCTTAGGAGGAGCCTGGGCAGAATGGGTGAGGTCAGAGAGGAGGGGTATAGGAGGAGCCTGGGCAGAGGGGGTAAAGGAGGAGCCTATTCAGATGGAGGGGTTTAGGAGGAGCCAAGTCAGATTGGGTGGGGTCAAATAGGAGGAGCCTGGGCAGAATGGGTGAGGTCAGAGAGGAGGGGTATAGGAAGAGCCTGGGCAGAATGGGTGGGGTCAGACAGCAGAGGAGGGGCTTAGGAGGAGCCTAGTCAGATTGGGTGGGGTCAGAGAGGAGGGGCTTAGGAGGAGCCTGGGCAAAATGGGTGGGGTCAAATAGGAGGAGTCTGGGCAGAATGGGTGAGGTCAGAGAGGAGGGGCTTAGGAGGAGCCTGGGCAGAATGGGTGAGGTCAGAGAGGAGGGGCTTAGGAGGAGTCTGGGCAGAATGGGTGGAGTCAGAGAGGAGGGTGTATAGTGGAGCCTGGGCAGAATGGGTGGGGTCAGACAGCAGAGGAGGGGTTTAGGAGGAGCTTAGTCAGAATGGGTGGGGTCAGACAGCAGAGGAGGGGCTTAGGAGGAGCCTAGTCAGATTGGGTGGGGTCAAATAGGAGGAGCCTGGGCAGAATGGGTGGGGTCAGACAGCAGAGGAGGGGTTTAGGAGGAGCTTAGTCAGATTGGGTGGGGTCAAATAGGAGGGGTATAGGAGGAGCCTGGGTAGAATGGGTGGGGTCAGAGGGGTATGGGAGGAGCCTGGGCAGAATGGGTGGAATCAGAGAGGAGGGGGTATAGGAGGAGCCTAGTCAGATTGGGTGGGGTCAAATAGGAGGAGCCTGGGCAGAATGGGTGAGGTCAGAGAGGAGGGGCTTAGGAGGAGTCTGGGCAGAATGGGTGGAGTCAGAGAGGAGGAGCTTAGGAGGAGCCTGGGCAGAATGGGTGGAGTCAGAGAGGAGGGTGTATAGTGGAGCCTGGGCAGAATGGGTGGGGTCAGACAGCAGAGGAGGGGTTTAGGAGGAGCTTAGTCAGAATGGGTGGGGTCAGACAGCAGAGGAGGGGCTTAGGAGGAGCCTAGTCAGATTGGGTGAGGTCAGAGAGGAGGGGTATAGGAGGAGCCTGGGCAGAGGGGGTATAGGAGGAGCCTAGTCAGATTGGGTGAGGTCAGAGAGGAGGGGTATAGGAGGAGCCTAGTCAGATTGGGTGGGGTCAGAGAGGAGGGGCTTAGGAGGAGCCTGGGCAGATTGGGTGGGGTCAAATAGGAGGAGCCTGGGCAGAATGGGTGAGGTCAGAGAGGAGGGGTATAGGAGGAGCCTGGGCAGAGGGGGTAAAGGAGGAGCCTAGTCAGATTGGGTGGGGTCAAATAGGAGGAGCCTGGGCAGAATGGGTGGGGTCAGACAACAGAGGAGGGGCTTAGGAGGAGCCTAGTCAGATTGGGTGGGGTCAGAGAGGAGGGCCTTAGGGGGAGCCTAGTCAGATTGGGTGGAGTCAAATAGGAGGAGCCTGGGCAGAATGGGTGGGGTCAGACTGCAGAGGAGGGGCTTAGGGGGAGCCTGGGCAGAATGGGTGGGGTCAGAGGGGTATGGGAGGAGCCTGGGCAGAATGGGTGGAATCAGAGAGGAGGGGGGTATAGGAGGAGCCTAGTCAGATTGGGTGGGGTCAGACAGCAGAGGAGGGGCTGAGCCTAGTCAGATTGGGTGGGGTCAAATAGGAGGAGCCTGGGCAGAATGGGTGGGGTCAGACTGCAGAGGAGGGGCTTAGGGGGAGCCTGGGCAGAATGGGTGGGGTCAGAGGGGTATGGGAGGAGCCTGGGCAGAATGGGTGGAGTCAGAGAGGAGTGGGTAAAGGAGGAGCCTGGGCAGAATGGGTGGGGTCAGACAGCAGAGGAGGGGTTTAGGAGGAGCCAAGTCAGATTGGGTGGGGTCAAATAGGAGGGGTATAGGAGGAGCCTGGGTAGAATGGGTGGGGTCAGAGGGATATGGGAGGAGCCTGGGCAGAATGGGTGGAATCAGAGAGGAGGGGGGTATAGGAGGAGCCTAGTCAGATTGGGTGGGGTCAGACAGCAGAGGAGGGGCGTAGGAGGAGCCTAGTCAGATTGGGTGGGGTCAAATAGGAGGAGCCTGGGCAGAATGGGTGAGGTCAGAGAGGAGGGGCTTAGGAGGATCCTGGGCAGAATGGGTGAAGTCAGAGAGGAGGGTGTATAGGAGGAGCCTGGGCAGAATGGGTGGGGTCAGACAGCAGAGGAGGGGTTTAGGAGGAGCTTAGTCAGAATGGGTGGGGTCAGACAGCAGAGGAGGGGCTTAGGAGGAGCCTAGTCAGATTGGGTGAGGTCAGAGAGGAGGGGTATAGGAGGAGCCTGGGCAGAGGGGGTATAGGAGGAGCATAGTCAGATTGGGTGAGGTCAGAGAGGAGGGGTATAGGAGGAGCCTAGTCAGATTGGGTGGGGTCAGAGAGGAGGGGCTTAGGAGGAGCCTGGGCAGAATGGGTGGGGTCAGACAGCAGAGGAGGGGCTTAGGAGGAGCCTAGTCAGATTGGGTGGGGTCAAATAGGAGGAGCCTGGGCAGAATGGGTGGGGTCAGACATCAGAGGAGGGGCTTAGGAGGAGCCTAGTCAGATTGGGTGGGGTCAGAGAGGAGGGGTATAGGAGGAGCCTGGGTAGAATGGGTGGGGTCAGACAGCAGAGGAGGGGCTTAGGAGGAGCCTAGTCAGATTGGGTGGGGTCAGAGAGGAGGGGTATAGGAGGAGCCTAGTCAGATTGGGTGAGGTCAGAGAGGAGGGGTATAGGAGGAGCCTGGGTAGAATGGGTGGGGTCAGACAGCAGAGGAGGGGCTTAGGAGGAGCCTAGTCAGATTGGGTGGGGTCAGAGAGAAGGGGCTTAGGAGGAGTCTGGGCAGAATGGGTGGAGTCAGAGAGGAGGAGCTTAGGAGGAGCCTGGGCAGAATGGGTGGAGTCAGAGAGGAGGATGTATAGGAGGAGCCTGGGCAGAATGGGTGGGGTCAGACAGCAGAGGAGGGGCTTAGGAGGAGCCTAGTCAGATTGGGGTCAAATAGGAGGGGTATAGGAGGAGCCTGGTCAGAGGGGTATGGGAGGAGCCTGGGCAGAAGGGGTGGAGTTAGAGAGGAGGGTGTATAGGAGGAGCCTGGGCAGAATGGGTGGGGTCAGACAGCAGAGGAGGGGTTTAGGAGGAGCCAAGTCAGATTGGGTGGGGTCAAATAGGAGGAGCCTGGGCAGAATGGGTGAGGTCAGAGAGGAGGGGTATAGGAGGAGCCTGGGCAGAATGGGTGGGGTCAGACAGCAGAGGAGGGGCTTAGGAGGAGCCTAGTCAGATTGGGTGAGGTCAGAGAGGAGGGGTATAGGAGGAGCCTGGGCAGAGGGGGTATGGGAGGAGCCTGGGCAGAATGGGTGGAGTTAGAGAGGAGGGTGTATAGGAGGAGCCTGGGCAGAATGGGTGGGGTCAGACAGCAGAGGAGGGGTTTAGGAGGAGCCAAGTCAGATTGGGTGGGGTCAAATAGGAGGAGCCTGGGCAGAATGGGTGAGGTCAGAGAGGAGGGGTATAGGAGGAGCCTGGGCAGAATGGGTGGGGTCAGACAGCAGAGGAGGGGCTTAGGAGGAGCCTAGTCAGATTGGGTGGGGTCAGAGAGGAGGGGCTTAGGAGGAGCCTGGGCAGAATGGGTGGGGTCAGACAGCAGAGGAGGGGCTTAGGAGGAGCCTAGTCAGATTGGGTGGGGTCAAATAGGAGGAGCCTGGGCAGAATGGGTGGGGTCAGACATCAGAGGAGGGGCTTAGGAGGAGCCTAGTCAGATTGGGTGGGGTCAGAGAGGAGGGGTATAGGAGGAGCCTGGGTAGAATGGGTGGGGTCAGACAGCAGAGGAGGGGCTTAGGAGGAGCCTAGTCAGATTGGGTGGGGTCAGAGAGGAGGGGTATAGGAGGAGCCTAGTCAGATTGGGTGAGGTCAGAGAGGAGGGGTATAGGAGGAGCCTGGGCAGAGGGGGTTTAGGAGGAGCCTAGTCATATTGGGTGGGGTCAGACAGCAGAGGAGGGGCTTAGGAGGAGCCTAGTCAGATTGGGTGGGGTCAGAGAGAAGGGGCTTAGGAGGAGTCTGGGCAGAATGGGTGGAGTCAGAGAGGAGGAGCTTAGGAGGAGCCTGGGCAGAATGGGTGGAGTCAGAGAGGAGGGTGTATAGGAGGAGCCTGGGCAGAATGGGTGGGGTCAGACAGCAGAGGAGGGGCTTAGGAGGAGCCTAGTCAGATTGGGGTCAAATAGGAGGGGTATAGGAGGAGCCTGGTCAGAGGGGTATGGGAGGAGCCTGGGCAGAATGGGTGGAGTTGGAGAGGAGGGTGTATAGGAGGAGCCTGGGCAGAATGGGTGGGGTCAGACAGCAGAGGAGGGGTTTAGGAGGAGCCAAGTCAGATTGGGTGGGGTCAAATAGGAGGAGCCTGGGCAGAATGGGTGAGGTCAGAGAGGAGGGGTATAGGAGGAGCCTGGGCAGAATGGGTGGGGTCAGACAGCAGAGGAGGGGTTTAGAAGGAGCCTAGTCAGATTGGGTGGGATCAGAGAGGAGGGGGTATAGGAGGAGCCTAGTCAGATTGGGTGAGGTCAGAGAGGAGGGGCTGAGGAGGAGCCTGGGCAGAATGGGTGGGGTCAGACAGCAGAGGAGGGGCTTAGAAGGAGTCTGGGCAGAATGGGTGGAGTCAGAGAGGAGGGGGTATAGGAGGAGCCTGGGCAGAATGGGTGGGGTCAGACAGCAGAGGAGGGGCTTAGGAGGAGCCTAGTCAGATTTGGGTCAAATAGGAGGGGTATAGGCGGAGCCTGGGCAGAATGGGTGGGGTCAGACGGGTATGGGAGGAGCCTGGGCTGAATGGGTGGAGTCAGAGAGGAGGGGGTATAGGAGGAGCCTAGTCAGATTGGGTGGGGTCAGAGAGCAGAGGAGGGGTTTAGGAGGAGCCTAGTCAGATTGGGTGTGGTCAAATAGGAGGAGTCTGGGCAGAATGGGTGGAGTCAGAGAGGAGGGGCTTAGGAGGAGCCTGGGCAGAATGGGTGGAGTCAGAGAGGAGGGTGTATAGGAGGAGCCTGGGCAGAATGGGTGGGTTCAGACAGCAGAGGAGGGGCTTAGGGGGAGCCTAGACAGATTGGGTGGGGTCAGAGAGGAGGGGTATAGGAGGAGCCTGGGCAGAATGGGTGGGGTCAGAGAGGAGGGCCTTAGGAGGAGCCTAGTCAGATTGGGTGGGGTCAAATAGGAGGAGCCTGGGCAGAATGGGTGGGGTCAGACAGCAGAGGAGGGGCTTAGGGGGAGCCTGGGCAGAATGGGTGGGGTCAGAGGGGTATGGGAGGAGCCTGGGCAGAATGGGTGGAGTCAGAGAGTAGGGGGGTATAGGAGGAGCCTGGGCAGAATGGGTAGGGTCAGACAGCAGAGGAGGGGTTTAGGAGGAGCCAAGTCAGATTGGGTAGGGTCAAATAGGAGGGGTATAGGAGGAGCCTGGGTAGAATGGGTGGGGTCAGAGGGGTATGGGAGGAGCCTGGGCAGAATGGGTGGAATCAGAGAGGAGGGGGTATAGGAGGAGCCTAGTCAGATTGGGTGGGGTCAGACAGCAGAGGAGGGGCTTAGGAGGAGCCTAGTCAGATTGGGTGGGGTCAAATAGGAGGAGCCTGGGCAGAATGGGTGAGGTCAGAGAGGAGGGGCTTAGGAGGAGTCTGGGCAGAATGGGTGGAGTCAGAGAGGAGGAGCTTAGGAGGAGCCTGGGCAGAATGGGTGGAGTCAGAGAGGAGGGTGTATAGTGGAGCCTGGGCAGAATGGGTGGGGTCAGACAGCAGAGGAGGGGTTTAGGAGGAGCTTAGTCAGAATGGGTGGGGTCAGACAGCAGAGGAGGGGCTTAGGAGGAGCCTAGTCAGATTGGGTGGGGTCAAATAGGAGGAGCCTGGGCAGAATGGGTGGGGTCAGACAGCAGAGGAGGGGTTTAGGAGGAGCTTAGTCAGATTGGGTGGGGTCAAATAGGAGGGGTATAGGAGGAGCCTGGGTAGAATGGGTGGGGTCAGAGGGGTATGGGAGGAGCCTGGGCAGAATGGGTGGAATCAGAGAGGAGGGGGTATAGGAGGAGCCTAGTCAGATTGGGTGGGGTCAGACAGCAGAGGAGGGGCTTGGGGGGAGCCTTGTCAGATTGGGTGGGGTCAGAGAGGAGGGGTATAGGAGGAGCCTGGGCAGAATGGGTGGGGTCAGAGAGGAGGGCCTTAGGGGGAGCCTAGTCAGATTGGGTGGAGTCAAATAGGAGGAGCATGGGCAGAATGGGTGGGGTCAGACTGCAGAGGAGGGGCTTAGGGGGAGCCTGGGCAGAATGGGTGGGGTCAGAGGGGTATGGGAGGAGCCTGGGCAGAATGGGTGGAATCAGAGAGGAGGGGGGTATAGGAGGAGCCTAGTCAGATTGGGTGGGGTCAGACAGCAGAGGAGGGGCTGAGCCTAGTCAGATTGGGTGGGGTCAAATAGGAGGAGCCTGGGCAGAATGGGTGGGGTCAGACTGCAGAGGAGGGGCTTAGGGGGAGCCTGGGCAGAATGGGTGGGGTCAGAGGGGTATGGGAGGAGCCTGGGCAGAATGGGTGGAGTCAGAGAGGAGTGGGTATAGGAGGAGCCTGGGCAGAATGGGTGGGGTCAGACAGCAGAGGAGGGGTTTAGGAGGAGCCAAGTCAGATTGGGTGGGGTCAAATAGGAGGGGTATAGGAGGAGCCTGGGTAGAATGGGTGGGGTCAGAGGGATATGGGAGGAGCCTGGGCAGAATGGGTGGAATCAGAGAGGAGGGGGGTATAGGAGGAGCCTAGTCAGATTGGGTGGGGTCAGACAGCAGAGGAGGGGCGTAGGAGGAGCCTAGTCAGATTGGGTGGGGTCAAATAGGAGGAGCCTGGGCAGAATGGGTGAGGTCAGAGAGGAGGGGCTTAGGAGGAGCCTGGGCAGAATGGGTGAAGTCAGAGAGGAGGGTGTATAGGAGGAGCCTGGGCAGAATGGGTGGGGTCAGACAGCAGAGGAGGGGTTTAGGAGGAGCTTAGTCAGAATGGGTGGGGTCAGACAGCAGAGGAGGGGCTTAGGAGGAGCCTAGTCAGATTGGGGTCAAATAGGAGGGGTATAGAAGGAGCCTGGGCAGAATGGGTGGAGTCAGAGAGGAGGGTGTATAGGAGGAGCCTGGGCAGAATGGGTTGGGTCAGACAGCAGAAGAGGGGTTTAGGAGGAGCCAAGTCACATTGGGTGGGGTCAAATAGGAGGAGCCTGGGCAGAATGGGTGAGGTCAGAGAGGAGGGGCTGAGGAGGAGCCTGGGCAGAATGGGTGGAGTCAGACAGCAGAGGAGGGGCTTAGGAGGAGCCAGGGCAGGTTGGGTGGTGTCAGACAACAGAGGAGGGGCTTAGGAGGAGTCTGGGCAGAATGGGTGGAGTCAGAGAGGAGGGGGTATAGGAGGAGCCTAGTAGGATTGGGTGGGGTCAGACAGCAGAGGAGGGGCTTCGGAGGAGCCTAGTCAGATTGGGTGAGGTCAGAGAGGAGGGGTATAGGAGGAGCCTGGGCAGAATGGGTGGGGTCAGAGGGGTATGGGAGGAGCCTGGGCAGAATGGGTGGAGTCAGAGAGGAGGGGGTATAGGAGGAGCCTAGTCAGATTGGGTGTGGTCAAATAGGAGGAGCCTGGGCAGAATGGGTGGGGTCTGAGGGCCTAGGAAGGGGTCATAGATGGAGGAGGATCCTGACTTATGGTGGGGAACTGCAAAAACTTTTTTAATGCACCCCCCTATACTTTCTGATTTCTGTTGGGAGGGGGCAGTTGGGGAGCAGTATTAAAAGGTGCTTAGGCGCAACGTGAAGAGCGATGAGGTGCACAGAATGGCATGCCTTCCAGGTACTTTTGGTGGGGGCGGGGGGGGGGTTGCTACCATTATTTTTTATTGCTCTGAGGTTCCGTGACGGTTCCGTGACGACTTGAACCCGTGTTTTCAAGTTTGTCGGAAATACATAAAATTAGTATCAGCGAACCGCAAATGATCCATTTAGTATATCCTAGTGTTTTCGCTACGCTACGAGCAAGAGCACTCCTTCCACTGACACATTTCTGATATACACACGGCATCCATCTTAGATCATGGCCGCCATTTTGTGGTTCCTTGCCCTCACATATGCAATAGCCTCTGATCATTTCATTCACTTCACTTTGATTAAGGACACGTAGCCTTAGCCGGAGATTCACCTCTTACATGACACGTGCACCTTAAACCAGATCACGCTGAAGCTGCATGACTCGACAAAGGCTGCCTCCTCTGCCCGAGGCCAGCCCACCTGAACTGGTTTTCCTGTCCATTGTACCTGATCATGATTAGGCGGCCGAAGCCGGTAGCCTTGCCCATTTACAACCCACAAACATCTCTTATCCCGCTTTTCTATCTTCTGCACCTGGCTCTGCTCCTTTCCTTCTGGGCCTTTATTAGGGGGAGGTAACGAACTTTACGATGAGGCGGTCCGGGTCTTGAATGCAATATTGACAAGGGATTGTGATGGACTGGTGGGAACCCCTCTTCGTGATGTTTTGTATCAGATATTATCGACAGTTCCTGTGTAACGCCAAATATTTATTGTTTAGAGACACAAAGGTTTGGGAATGTACCGACATGTGAAATATTTGCCTAGAGCACAATTTTTAGTATATAAGGAGCAACCCACTTTGTACAAATCGAACAGTCTCCTAGATTCTGCCCGTGTGTAGATTCTGTGACTTCTGTGTCCCTGCAGTAATAAACCTTTGGTCTTTGACGCCACCATCGAGAAGCCCGTGTTTCTGTTCATTTGTGCACCAAGGCAGGTGGAACTCCGGGGTCTTCGGGTGTTGTACCCTGACACCTCTGGACGGAACCAAAAAGTCCAGAACTCCAATTGGCGCCCAACGTGGGGCGACGTCATTCGGTACCGGTCCAAAAGCCTGAAGAGTTCGAGAAGCTTCGTGTGAAGATTCCTGAGGGAGGCGCCCCACTTCATCGATCCCGGCATATCGCAAAAGTGGCCCTGAAGTTCTCTTCCACGAGGGTTCCCGTTCAGGACGGCTGCAGTGGGCCGTTGCCTTGACCGTCGCCCTGTCTTGGACCCGAAGTGGTGCAGTCCTTAGTACGGCGAAACGTGACGGGTTTCTCCTTGGTGACGTCTTCAGTGCCTCAGTTAAGTATTTAGTGATAGCTAGCTGGTTACTTTTGTGAGGATTGTTAAAAATCCTTGATCGGTTCTTGGTTTGGTTTGGTTTTGTAAGATTATCACTAGTTGTTCTGGTTACGATAATCTATTTGGTTCAGTTTTGGGTATCGATACATCAGTTCGTTTTGGTAGGCCTAAGTTCTTGGTTCAAGTGCACAATTTGTTTCGTGTTTTGTTTGTTTTGTGTTCCGGACTGAAAATGGTAAGTCGGAAAATGTTGTCTTGTTTTAGTTGCAACAGTGACTCACAATTAGAGGATTCCTGTCTGGTTCCTCCGATTGGGACTCCCCTATATGACCTATATTGTAAGTATGGTGTGGGTCCTATAACTTATAATGAGATATGGGTCCGTTATTGTAAGAAGGATGGTGTCCTTAGTTGGCCACTGCATGGTAGTTTTGAACAAGAGATTCTCGACAATTTAGAAGAGAAATTGTTTAGGAAGAAAGCCCGGCCGGCAATGTTTGACTCTTTTCGTTATTGGCGGAAAGAATCCAAACAGAGAGAAATGAAAAGGTTGAAGAAAGAGCAAAAAGAACTAGAAGAGTTAACTCTAGAGCAAGCGACTAAGCAGTTGCAGGCTGACGAGTGTGAGAAAGCCATAGATGTAGCCATTAGAGAGCGTAACTTAGCGATTGACAAGTGCTATCCTGCCTTGCCATCGAAAATGGCTAAGATACTGGAGGATTCCGAAAACGATCCTCTGTTGTCTTATCTGTTACGTTCGCCTCCACCGTACGCACAAGGTGCTGCGGCTCCACTTATACCGAATGTTCAATTGCCGGTTGCTGGACAACCTGGTGTTCTTGTTCCTCAGAATCAAGTTCCTATACCTCCTGTGGTGAATGTAAATGTTCCTACAGCTCCTCCTCTTCCTGCACTGCCCGCTCCTATACCTACCTCGATACTCCTACTGTTTCGTCATCTATTCCTACCTCTACTGCGTTCTCTATGTCTGCGAGTGTACTAACTCCACTTTCTGTTCGTCGAAGAATTACTGATTCTGTTACTAATATGCTGTCTCCTATATATAAAACCTTGATTAAGACTCCTACTCCTGACTCTGTTCAGAGACGGAGTCAGCTTCCAAGTACTGAGGAACGGGGAGTTTTAGACTCAACGGCTCTCAGATGGATTACAAAAGTTAGAAGATATAGTACGAAAGATGTGTTAGAGACATTTATGCAATGGGGAGAGCCAACACAGCGATACGTCTTCGACGAGATGTGCTCGTTGTTACGTGAGGAAATAGAAGAAGACGATGTCGAATCAGATTTGGAAGATTTAATTAAGATTCAAAAAGAGTTTGCTGCTGGAATGATAGTGGGCGATAATATAAAGGAAGCGATGGAACTCATTTTGAGTTTTAGGAATGATCCATCTCTTCGTTCACCGAGAGATTTAGAGAAAGGTAGAATGAAGCTAAGTCGCCAATATCCTATGAGGGAAGTTCCTCCAATTTGGCGCGAAGCAGTACAACGTGATGATAATGCGGGTATTGCAGCTGCTCCAGCACAGTTCCAAAGAGTATGGATACATATTCCGTGGAAGCGAGCAGAAGTGTTAGCAGTGAAACAGGCCTTGCCAGATCCACGTAAGAATCCAGCCGGATATTACAAGGAATTGACACAGACAGTTGAGGCTTGTATAATGAACTTAGCCGACATTGATATGTTGTTTGGTAATGTAGTTCCACAACCAGTGTGGGCTAAAATTCGTAGAGAGGATCATCAGGCTGCTTTAGGTGGTGATTGGGCAGCTATCACTGCAGCAGATAATCAACAAATAGGTGGTGCGAAACCTGAACCTTTGATCGCTAATCTGCCAGGTAGAATAATAGATTTAATGAAGACTCTGATGCCAGCATTGCGTGTTAATTGGGATAAATTATCCGCATGCAAGCAGAAGAAAGACGAAAGTGTCTCCGACTTCTTCACGAGGTTCGAAGAGACTTTTGTAGACCATAGTGGTCAGGATATGAGCACTGAAGGAGGACAGAGATTGTTTGTCGATAAATTTGTGCATAATTTGTTACCCGAATTATGCAATAAATTGAAAGACTCAGAAAGTGCGTGGGCTGTATCTACGACAGCGCAAATACTTGCGACTGCACAGTACTATGAAAATAGGGATAAAGAGGAAAAGGAGAAATCAGAGAAGAAAACGAAAGATTTAAAGACTAAAGTTCTTTTACAGCAGGCGTATCCGCCTCGCACGAATCAGACTAATATGCAACAGAATTCGTATCAAAAGACAGATTATAATTCGACCAGGCCTCAATACCAGTGGAATCAGTGCGCGTACTGTAAGAAAGAGGGTCACTATAAAAATGATTGTCAGATTTTAGCGCAAAATAATGCGGCAGCAGCTCAGAGAGGTCGTGGTGGTTTTGCACAGAATTCTAGAGGTCGGGGACGAGGTGCTATGCCTCCACAAACTAATGATCGTCCTTCTAATCACTTTGATCAGCGAAATGTACAGTCAGCTCAACAGAATAGATCTCAGCAATATCTTGTTGAGGATTATTGTGAAGTTGAAGAGGGATTTCAACAAAATGGGTACTAGGACAGCCATAGACAGAGAGAGGGAGTAGTATCAGTTCCAGTGGATCAGAGTGGGCCTTATGTCGCAGTAGCAACATCAGGTGTAGTCGAACCGTTTCTGTTGGATACTGGTGCCGCAAAAAGTTCTATCATGCATGCGAAACTCCCTGGCGCACCTTTGTCTGGCTCAACAAATGTTTCCGTAGGTTTTTCAGGCGCCCCTGTGTACAACCCGATATCTGGTCCTTTGTCTATTTCTGTTGGACCGTGTCAATTGAAAGCACCCTTAATTTTGACGACAGGTTGTAATGAAAATCTGCTTGGTTTAGATTTGTTAAAACGACTATATGCGACATTGTACTGTTCTCCGGAAGGAGTACAGCTTACTTTGGGTAAAAGACTCACCTCTCCGATGTACTTGTCAATGGACAAACTCCCGCCGGAGCTACGTTCACTCCCTGATTCTCTTTGGGCGACTGGTCCCAATGATGTAGGTCTACTAGAGATTCCACCGTATGTAGTAACTTTGAAAGCGAATGTGAAATTTCCAAGAATTCCTCAATATAAAATATCGAGTGAAGGTGAGCGTGCACTCTTATTGATTGTGCAAGATTTGATTAAAAAAGGTGTGGTTGAAGAAACGCGAGGAAATGTTTGTAATAGTCCTGTATTGCCGATTTTGAAACGAACAGATCCTACAAAGCCTCCAGTCTATAGGTTTGTCATAGACCTTAGAGAAGTTAATAAGATTGTAATTCCGCAGTTTCCTGTAGTGCCAGACATTACTGCTTTGTTAACATTGATTCCTGCTACAGCTACATGGTTCTCAGTCATCGACTTGAAGAATGCCTTTTTCAGCATTCCGATAGCCGAGGAAAGCAGAGATATTTTTGGCTTCTGTTTAGGAGGTCGCAGTTTCAGATTTAAACGCGCTCCACAAGGCTACTGTGAAAGTCCATCTATTTACAGTCAAGCTTTAAAAAGCCAGTTAGATTCTTTTGTCCTTCCTCCAGGTTCTGCCCTAGTACAATACGTAGATGATCTTTTGGTGGCTGCCGATGACAAGGAAACTTGCAAAGCAGCTACAATTTCACTATTGCATCATTTGTCTAATTTGAATCATAAGGTGTCACCTTCCAAAATGCAATATTGCTGCCAAGAAGTAACCTATTTAGGTCATCTCTTGTCAAAGGAGGGAAGGAAGTTGACCCCAGAAAGAATAAAAGCAATTATGCAAATGAGTGTTCCACGCACACAGAGGGAAGTACGTGCCTTTCTAGGTATTACCTCTTACTGTAGGCAATGGATCCCAAATTTTTCACTTTTAGCAAAACCGTTGGTAGCTTTGACTGGGAAAAATGTTCCGAGTCCGGTGCCATGGTCTGATGAATGTCAAGAGAGTTTTGCTGAATTACGAAAAGCTTTGTGTTCAGCTCCTGTATTGGGCACACCTGATTACAGTAAGCCATTCACGCTCTACGTTCACGAAAGAGAAGGTTGCGCGTTGAGTGTCTTGACACAGAAGTTTGGTGATAAACAACGCCCTTGTGCGTATTTCTCATCAACATTAGATCCGGTAGCTAGAGCATTGCCTAGTTGTTTGAGGGCTACAGCGGCAGCTGCAGCTTCCATTCGACAATCTGCTGGTTTGGTGATGAACAATATGCTAGTGGTCATGGTTCCTCATGCAGTGGACACACTCATGAACCGAACGAAGACACAACACCTTACTAGTGCGAGATTATCTGGTTACGAGCTGACGTTATTAGCGAGTCATATTCAGATCAAAAGATGCAATGTATTGAACCCAGCAACATTGTTGCCGACTGATCAAGAGTCGAGTGATTCTGAGCCACATGACTGTTATTTCAAAACGGAAGAAGAGACAAAAGGTCGTATCGACTTGAGAGATACTCCTCTATCCGACCCAGATGGTACGCTGTATGTGGACGGGTCATGTTTTAAATTGGAGAATGGTGATGTGACTGCTGCCTACGCGGTAACGACTTTGAAGACGATTGTGGAGACTGCAAGAGTGAGTCAGAATTCTGCCCAAGCTGCAGAGTTAATAGCTCTTACGAGAGCGTGTGTTTTAGCTGAGGGAAAGAGAGTGAATGTGTTTACAGATAGTCAGTACGCATTTGGCGTGGCCCATAGTTTTGGCCGGTTGTGGAGAGAAAGGGGTTTCATTACGTCCCATGGGACTAAGATTCAACATGGTCAGCTAGTTAACGACTTGTTAGAATCTCTAACCTTACCGACTGAAGTTGCGATTGTGAAGTGCAGTGCTCATAAAGCAATCACGGATGATGTTGGTCGGGGAAATGCCTTTGCTGATGAAACCGCTAAACAGACAGCTAGAGACATGATGAGTAGAATGTATGTTGCTACGTCTGCAAGATGGATTGCTGAGTCTGGAATGTGTGAGGACACAATGGAAAGTGTGAAAGAGATTCAGAAAGAAGCGACTGAGGAAGAGAAACGCGTATGGAGAGAAAGTACGGGCAAATTGGACTCGAATGGATGTTGGATCGATTTGACAGAACAGCAGCGTTGGATGTTGCCTGATGCGTATGTGCTTGCAGTAGTGACGATGGCGCATGGAGTGGCGCACATAAGTTCTAAAGGGAGATGTAAGATGTTAGCTCCGGTTTGGAAGAATGAGGGAATCAGTAAGTGTGCAGAGAGAGTGGTGAAAAATTGTATGGTGTGCTTGATGCATAATCCTGGCAAGGGAACTCCAACTCCAGCTGGTCATTTTGCTCCTCCTTCCTGTCCCTTTGAAGTAATACAGTTAGACTTCATTCACATGGAACGCTGCAACAATTTAAAATACGTCCTGGTGGTGGTTTGTGCTTTTTCCAGGTGGATAGAAGCATACCCACTAAAGGACAACACTGCTTTATCAACTGCCAAAATTCTTCTCAAAGAATTTTTCCCTAGGTTTGGAATGCCACGGATTGTATGGTCAGATAACGGAAGTGAGTTTATAGGGAAAGTTATGCAGAGTGTGTGTGCTGGTCTAGGATTGAAACAAAAATTTCATAGTGCGAACCATCCCCAGTCTGCTGGTTTAGTTGAGGGTTACAATGGCACCCTCAAGCTTAAAATAGCCAAAATTCAAGCATCCACAGGTTTGGCTTGGCCAGACGCACTTCCTTTGGCCTTGTTATCAACGAGAGCAACAGTGCATTCTAGAATAGGGCTTTCTCCATATGAGATTGTATTTGGCCGCCCGGCAAATGTCTGGGGTGTGCCAAGGCCTAAACAATTCTGCTCCATTGAATATCCTATGTTGATAGACTATCTTTACGACTTGACTGCTAAATTAAGTCTTATTCATCAACAGGTCTTTGATGCTTTGCCAAAACCTCCGGAGAGTCCAGGGCATCAGCTGAAACCCGGCGACCACGTGGTGGTCAGAAATTTTGCGAGGACAAAGAATCTTCAGCCTCGCTACATCGGCCCCTTCCAAATCCTGCTGGCGACGAGGACAGCTGTACGTGTTGCTGGTCGCAAGCACTGGATCCACGCTTCTCACGTAAAGCGTGTTCCACTGCCGCTGCCCTACGACGACTGGGTGAAGAAGGGAATTGGTGCCTCCGAAGCTGAAACAACTCCGAAATTTGTCCCTTTCAGCGATGCCGATTTGATTTCTGACACTTTGAAACGTGACTCTCCTCTTGAAAAGACTGCTTTGAACATTGAAAATTTGTCTCCAGCATCAGAAGAAACTTTGCCATCTGCGAACGTAAACTCTGCAACAGCTGCTAGTGATACACTATTTTCCGATCAGACAGTACCAGCGAAGCAGAAATACAACCTTAGAAGCCATAAAAAGGACTAATAAAGCAGGCAACTGCATACTGTGATTTTGATATATATATATATTTTTTGAACTTTTGCCTTCAGCCAGGAAGTTTGTTATTGTTTATTGTTTTTAAAATTGCCTTGCCGTCTGGGTAGCCGTAGGGTCGTGGCTGTGTGCCTAGTTTGAATTTGCAGGGGTCTGACACAAGGTCGATCTTTCTGTTAGTACTGGGAACTCCCAGGGCTGACAGAGGCATTTTCATCTACGTACACATCATCAGTGGTCGCGAGCGGATTGTAGAAGATGGAACTTCCTGCGCTGCAACGAGAAAATGTGATTTACGTTCGCAGAAACAGACTAAATAGAATTCTTCATAGCAAATGTTTCTTGATGCAATGTGCCATTACATTTTTGATTGTTTTAGCAACACTGGTGGGTGGAATTGTCTTTAGCATAAATTTGATTTTTGTGCCAGTATCTACAGTACCTCCCCTTGATCCTGCTATTTCTACTGTTTCTTCTATACACTCTTTTCACTCGTTTCCGGAACATGAGCAAGCTCGACGCTCAGAATTCATTAATAATACTTTTGTACAGCTCTTGCACCAACACCAACTGGTAGTTAACACGACAGACTGTTGGGTGTGTGGCTTGATACCCCACACTATGGATAAAGGTATTCCCTATCTGGTTTTGCCTTTCAGCTACAATGGATCATTTCAGGCCCTTCAAACCATCTTTGCTTATGCTCTTGAGACCTATCCTCCACGTCCACCACGTTCCACTAAATATAACTCTGCTAACAAAGCTTTAGTCCAGGGAATTATTGACATGGTCAAAGACGTCAATAATACTCCATCTTACCCTAGAGACGAATTGCGAGTATATTTAAGTTGGAATACTTCAGAGTATCGCCTTAGTTTAGGAGAAAGCAAGCGTAAAAGCTCAACTCCAATCTGGGTCGTACCTCACCGAGGTCAGGTCTGTTTGCAAGGTAATGGGAGAAATCCGAGAGCTCAGCTAGGGAGGAGTGAGTGCGTAGAGACTTATGTGTTTCCGGCTAACTCTTCCCCTGCCTTTCTTACTGCTAGGGGTACCTATTTCATCTGTCGAGACAGAGCTTATACATGGTTGCCTGCCGACTTCTCAGGATCATGTTATATTGCTCGATTATTGCCTCCGACATACACTGCTTCACCTGATTACCACAGAACAAGAGTAGCGAGAGGTGTCTTCAGCAAGGAAGATACAGCTGGTCAGGAAGCTGGAGACTTCTTCAAAGGCTTCCTTCCGTTCTGGGGGCCTATGGCCAATAGTAGAAACATACGTCAGCTAACACGGGTAGTTGAATCTACTATTACCGAAACTGCTGGTGCCCTTAGCAATCTGACAGCTGAGCTTCAGGCGGATAGGCTCATGACATTGCAGAACCGTATGGTTCTAGATGTTATACTTGCAGATCGAGGTGGGGTATGCAGAATGATCCAATCGAGCTGCTGTGTCTTTATTCCTAATAATGCTCCAACAGTTTACGAGGCGATCTCTAAGTTGCACAAGATTTCGGACTCCATACATGTAGATGAGGGAAACTGGTCCTTTATGGAGTGGGTTTGGACTCTGATCTCAGCGTGGGGATGGAAGGTTCTAATGGTCATTGGTGTCATCCTAGTATTCCTATTCTCATGTTGTCTGATTATCCAGTGTGGTCCTGCTCTGTGTAGTCTTTGTGCTGCAACTTGTCTCAGAAAACCACCTGCATTTGGAGAAAAGACACGAGAAAGGATGATGATACAACAGCATGTCACTGACCTGATGAGCATAGAACTAGATTCAGACATAGATTGAGTAATTGCCTATGTAAGGGCAAAAGGAGGGTCTGAGGTTCCGTGACGGTTCCGTGACGACTTGAACCCGTGTTTTCAAGTTTGTCGGAAATACATAAAATTAGTATCAGCGAACCGCAAATGATCCATTTAGTATATCCTAGTGTTTTCGCTACGCTACGAGCAAGAGCACTCCTTCCACTGACACATTTCTGATATACACACGGCATCCATCTTAGATCATGGCCGCCATTTTGTGGTTCCTTGCCCTCACATATGCAATAGCCTCTGATCATTTCATTCACTTCACTTTGATTAAGGACACGTAGCCTTAGCCGGAGATTCACCTCTTACATGACACGTGCACCTTAAACCAGATCACGCTGAAGCTGCATGACTCGACAAAGGCTGCCTCCTCTGCCCGAGGCCAGCCCACCTGAACTGGTTTTCCTGTCCATTGTACCTGATCATGATTAGGCGGCCGAAGCCGGTAGCCTTGCCCATTTACAACCCACAAACATCTCTTATCCCGCTTTTCTATCTTCTGCACCTGGCTCTGCTCCTTTCCTTCTGGGCCTTTATTAGGGGGAGGTAACGAACTTTACGATGAGGCGGTCCGGGTCTTGAATGCAATATTGACAAGGGATTGTGATGGACTGGTGGGAACCCCTCTTCGTGATGTTTTGTATCAGATATTATCGACAGTTCCTGTGTAACGCCAAATATTTATTGTTTAGAGACACAAAGGTTTGGGAATGTACCGACATGTGAAATATTTGCCTAGAGCACAATTTTTAGTATATAAGGAGCAACCCACTTTGTACAAATCGAACAGTCTCCTAGATTCTGCCCGTGTGTAGATTCTGTGACTTCTGTGTCCCTGCAGTAATAAACCTTTGGTCTTTGACGCCACCATCGAGAAGCCCGTGTTTCTGTTCATTTGTGCACCAAGGCAGGTGGAACTCCGGGGTCTTCGGGTGTTGTACCCTGACACCTCTGGACGGAACCAAAAAGTCCAGAACTCCAGCTCTGATCCTCCCTCATGGGGTGTACCCCAAATGGTTAGGGGCAACGGGGGAGGGGGGGGTGGCAAAAAGCTGTTTGACAGTTTCTGTTACCAACAGGGGTCACCATACGATTCTGCTGCAGTTATGGTATTGAAAGGTACAACAAGGAGCATGTGGATGTATTTTTGCAGGTGGGGTGCCCCAAAATTTTACTGCCAGCAGCAGCAGCCCTCCTCCTCCCCACCCAGCAGATTGGTATAGGTACCTTTAGGACATTTCTGTTGAAAAAAGAGGCTATAGCGAATCGTGCTATGAAATCCTAGAGCACTAACATTTGCTAAATAAAGGTGGCATCGGAGCATACGAATGAGGCAGAGAGAGGCTACTGTTGCCAATTGGTTTGGTGGGTCATAGTGAATAACCTCGGCATGCAAATAGGCAGTGTGAGGATTGGCAGTGTCTGTAGAGAATTTTGGCATGCTCTTCAGCTTATTTTTTCCTCCTTACGTTGGCTATGAACTACAGAGGAAAGGCCCAGCCTTACTGTTGGACAAAACATGTATTTATGATTTTAAGAAGTGTAGTCTGACTGTACTGAGAGGGGCTGTACAGTACGGTAAATGCCTGTATACCCCTGCAATGTGCATCCAACTGTCACTTGAGATTCAATAGCGAACGAAGCAGCTGGGTTACTGACTGAATGTAAATGGAAGGCACATAGCAAGGGTGTTTGTGGTCACTCAAATGATTGAAACCTGGTTGATGCACTACCAAAGCTGGGGTTCCAGGAGGGAACATTTGAGGGGCATTGAGATGGTGGTGCCCAGAGGTCAAAATACGTTTCAGAGACAGAGAGGTACTGCGGTCCTGGTCCCACATTGGGGGTAGTCAAAAGTCCTGCTAAAGATTTCTGTCCAACTGTTACCACGTTTTGTGCAGCCTGGCTCCCTCTGTAACGATTCCCCAGTGTCTTTCGATCCTACAGATGACTGTAGCAAACTTCCCAAATTTTTTCTTGGCCTCATACCCCCAAAGGAGTGCCTGACATTTGCCAGCCTAACGATACTCACATTCTGGGAAAAACCTCACTAACCATGCATATTTATGCACCACACATGGCAAATCCTTGCAATTGCAGAACATCATATCGCACTTGTCATCTTTGAGGTGCTGTAAGTATTTGGATTTGAGGGAAATATTCATCCTTGCTTGCTCTCCCACCTGAAGTCTATGGTGCTGCTGTTCCTTTCTCACATGTCCCTACAAAGAGACAAGTGACACACAGACTCAATCACTCAGCAAACATATATGCTTTGACGCTTTCATCTTGCTGTTTACCTTCCAAATGTTCCCCCTTCACCACAAATACAGGCCAGCCATTCCTCATCCCCTCAGTCATCGTAGTCCTTCACTCCTTAGGCCATGCAAGACAAAAATGAACAAGAATCATGTCAACAAGCAGAAGAAAAGCCTCAGTGTGCTCTTTTGTTCATACTGCTGCCCACTAGTAACACTTCATGGCCACTGCAGCTTAAGAATGGGACTGAGAAGAGGGCTCTCCTATGCAAATAATGTCCTCCCATGCATACTTTCTTCTGAGACGGTCGGCGGCTTGTGCCGTGATACTGCCTCCAACATATGGTCTTCAACCAAATTTAAAAAAAGCCCACCTGCCTTAGACGAAGGATTTTGCCACTCGAAGGAAGCACATGGGGACATCACCATCATTTAGCAGGGTCCTAAATTGCCTGCTGTCCGCCTGTATACAGAACAAGGACGTTTGTGGCCGTTCGTGAGCGTTCTTCAAAGGAAGGAGGTGGGTGAATAAATCCAAGATGCCAGGGCAGGCCCAGCCCAGCCCAGTGCAGCCCAGCCTGGCACAGCGCACTGCTGTGGAGGTCCACTCCTTCACATCCTGCAGCAGGCATGATGCAGATCTACTAGAGCAAAGGCTTGACTCTGCTCTTGTCTGTCTCTTAAAGGAAACAATCTTTCCAACTTCTTATTGCACCTAATAAATGGACTCTAGCTAGCCTCAAACTCGACCCATCATTTCATTAGCCAGAGCTCATACTTGACCTTTATTTCTATCCAAGCTCACTGGCACCAAACCCCTGATTTGAGCGAGTGGCTCACACTAAAATGAAAAATCTCCATCAACCAACCTATTTTACAATAAGTGTAGCACCATCCTCGCATTCTTGTGCTCAGTTATAACCCCCAATACCACAATTGCACTCTGCAATTCACCAAACTTAAAGGACAAAGAATGAAGACATTGATAAAGGAAGATAAGGCCTTGTTCCTAGCACCTACTTGAGAAATAGGGCGGTTGGTAGAAGGTCATGAGAGAAAACATATGAAATGTTGGGAGACACCTGCTAAAAAAACACTAGCAAAAAAAAAAAAATCACTGTTTGAAAATTTCCCACCTTGGGATACTTCTACAGCACTGGCAGGATTCGAACCCTGGCCTGTGAGGGCTGTCCACCCCAAAGGTACAAGCCTTACCTTTGAGCTATAGCTCCTTGGTGGTCTAGAGGATTGCAGTAGTAACTATAAGCAACATACAGGCCTTGGTGTCCTTCCCTGTGGCTTCCATTGCACATTAAATGGATGACCATGACATAAGGACAATTTGATAGGCTACTTACATGGAAACCAGAAAAACACTTAGCAAAAAAAAAAAGAAAATCACTGTTTGAAAATTTCCCACCTTGGGATACTTCGACAGCACTGGCAGGATTCGAACCCTGGCCTGTGAGGGCTGTCCCCACCAAAGGTACAAGGCTTACCTTTGAGCTATAGCTCCTTGGTGGTCTGGAGGAATGCACTAGTAACTATAAGCAACATACAGGCCTTGGTGTCCTTTCCTGTGGCTTCCATTGCACATTAAATGGATGACCATGACATAAGGACAATTTGATAGGCTACTTACATGGAAACCAGAAAAACACTTAGCAAAAAAAAAAAAAAAGGTAATCACTGTTTGAAAATTTCCCACCTTGGGATACTTCTACAGCACTGGCAGGATTCGAACCCTGGCCTGTGAGGGCTGTCCACACCAAAGGTACAAGCCTTACCTTTGAGCTATAGCTCCTTGGTGGTCTGGAGGATTGCAGTAGTAACTATAAGCAACATACAGGCCTTGGTGTCCTTTCCTGTGGCTTCCATTGCACATTAAATGGATGACCATGACATATGGACAATTTGATAGGCTACTTACATGGAAACCAGTGTGGTCCAGTGGGTAAGTTCCTGCCTTCCATCCAGGCATCCAGGGTTCAAATCCCGGGTTCGGCACCAGGTAAGTAAATTGGTAAGTAAAATGTGACTGTGTGGTTGTGTAAGAGTGGAATCATGCCTAGCGAAAGAGGGATTGCAGATTGGTCGGTAAGTAAAATAGGCGTGGAAAGAAAGGTGAAAGAGAACGGGTGTTGTCTGACCCTGGGCATGTTGGGTGGGGTCAGAGAGGAGGGGGTATAGAAGGGGCCTGGGCAGAATGGGTGGGGTCAGAGAGGAGTGGGTATAGGAGGAGCCTGGGTGGAATGGGTGGGGTCAGAGGGATATGGGAGGAGCCTGGGCAGAATGGGTGGAATCAGAGAGGAGGGGGGTATAGGAGGAGCCTAGTCAGATTGGGTGGGGTCAGACAGCAGAGGAGAGGCGTAGGAGGAGCCTAGTCAGATTGGGTGGGGTCAAATAGGAGGAGCCTGGGCAGAATGGGTGAGGTCAGAGAGGAGGGGCTTAGGAGGATCCTGGGCAGAATGGGTGAAGTCAGAGAGGAGGGTGTATAGGAGGAGCCTGGGCAGAATGGGTGGGGTCAGACAGCAGAGGAGGGGTTTAGGAGGAGCTTAGTCAGAATGGGTGGGGTCAAATAGGAGGAGCCTGGGCAGAACGGGTGAGGTCAGAGAGGAGGGGTATAGGAGGAGCCTGGGCAGAGGGGGTTTAGGAGGAGCCTAGTCATATTGGGTGGGGTCAGACAGCAGAGGAGGGGCTTAGGAGGAGCCTAGTCAGATTGGGTGGGGTCAGAGAGAAGGGGCTTAGGAGGAGTCTGGGCAGAATGGGTGGAGTCAGAGAGGAGGAGCTTAGGAGGAGCCTGGGCAGAATGGGTGGAGTCAGAGAGGAGGGTGTATAGGAGGAGCCTGGGCAGAATGGGTGGGGTCAGACAGCAGAGGAGGGGCTTAGGAGGAGCCTAGTCAGATTGGGGTCAAATAGGAGGGGTATAGGAGGAGCCTGGTCAGAGGGGTATGGGAGGAGCCTGGGCAGAATGGGTGGAGTTAGAGAGGAGGGTGTATAGGAGGAGCCTGGGCAGAATGGGTGGGGTCAGACAGCAGAGGAGGGGTTTAGGAGGAGCCAAGTCAGATTGGGTGGGGTCAAATAGGATTAGCCTGGGCAGAATGGGTGAGGTCAGAGAGGAGGGGTATAGGAGGAGTCTGGGCAGAATGGGTGGAGTCGGAGAGGCTTAGGAGGAGTCTGGGTAGAATGGGTGGAGTCAGAGAGGAGGGGGAGCCTGGGCAGAATGGGTGGGGTCAGAGAGGAGTGGGTATAGGAGGAGCCTGGGTGGAATGGGTGGGGTCAGAGGGATATGGGAGGAGCCTGGGCAGAATGGGTGGAATCAGAGAGGAGGGGGGTATAGGAGGAGCCTAGTCAGATTGGGTGGGGTCAGACAGCAGAGGAGGGGCTTGGGGGGAGCCTAGTCAGATTGGGTGGGGTCAGAGAGGAGGGGTATAGGAGGAGTCTGGGCAGAATGGGTGGAGTCGGAGAGGCTTAGGAGGAGTCTGGGTAGAATGGGTGGAGTCAGAGAGGAGGGGGAGCCTGGGCAGAATGGGTGGGGTCAGAGAGGAGTGGGTATAGGAGGAGCCTGGGTGGAATCGGTGGGGTCAGAGGGATATGGGAGGAGCCTGGGCAGAATGGGTGGAATCAGAGAGGAGGGGGGTATAGGAGGAGCCTAGTCAGATTGGGTGGGGTCAGACAGCAGAGGAGGGGCTTGGGGGGAGCCTAGTCAGATTGGGTGGGGTCAGAGAGGAGGGGTATAGGAGGAGCCTGGGCAGAATGGGTGGGGTCAGACAGCAGAGGAGGGGCTTAGGGGGAGCCTGGGCAGAATGGGTGGGGTCAGAGGGGTATGGGAGGAGCCTGGGCAGAATGGGTGGAATCAGAGAGGAGGGGGGTATAGGAGGAGCCTAGTCAGATTGGGTGGGGTCAGACAGCAGAGGAGGGGCTGAGCCTAGTCAGATTGGGTGGGGTCAAATAGGAGGAGCCTGGGCAGAATGGGTGGGGTCAGACTGCAGAGGAGGGCTTAGGGGGAGCCAAGTCAGATTCGGTGGGGTCAAATAGGAGGGGTATAGGAGGAGCCTGGGCAGAATGGGTGGGGTCAGAGGGGTATGGGAGGAGCCTGGGCAGAATGGGTGGAGTCAGAGAGGAGTGGGTATAGGAGGAGCCTGGGCAGAATGGGTGGGGTCAGACAGCAGAGGAGGGGTTTAGGAGGAGCCAAGTCAGATTGGGTGGGGTCAAATAGGAGGGGTATAGGAGGAGCCTGGGTAGAATGGGTGGGGTCAGAGGGATATGGGAGGAGCCTGGGCAGAATGGGTGGAATCAGAGAGGAGGGGGGTATAGGAGGAGCCTAGTCAGATTGGGTGGGGTCAGACAGCAGAGGAGGGGCGTAGGAGGAGCCTAGTCAGATTGGGTGGGGTCAAATAGGAGGAGCCTGGGCAGAATGGGTGAGGTCAGAGAGGAGGGGCTTAGGAGGAGCCTGGGCAGAATGGGTGAGGTCAGAGAGGAGGGGTATAGGAGGAGCCTGGGCAGAGGGGGTAAAGGAGGAGCCTATTCAGATGGAGGGGTTTAGGAGGAGCCAAGTCAGATTGGGTGGGGTCAAATAGGAGGAGCCTGGGCAGAATGGGTGGGGTCAGACAGCAGAGGAGGGGCTTAGGAGGAGCCTAGTCAGATTGGGTGGGGTCAGAGAGGAGGGGCTTAGGAGGAGCCTGGGCAAAATGGGTGGGGTCAAATAGGAGGAGTCTGGGCAGAATGGGTGAGGTCAGAGAGGAGGGGCTTAGGAGGAGCCTGGGCAGAATGGGTGAGGTCAGAGAGGAGGGGCTTAGGAGGAGTCTGGGCAGAATGGGTGGGGTCAGACAGCAGAGGAGGGGTTTAGGAGGAGCTTAGTCAGAATGGGTGGGGTCAGACAGCAGAGGAGGGGCTTAGGAGGAGCCTAGTCAGATTGGGTGGGGTCAAATAGGAGGAGCCTGGGCAGAATGGGTGGGATCAGACAGCAGAGGAGGGGTTTAGGAGGAGCTTAGTCAGATTGGGTGGGGTCAAATAGGAGGGGTATAGGAGGAGCCTGGGTAGAATGGGTGGGGTCAGAGGGGTATGGGAGGAGCCTGGGCAGAATGGGTGGAATCAGAGAGGAGGGGGTATAGGAGGAGCCTAGTCAGATTGGGTGGGGTCAGACAGCAGAGGAGGGGCTTAGGAGGAGCCTAGTCAGATTGGGTTGGGTCAAATAGGAGGAGCCTGGGCAGAATGGGTGGGGTCAGACAGCAGAGGAGGGGTTTAGGAGGAGCTTAGTCAGATTGGGTGGGGTCAAATAGGAGGGGTATAGGAGGAGCCTGGGTAGAATGGGTGGGGTCAGAGGGGTATGGGAGGAGCCTGGGCAGAATGGGTGGAATCAGAGAGGAGGGGGTATAGGAGGAGCCTAGTCAGATTGGGTGGGGTCAAATAGGAGGAGCCTGGGCAGAATGGGTGAGGTCAGAGAGGAGGGGCTTAGGAGGAGTCTGGGCAGAATGGGTGGAGTCAGAGAGGAGGAGCTTAGGAGGAGCCTGGGCAGAATGGGTGGAGTCAGAGAGGAGGGTGTATAGTGGAGCCTGGGCAGAATGGGTGGGGTCAGACAGCAGAGGAGGGGTTTAGGAGGAGCTTAGTCAGAATGGGTGGGGTCAGACAGCAGAGGAGGGGCTTAGGAGGAGCCTAGTCAGATTGGGTGAGGTCAGAGAGGAGGGGTATAGGAGGAGCCTGGGCAGAGGGGGTATAGGAGGAGCCTAGTCAGATTGGGTGAGGTCAGAGAGGAGGGGTATAGGAGGAGCCTAGTCAGATTGGGTGGGGTCAGAGAGGAGGGGCTCAGGAGGAGCCTGGGCAGATTGGGTGGGGTCAAATAGGAGGAGCCTGGGCAGAATGGGTGAGGTCAGAGAGGAGGGGTATAGGAGGAGCCTGGGCAGAGGGGGTTTAGGAGGAGCCTAGTCAGATTGGGTGGGGTCAAATAGGAGGAGCCTGGGTAGAATGGGTGGGGTCAGAGGGATATGGGAGGAGCCTGGGCAGAATGGGTGGAATCAGAGAGGAGGGTGTATAGGAGGAGCCTGGGCAGAATGGGTGGGGTCAGACAGCAGAGGAGGGGTTTAGGAGGAGCTTAGTCAGAATGGGTGGGGTCAGACAGCAGAGGAGGGGCTTAGGAGGAGCCTAGTCAGATTGGGTGAGGTCAGAGAGGAGGGGTATAGGAGGAGCCTAGTCAGATTGGGTGGGGTCAGAGAGGAGGGGCTTAGGAGGAGCCTGGGCAGAATGGGTGGGGTCAGACAGCAGAGGAGGGGCTTAGGAGGAGCCTAGTCAGATTGGGTGGGGTCAAATAGGAGGAGCCTGGGCAGAATGGGTGGGGTCAGACATCAGAGGAGGGGCTTAGGAGGAGCCTAGTCAGATTGGGTGGGGTCAGAGAGGAGGGGTATAGGAGGAGCCTGGGTAGAATGGGTGGGGTCAGACAGCAGAGGAGGGGCTTAGGAGGAGCCTAGTCAGATTGGGTGGGGTCAGAGAGGAGGGGTATAGGAGGAGCCTAGTCAGATTGGGTGAGGTCAGAGAGGAGGGGTATAGGAGGAGCCTGGGCAGAGGGGGTTTAGGAGGAGCCTAGTCATATTGGGTGGGGTCAGACAGCAGAGGAGGGGCTTAGGAGGAGCCTAGTCAGATTGGGTGGGGTCAGAGAGAAGGGGCTTAGGAGGAGTCTGGGCAGAATGGGTGGAGTCAGAGAGGAGGAGCTTAGGAGGAGCCTGGGCAGAATGGGTGGAGTCAGAGAGGAGGGTGTATAGGAGGAGCCTGGGCAGAATGGGTGGGGTCAGACAGCAGAGGAGGGGCTTAGGAGGAGCCTAGTCAGATTGGGGTCAAATAGGAGGGGTATAGGAGGAGCCTGGTCAGAGGGGTATGGGAGGAGCCTGGGCAGAATGGGTGGAGTTAGAGAGGAGGGTGTATAGGAGGAGCCTGGGCAGAATGGGTGGGGTCAGACAGCAGAGGAGGGGTTTAGGAGGAGCCAAGTCAGATTGGGTGGGGTCAAATAGGAGGAGCCTGGGCAGAATGGGTGAGGTCAGAGAGGAGGGGTATAGGAGGAGCCTGGGCAGAATGGGTGGGGTCAGACAGCAGAGGAGGGGCTTAGGAGGAGCCTAGTCAGATTGGGTGAGGTCAGAGAGGAGGGGTATAGGAGGAGCCTGGGCAGAGGGGGTATGGGAGGAGCCTGGGCAGAATGGGTGGAGTTAGAGAGGAGGGTGTATAGGAGGAGCCTGGGCAGAATGGGTGGGGTCAGACAGCAGAGGAGGGGTTTAGGAGGAGCCAAGTCAGATTGGGTGGGGTCAAATAGGAGGAGCCTGGGCAGAATGGGTGAGGTCAGAGAGGAGGGGTATAGGAGGAGCCTGGGCAGAATGGGTGGGGTCAGACAGCAGAGGAGGGGCTTAGGAGGAGCCTAGTCAGATTGGGTGGGGTCAGAGAGGAGGGGCTTAGGAGGAGCCTGGGCAGAATGAGTGGGGTCAGACAGCAGAGGAGGGGCTTAGGAGGAGCCTAGTCAGATTGGGTGGGGTCAAATAGGAGGAGCCTGGGCAGAATGGGTGGGTCAGACATCAGAGGAGGGGCTTAGGAGGAGCCTAGTCAGATTGGGTGGGGTCAGAGAGGAGGGGTATAGGAGGAGCCTGGGTAGAATGGGTGGGGTCAGACAGCAGAGGAGGGGCTTAGGAGGAGCCTAGTCAGATTGGGTGGGGTCAGAGAGGAGGGGTATAGGAGGAGCCTAGTCAGATTGGGTGAGGTCAGAGAGGAGGGGTATAGGAGGAGCCTGGGCAGAGGGGGTTTAGGAGGAGCCTAGTCATATTGGGTGGGGTCAGACAGCAGAGGAGGGGCTTAGGAGGAGCCTAGTCAGATTGGGTGGGGTCAGAGAGAAGGGGCTTAGGAGGAGTCTGGGCAGAATGGGTGGAGTCAGAGAGGAGGAGCTTAGGAGGAGCCTGGGCAGAATGGATGGAGTCAGAGAGGAGGGTGTATAGGAGGAGCCTGGGCAGAATGGGTGGGGTCAGACAGCAGAGGAGGGGCTTAGGAGGAGCCTAGTCAGATTGGGGTCAAATAGGAGGGGTATAGGAGGAGCCTGGTCAGAGGGGTATGGGAGGAGCCTGGGCAGAATGGGTGGAGTTAGAGAGGAGGGTGTATAGGAGGAGCCTGGGCAGAATGGGTGGGGTCAGACAGCAGAGGAGGGGTTTAGGAGGAGCTTAGTCAGAATGGGTGGGGTCAGACAGCAGAGGAGGGGCTTAGGAGGAGCCTAGTCAGATTGGGTGGGGTCAAATAGGAGGAGCCTGGGCAGAATGGGTGGGATCAGACAGCAGAGGAGGGGTTTAGGAGGAGCTTAGTCAGATTGGGTGGGGTCAAATAGGAGGGGTATAGGAGGAGCCTGGGTAGAATGGGTGGGGTCAGAGGGGTATGGGAGGAGCCTGGGCAGAATGGGTGGAATCAGAGAGGAGGGGGTATAGGAGGAGCCTAGTCAGATTGGGTGGGGTCAGACAGCAGAGGAGGGGCTTAGGAGGAGCCTAGTCAGATTGGGTTGGGTCAAATAGGAGGAGCCTGGGCAGAATGGGTGGGGTCAGACAGCAGAGGAGGGGTTTAGGAGGAGCTTAGTCAGATTGGGTGGGGTCAAATAGGAGGGGTATAGGAGGAGCCTGGGTAGAATGGGTGGGGTCAGAGGGGTATGGGAGGAGCCTGGGCAGAATGGGTGGAATCAGAGAGGAGGGGGTATAGGAGGAGCCTAGTCAGATTGGGTGGGGTCAAATAGGAGGAGCCTGGGCAGAATGGGTGAGGTCAGAGAGGAGGGGCTTAGGAGGAGTCTGGGCAGAATGGGTGGAGTCAGAGAGGAGGAGCTTAGGAGGAGCCTGGGCAGAATGGGTGGAGTCAGAGAGGAGGGTGTATAGTGGAGCCTGGGCAGAATGGGTGGGGTCAGACAGCAGAGGAGGGGTTTAGGAGGAGCTTAGTCAGAATGGGTGGGGTCAGACAGCAGAGGAGGGGCTTAGGAGGAGCCTAGTCAGATTGGGTGAGGTCAGAGAGGAGGGGTATAGGAGGAGCCTGGGCAGAGGGGGTATAGGAGGAGCCTAGTCAGATTGGGTGAGGTCAGAGAGGAGGGGTATAGGAGGAGCCTAGTCAGATTGGGTGGGGTCAGAGAGGAGGGGCTCAGGAGGAGCCTGGGCAGATTGGGTGGGGTCAAATAGGAGGAGCCTGGGCAGAATGGGTGAGGTCAGAGAGGAGGGGTATAGGAGGAGCCTGGGCAGAGGGGGTTTAGGAGGAGCCTAGTCAGATTGGGTGGGGTCAAATAGGAGGAGCCTGGGTAGAATGGGTGGGGTCAGAGGGATATGGGAGGAGCCTGGGCAGAATGGGTGGAATCAGAGAGGAGGGTGTATAGGAGGAGCCTGGGCAGAATGGGTGGGGTCAGACAGCAGAGGAGGGGTTTAGGAGGAGCTTAGTCAGAATGGGTGGGGTCAGACAGCAGAGGAGGGGCTTAGGAGGAGCCTAGTCAGATTGGGTGAGGTCAGAGAGGAGGGGTATAGGAGGAGCCTAGTCAGATTGGGTGGGGTCAGAGAGGAGGGGCTTAGGAGGAGCCTGGGCAGAATGGGTGGGGTCAGACAGCAGAGGAGGGGCTTAGGAGGAGCCTAGTCAGATTGGGTGGGGTCAAATAGGAGGAGCCTGGGCAGAATGGGTGGGGTCAGACATCAGAGGAGGGGCTTAGGAGGAGCCTAGTCAGATTGGGTGGGGTCAGAGAGGAGGGGTATAGGAGGAGCCTGGGTAGAATGGGTGGGGTCAGACAGCAGAGGAGGGGCTTAGGAGGAGCCTAGTCAGATTGGGTGGGGTCAGAGAGGAGGGGTATAGGAGGAGCCTAGTCAGATTGGGTGAGGTCAGAGAGGAGGGGTATAGGAGGAGCCTGGGCAGAGGGGGTTTAGGAGGAGCCTAGTCATATTGGGTGGGGTCAGACAGCAGAGGAGGGGCTTAGGAGGAGCCTAGTCAGATTGGGTGGGGTCAGAGAGAAGGGGCTTAGGAGGAGTCTGGGCAGAATGGGTGGAGTCAGAGAGGAGGAGCTTAGGAGGAGCCTGGGCAGAATGGGTGGAGTCAGAGAGGAGGGTGTATAGGAGGAGCCTGGGCAGAATGGGTGGGGTCAGACAGCAGAGGAGGGGCTTAGGAGGAGCCTAGTCAGATTGGGGTCAAATAGGAGGGGTATAGGAGGAGCCTGGTCAGAGGGGTATGGGAGGAGCCTGGGCAGAATGGGTGGAGTTAGAGAGGAGGGTGTATAGGAGGAGCCTGGGCAGAATGGGTGGGGTCAGACAGCAGAGGAGGGGTTTAGGAGGAGCCAAGTCAGATTGGGTGGGGTCAAATAGGAGGAGCCTGGGCAGAATGGGTGAGGTCAGAGAGGAGGGGTATAGGAGGAGCCTGGGCAGAATGGGTGGGGTCAGACAGCAGAGGAGGGGCTTAGGAGGAGCCTAGTCAGATTGGGTGAGGTCAGAGAGGAGGGGTATAGGAGGAGCCTGGGCAGAGGGGGTATGGGAGGAGCCTGGGCAGAATGGGTGGAGTTAGAGAGGAGGGTGTATAGGAGGAGCCTGGGCAGAATGGGTGGGGTCAGACAGCAGAGGAGGGGTTTAGGAGGAGCCAAGTCAGATTGGGTGGGGTCAAATAGGAGGAGCCTGGGCAGAATGGGTGAGGTCAGAGAGGAGGGGTATAGGAGGAGCCTGGGCAGAATGGGTGGGGTCAGACAGCAGAGGAGGGGCTTAGGAGGAGCCTAGTCAGATTGGGTGGGGTCAGAGAGGAGGGGCTTAGGAGGAGCCTGGGCAGAATGGGTGGGGTCAGACAGCAGAGGAGGGGCTTAGGAGGAGCCTAGTCAGATTGGGTGGGGTCAAATAGGAGGAGCCTGGGCAGAATGGGTGGGTCAGACATCAGAGGAGGGGCTTAGGAGGAGCCTAGTCAGATTGGGTGGGGTCAGAGAGGAGGGGTATAGGAGGAGCCTGGGTAGAATGGGTGGGGTCAGACAGCAGAGGAGGGGCTTAGGAGGAGCCTAGTCAGATTGGGTGGGGTCAGAGAGGAGGGGTATAGGAGGAGCCTAGTCAGATTGGGTGAGGTCAGAGAGGAGGGGTATAGGAGGAGCCTGGGCAGAGGGGGTTTAGGAGGAGCCTAGTCATATTGGGTGGGGTCAGACAGCAGAGGAGGGGCTTAGGAGGAGCCTAGTCAGATTGGGTGGGGTCAGAGAGAAGGGGCTTAGGAGGAGTCTGGGCAGAATGGGTGGAGTCAGAGAGGAGGAGCTTAGGAGGAGCCTGGGCAGAATGGATGGAGTCAGAGAGGAGGGTGTATAGGAGGAGCCTGGGCAGAATGGGTGGGGTCAGACAGCAGAGGAGGGGCTTAGGAGGAGCCTAGTCAGATTGGGGTCAAATAGGAGGGGTATAGGAGGAGCCTGGTCAGAGGGGTATGGGAGGAGCCTGGGCAGAATGGGTGGAGTTAGAGAGGAGGGTGTATAGGAGGAGCCTGGGCAGAATGGGTGGGGTCAGACAGCAGAGGAGGGGTTTAGGAGGAGCCAAGTCAGATTGGGTGGGGTCAAATAGGAGGAGCCTGGGCAGAATGGGTGAGGTCAGAGAGGAGGGGTATAGGAGGAGCCTGGGCAGAATGGGTGGGGTCAGACAGCAGAGGAGGGGTTTAGAAGGAGCCTAGTCAGATTGGGTGGGATCAGAGAGGAGGGGGTATAGGAGGAGCCTAGTCAGATTGGGTGAGGTCAGAGAGGAGGGGCTGAGGAGGAGCCTGGGCAGAATGGGTGGGGTCAGACAGCAGAGGAGGGGCTTAGAAGGAGTCTGGGCAGAATGGGTGGAGTCAGAGAGGAGGGGGTATAGGAGGAGCCTGGGCAGAATGGGTGGGGTCAGACAGCAGAGGAGAGGCTTAGGAGGAGCCTAGTCAGATTTGGGTCAAATAGGAGGGGTATAGGCGGAGCCTGGGCAGAATGGGTGGGGTCAGACGGGTATGGGAGGAGCCTGGGCAGAATGGGTGGAGTCAGAGAGGAGGGGGTATAGGAGGAGCCTAGTCAGATTGGGTGGGGTCAGAGAGCAGAGGAGGGGTTTAGGAGGAGCCTAGTCAGATTGGGTGTGGTCAAATAGGAGGAGTCTGGGCAGAATGGGTGGAGTCAGAGAGGAGGGGCTTAGGAGGAGCCTGGGCAGAATGGGTGGAGTCAGAGAGGAGGGTGTATAGGAGGAGCCTGGGCAGAATGGGTGGGTTCAGACAGCAGAGGAGGGGCTTAGGGGGAGCCTAGTCAGATTGGGTGGGGTCAGAGAGGAGGGGTATAGGAGGAGCCTGGGCAGAATGGGTGGGGTCAGAGAGGAGGGCCTTAGGAGGAGCCTAGTCAGATTGGGTGGGGTCAAATAGGAGGAGCCTGGGCAGAATGGGTGGGGTCAGACAGCAGAGGAGGGGCTTAGGGGGAGCCTGGGCAGAATGGGTGGGGTCAGAGGGGTATGGGAGGAGCCTGGGCAGAATGGGTGGAGTCAGAGAGTAGGGGGGTATAGGAGGAGCCTGGGCAGAATGGGTAGGGTCAGACAGCAGAGGAGGGGTTTAGGAGGAGCCAAGTCAGATTGGGTAGGGTCAAATAGGAGGGGTATAGGAGGAGCCTGGGTAGAATGGGTGGGGTCAGAGGGGTATGGGAGGAGCCTGGGCAGATTGGGTGGGGTCAAATAGGAGGAGCCTGGGCAGAATGGGTGAGGTCAGAGAGGAGGGGCTTAGGAGGAGTCTGGGCAGAATGGGTGGAGTCAGAGAGGAGGAGCTTAGGAGGAGCCTGGGCAGAATGGGTGGAGTCAGAGAGGAGGGTGTATAGTGGAGCCTGGGCAGAATGGGTGGGGTCAGACAGCAGAGGAGGGGTTTAGGAGGAGCTTAGTCAGAATGGGTGGGGTAAGACAGCAGAGGAGGGGCTTAGGAGGAGCCTAGTCAGATTGGGTGGGGTCAAATAGGAGGAGCCTGGGCAGAATGGGTGGGGTCAGACAGCAGAGGAGGGGTTTAGGAGGAGCTTAGTCAGATTGGGTGGGGTCAAATAGGAGGGGTATAGGAGGAGCCTGGGTAGAATGGGTGGGGTCAGAGGGGTATGGGAGGAGCCTGGGCAGAATGGGTGGGGTCAGACAGCAGAGGAGGGGCTTAGGAGGAGCCTAGTCAGATTGGGTGGGGTCAGAGAGGAGGGGCTTAGGAGGAGCCTGGGCAGAATGGGTGGGGTCAGACAGCAGAGGAGGGGCTTAGGAGGAGCCTAGTCAGATTGAGTGGGGTCAAATAGGAGGAGCCTGGGCAGAATGGGTGGGGTCAGACATCAGAGGAGGGGCTTAGGAGGAGCCTAGTCAGATTGGGTGGGGTCAGAGAGGAGGGGTATAGGAGGAGCCTGGGTAGAATGGGTGGGGTCAGACAGCAGAGGAGGGGCTTAGGAGGAGCCTAGTCAGATTGGGTGGGGTCAGAGAGGAGGGGTATAGGAGGAGCCTAGTCAGATTGGGTGAGGTCAGAGAGGAGGGGTATAGGAGGAGCCTGGGCAGAGGGGGTTTATGAGGAGCCTAGTCATATTGGGTGGGGTCAGACAGCAGAGGAGGGGCTTAGGAGGAGCCTAGTCAGATTGGGTGGGGTCAGAGAGAAGGGGCTTAGGAGGAGTCTGGGCAGAATGGGTGGAGTCAGAGAGGAGGAGCTTAGGAGGAGCCTGGGCAGAATGGGTGGAGTCAGAGAGGAGGGTGTATAGGAGGAGCCTGGGCAGAATGGGTGGGGTCAGACAGCAGAGGAGGGGCTTAGGAGGAGCCTAGTCAGATTGGGGTCAAATAGGAGGGGTATAGGAGGAGCCTGGTCAGAGGGGTATGGGAGGAGCCTGGGCAGAATGGGTGGAGTTAGAGAGGAGGGTGTATAGGAGGAGCCTGGGCAGAATGGGTGGGGTCAGACAGCAGAGGAGGGGTTTAGGAGGAGCCAAGTCAGATTGGGTGGGGTCAAATAGGAGGAGCCTGGGCAGAATGGGTGAGGTCAGAGAGGAGGGGTATAGGAGGAGCCTGGGCAGAATGGGTGGGGTCAGACATCAGAGGAGGGGCTTAGGAGGAGCCTAGTCAGATTGGGTGGGGTCAGGGAGGAGGGGTATAGGAGGAGTCTGGGCAGAATGGGTGGAGTCGGAGAGGCTTAGGAGGAGTCTGGGTAGAATGGGTGGAGTCAGAGAGGAGGGGGAGCCTGGGCAGAATGGGTGGGGTCAGAGAGGAGTGGGTATAGGAGGAGCCTGGGTGGAATGGGTGGGGTCAGAGGGATATGGGAGGAGCCTGGGCAGAATGGGTGGAATCAGAGAGGAGGGGGGTATAGGAGGAGCCTAGTCAGATTGGGTGGGGTCAGACAGCAGAGGAGGGGCTTGGGGGGAGCCTAGTCAGATTGGGTGGGGTCAGAGAGGAGGGGTATAGGAGGAGCCTGGGCAGAATGGGTGGGGTCAGAGAGGAGGGCCTTAGGTCAGATTGGGTGGAGTCAAATAGGAGGAGCCTGGGCAGAATGGGTGGGGTCAGACAGCAGAGGAGGGGCTTAGGGGGAGCCTGGGCAGAATGGGTGGGGTCAGAGGGGTATGGGAGGAGCCTGGGCAGAATGGGTAGAATCAGAGAGGAGGGGGGTATAGGAGGAGCCTAGTCAGATTGGGTGGGGTCAGACAGCAGAGGAGGGGCTGAGCCTAGTCAGATTGGATGGGGTCAAATAGGAGGAGCCTGGGCAGAATGGGTGGGGTCAGACTGCAGAGGAGGGCTTAGGGGGAGCCTGGGCAGAATGGGTGGGGTCAGAGGGGTATGGGAGGAGCCTGGGCAGAATGGGTGGAGTCAGAGAGGAGTGGGTATAGGAGGAGCCTGGGCAGAATGGGTGGGGTCAGACAGCAGAGGAGGGGTTTAGGAGGAGCCAAGTCAGATTGGGTGGGGTCAAATAGGAGGGGTATAGGAGGAGCCTGGGTAGAATGGGTGGGGTCAGAGGGATATGGGAGGAGCCTGGGCAGAATGGGTGGAATCAGAGAGGAGGGGGTATAGGAGGAGCCTAGTCAGATTGGGTGGGGTCAGACAGCAGAGGAGGGGCTTGGGGGGAGCCTAGTCAGATTGGGTGGGGTCAGAGAGGAGGGGTATAGGAGGAGCCTGGGCAGAATGGGTGGGGTCAGAGAGGAGGGCCTTAGGTCAGATTGGGTGGAGTCAAATAGGAGGAGCCTGGGCAGAATGGGTGGGGTCAGACAGCAGAGGAGGGGCTTAGGGGGAGCCTGGGCAGAATGGGTGGGGTCAGAGGGGTATGGGAGGAGCCTGGGCAGAATGGGTGGAATCAGAGAGGAGGGGGGTATAGGAGGAGCCTAGTCAGATTGGGTGGGGTCAGACAGCAGAGGAGGGGCTGAGCCTAGTCAGATTGGGTGGGGTCAAATAGGAGGAGCCTGGGCAGAATGGGTGGGGTCAGACTGCAGAGGAGGGCTTAGGGGGAGCCTGGGCAGAATGGGTGGGGTCAGAGGGGTATGGGAGGAGCCTGGGCAGAATGGGTGGAGTCAGAGAGGAGTGGGTATAGGAGGAGCCAGGGCAGAATGGGTGGGGTCAGACAGCAGAGGAGGGGTTTAGGAGGAGCCAAGTCAGATTGGGTGGGGTCAAATAGGAGGGGTATAGGAGGAGCCTGGGTAGAATGGGTGGGGTCAGAGGGATATGGGAGGAGCCTGGGCAGAATGGGTGGAATCAGAGAGGAGGGGGGTATAGGAGGAGCCTAGTCAGATTGGGTGGGGTCAGACAGCAGAGGAGGGGCGTAGGAGGAGCCTAGTCAGATTGGGTGGGGTCAAATAGGAGGAGCCTGGGCAGAATGGGTGAGGTCAGAGAGGAGGGGCTTAGGAGGAGCCTGGGCAGAATGGGTGAGGTCAGAGAGGAGGGGTATAGGAGGAGCCTGGGCAGAGGGGGTAAAGGAGGAGCCTATTCAGATGGAGGGGTTTAGGAGGAGCCAAGTCAGATTGGGTGGGGTCAAATAGGAGGAGCCTGGGCAGAATGGGTGAGGTCAGAGAGGAGGGGTATAGGAGGAGCCTGGGCAGAATGGGTGGGGTCAGACAGCAGAGGAGGGGCTTAGGAGGAGCCTAGTCAGATTGGGTGGGGTCAGAGAGGAGGGGCTTAGGAGGAGCCTGGGCAAAATGGGTGGGGTCAAATAGGAGGAGTCTGGGCAGAATGGGTGAGGTCAGAGAGGAGGGGCTTAGGAGGAGCCTGGGCAGAATGGGTGAGGTCAGAGAGGAGGGGCTTAGGAGGAGTCTGGGCAGAATGGGTGGAGTCAGAGAGGAGGGTGTATAGTGGAGCCTGGGCAGAATGGGTGGGGTCAGACAGCAGAGGAGGGGTTTAGGAGGAGCTTAGTCAGAATGGGTGGGGTCAGACAGCAGAGGAGGGGCTTAGGAGGAGCCTAGTCAGATTGGGTGGGGTCAAATAGGAGGAGCCTGGGCAGAATGGGTGGGGTCAGACAGCAGAGGAGGGGTTTAGGAGGAGCTTAGTCAGATTGGGTGGGGTCAAATAGGAGGGGTATAGGAGGAGCCTGGGTAGAATGGGTGGGGTCAGAGGGGTATGGGAGGAGCCTGGGCAGAATGGGTGGAATCAGAGAGGAGGGGGTATAGGAGGAGCCTAGTCAGATTGGGTGGGGTCAGACAGCAGAGGAGGGGCTTAGGAGGAGCCTAGTCAGATTGGGTTGGGTCAAATAGGAGGAGCCTGGGCAGAATGGGTGGGGTCAGACAGCAGAGGAGGGGTTTAGGAGGAGCTTAGTCAGATTGGGTGGGGTCAAATAGGAGGGGTATAGGAGGAGCCTGGGTAGAATGGGTGGGGTCAGAGGGGTATGGGAGGAGCCTGGGCAGAATGAGTGGAATCAGAGAGGAGGGGGTATAGGAGGAGCCTAGTCAGATTGGGTGGGGTCAAATAGGAGGAGCCTGGGCAGAATGGGTGAGGTCAGAGAGGAGGGGCTTAGGAGGAGTCTGGGCAGAATGGGTGGAGTCAGAGAGGAGGAGCTTAGGAGGAGCCTGGGCAGAATGGGTGGAGTCAGAGAGGAGGGTGTATAGTGGAGCCTGGGCAGAATGGGTGGGGTCAGACAGCAGAGGAGGGGTTTAGGAGGAGCTTAGTCAGAATGGGTGGGGTCAGACAGCAGAGAAGGGGCTTAGGAGGAGCCTAGTCAGATTGGGTGAGGTCAGAGAGGAGGGGTATAGGAGGAGCCTGGGCAGAGGGGGTATAGGAGGAGCCTAGTCAGATTGGGTGAGGTCAGAGAGGAGGGGTATAGGAGGAGCCTAGTCAGATTGGGTGGGGTCAGAGAGGAGGGGCTTAGGAGGAGCCTGGGCAGATTGGGTGGGGTCAAATAGGAGGAGCCTGGGCAGAATGGGTGAGGTCAGAGAGGAGGGGTATAGGAGGAGCCTGGGCAGAGGGGGTAAAGGAGGAGCCTAGTCAGATTGGGTGGGGTCAAATAGGAGGAGCCTGGGCAGAATGGGTGGGGTCAGACAACAGAGGAGGGGCTTAGGAGGAGCCTAGTCAGATTGGGTGGGGTCAGAGAGGAGGGCCTTAGGGGGAGCCTAGTCAGATTGGGTGGAGTCAAATAGGAGGAGCCTGGGCAGAATGGGTGGGGTCAGACTGCAGAGGAGGGGCTTAGGGGGAGCCTGGGCAGAATGGGTGGGGTCAGAGGGGTATGGGAGGAGCCTGGGCAGAATGGGTGGAATCAGAGAGGAGGGGGGTATAGGAGGAGCCTAGTCAGATTGGGTGGGGTCAGACAGCAGAGGAGGGGCTGAGCCTAGTCAGATTGGGTGGGGTCAAATAGGAGGAGCCTGGGCAGAATGGGTGGGGTCAGACTGCAGAGGAGGGGTTTAGGGGGAGCCTGGGCAGAATGGGTGGGGTCAGAGGGGTATGGGAGGAGCCTGGGCAGAATGGGTGGAGTCAGAGAGGAGTGGGTATAGGAGTAGCCTGGGCAGAATGGGTGGGGTCAGACAGCGGAGGAGGGGTTTAGGAGGAGCCAAGTCAGATTGGGTGGGGTCAAATAGGAGGGGTATAGGAGGAGCCTGGGTAGAATGGGTGGGGTCAGAGGGATATGGGAGGAGCCTGGGCAGAATGGGTGGAATCAGAGAGGAGGGGGGTATAGGAGGAGCCTAGTCAGATTGGGTGGGGTCAGACAGCAGAGGAGGGGCGTAGGAGGAGCCTAGTCAGATTGGGTGGGGTCAAATAGGAGGAGCCTGGGCAGAATGGGTGAGGTCAGAGAGGAGGGGCTTAGGAGGATCCTGGGCAGAATGGGTGAAGTCAGAGAGGAGGGTGTATAGGAGGAGCCTGGGCAGAATGGGTGGGGTCAGACAGCAGAGGAGGGGTTTAGGAGGAGCTTAGTCAGAATGGGTGGGGTCAGACAGCAGAGGAGGGGCTTAGGAGGAGCCTAGTCAGATTGGGTGAGGTCAGAGAGGAGGGGTATAGGAGGAGCCTGGGCAGAGGGGGTATAGGAGGAGCATAGTCAGATTGGGTGAGGTCAGAGAGGAGGGGTATAGGAGGAGCCTAGTCAGATTGGGTGGGGTCAGAGAGGAGGGGCTTAGGAGGAGCCTGGGCAGAATGGGTGGGGTCAGACAGCAGAGGAGGGGCTTAGGAGGAGCCTAGTCAGATTGGGTGGGGTCAAATAGGAGGAGCCTGGGCAGAATGGGTGGGGTCAGACATCAGAGGAGGGGCTTAGGAGGAGCCTAGTCAGATTGGGTGGGGTCAGAGAGGAGGGGTATAGGAGGAGCCTGGGTAGAATGGGTGGGGTCAGACAGCAGAGGAGGGGCTTAGGAGGAGCCTAGTCAGATTGGGTGGGGTCAGAGAGGAGGGGTATAGGAGGAGCCTAGTCAGATTGGGTGAGGTCAGAGAGGAGGGGTATAGGAGGAGCCTGGGTAGAATGGGTGGGGTCAGACAGCAGAGGAGGGGCTTAGGAGGAGCCTAGTCAGATTGGGTGGGGTCAGAGAGAAGGGGCTTAGGAGGAGTCTGGGCAGAATGGGTGGAGTCAGAGAGGAGGAGCTTAGGAGGAGCCTGGGCAGAATGGGTGGAGTCAGAGAGGAGGGTGTATAGGAGGAGCCTGGGCAGAATGGGTGGGGTCAGACAGCAGAGGAGGGGCTTAGGAGGAGCCTAGTCAGATTGGGGTCAAATAGGAGGGGTATAGGAGGAGCCTGGTCAGAGGGGTATGGGAGGAGCCTGGGCAGAATGGGTGGAGTTAGAGAGGAGGGTGTATAGGAGGAGCCTGGGCAGAATGGGTGGGGTCAGACAGCAGAGGAGGGGTTTAGGAGGAGCCAAGTCAGATTGGGTGGGGTCAAATAGGAGGAGCCTGGGCAGAATGGGTGAGGTCAGAGAGGAGGGGTATAGGAGGAGCCTGGGCAGAGGGGGTAAAGGAGGAGCCTGGGCAGAATGGGTGGGGTCAGAGAGGAGGGGTATAGGAGGAGCCTGGGCAGAATGGGTGGGGTCAGACAGCAGAGGAGGGGTTTAGGAGGAGCTTAGTCAGAATGGGTGGGGTCAGACAGCAGAGGAGGGGCTTAGGAGGAGCCTAGTCAGATTGGGGTCAAATAGGAGGGGTATAGGAGGAGCCTGGTCAGAGGGGTATGGGAGGAGCCTGGGCAGAATGGGTGGAGTTAGAGAGGAGGGTGTATAGGAGGAGCCTGGGCAGAATGGGTGGGGTCAGACAGCAGAGGAGGGGTTTAGGAGGAGCCAAGTCAGATTGGGTGGGGTCAAATAGGAGGAGCCTGGGCAGAATGGGTGAGGTCAGAGAGGAGGGGTATAGGAGGAGCCTGGGCAGAATGGGTGGGGTCAGACAGCAGAGGAGGGGCTTAGGAGGAGCCTAGTCAGATTGGGTGAGGTCAGAGAGGAGGGGTATAGGAGGAGCCTGGGCAGAGGGGGTATGGGAGGAGCCTGGGCAGAATGGGTGGAGTTAGAGAGGAGGGTGTATAGGAGGAGCCTGGGCAGAATGGGTGGGGTCAGACAGCAGAGGAGGGGTTTAGGAGGAGCCAAGTCAGATTGGGTGGGGTCAAATAGGAGGAGCCTGGGCAGAATGGGTGAGGTCAGAGAGGAGGGGTATAGGAGGAGCCTGGGCAGAATGGGTGGGGTCAGACAGCAGAGGAGGGGCTTAGGAGGAGCCTAGTCAGATTGGGTGGGGTCAGAGAGGAGGGGCTTAGGAGGAGCCTGGGCAGAATGGGTGGGGTCAGACAGCAGAGGAGGGGCTTAGGAGGAGCCTAGTCAGATTGGGTGGGGTCAAATAGGAGGAGCCTGGGCAGAATGGGTGGGGTCAGACATCAGAGGAGGGGCTTAGGAGGAGCCTAGTCAGATTGGGTGGGGTCAGAGAGGAGGGGTATAGGAGGAGCCTGGGTAGAATGGGTGGGGTCAGACAGCAGAGGAGGGGCTTAGGAGGAGCCTAGTCAGATTGGGTGGGGTCAGAGAGGAGGGGTATAGGAGGAGCCTAGTCAGATTGGGTGAGGTCAGAGAGGAGGGGTATAGGAGGAGCCTGGGCAGAGGGGGTTTAGGAGGAGCCTAGTCATATTGGGTGGGGTCAGACAGCAGAGGAGGGGCTTAGGAGGAGCCTAGTCAGATTGGGTGGGGTCAGAGAGAAGGGGCTTAGGAGGAGTCTGGGCAGAATGGGTGGAGTCAGAGAGGAGGAGCTTAGGAGGAGCCTGGGCAGAATGGATGGAGTCAGAGAGGAGGGTGTATAGGAGGAGCCTGGGCAGAATGGGTGGGGTCAGACAGCAGAGGAGGGGCTTAGGAGGAGCCTAGTCAGATTGGGGTCAAATAGGAGGGGTATAGGAGGAGCCTGGTCAGAGGGGTATGGGAGGAGCCTGGGCAGAATGGGTGGAGTTAGAGAGGAGGGTGTATAGGAGGAGCCTGGGCAGAATGGGTGGGGTCAGACAGCAGAGGAGGGGTTTAGGAGGAGCCAAGTCAGATTGGGTGGGGTCAAATAGGAGGAGCCTGGGCAGAATGGGTGAGGTCAGAGAGGAGGGGTATAGGAGGAGCCTGGGCAGAATGGGTGGGGTCAGACAGCAGAGGAGGGGTTTAGAAGGAGCCTAGTCAGATTGGGTGGGATCAGAGAGGAGGGGGTATAGGAGGAGCCTAGTCAGATTGGGTGAGGTCAGAGAGGAGGGGCTGAGGAGGAGCCTGGGCAGAATGGGTGGGGTCAGACAGCAGAGGAGGGGCTTAGAAGGAGTCTGGGCAGAATGGGTGGAGTCAGAGAGGAGGGGGTATAGGAGGAGCCTGGGCAGAATGGGTGGGGTCAGACAGCAGAGGAGGGGCTTAGGAGGAGCCTAGTCAGATTTGGGTCAAATAGGAGGGGTATAGGCGGAGCCTGGGCAGAATGGGTGGGGTCAGACGGGTATGGGAGGAGCCTGGGCAGAATGGGTGGAGTCAGAGAGGAGGGGGTATAGGAGGAGCCTAGTCAGATTGGGTGGGGTCAGAGAGCAGAGGAGGGGTTTAGGAGGAGCCTAGTCAGATTGGGTGTGGTCAAATAGGAGGAGTCTGGGCAGAATGGGTGGAGTCAGAGAGGAGGGGCTTAGGAGGAGCCTGGGCAGAATGGGTGGAGTCAGAGAGGAGGGTGTATAGGAGGAGCCTGGGCAGAATGGGTGGGTTCAGACAGCAGAGGAGGGGCTTAGGGGGAGCCTAGTCAGATTGGGTGGGGTCAGAGAGGAGGGGTATAGGAGGAGCCTGGGCAGAATGGGTGGGGTCAGAGAGGAGGGCCTTAGGAGGAGCCTAGTCAGATTGGGTGGGGTCAAATAGGAGGAGCCTGGGCAGAATGGGTGGGGTCAGACAGCAGAGGAGGGGCTTAGGGGGAGCCTGGGCAGAATGGGTGGGGTCAGAGGGGTATGGGAGGAGCCTGGGAAGAATGGGTGGAGTCAGAGAGTAGGGGGGTATAGGAGGAGCCTGGGCAGAATGGGTAGGGTCAGACAGCAGAGGAGGGGTTTAGGAGGAGCCAAGTCAGATTGGGTAGGGTCAAATAGGAGGGGTATAGGAGGAGCCTGGGTAGAATGGGTGGGGTCAGAGGGGTATGGGAGGAGCCTGGGCAGAATGGGTGGAATCAGAGAGGAGGGGGTATAGGAGGAGCCTAGTCAGATTGGGTGGGGTCAGACAGCAGAGGAGGGGCTTAGGAGGAGCCTAGTCAGATTGGGTGGGGTCAAATAGGAGGAGCCTGGGCAGAATGGGTGAGGTCAGAGAGGAGGGGCTTAGGAGGAGTCTGGGCAGAATGGGTGGAGTCAGAGAGGAGGAGCTTAGGAGGAGCCTGGGCAGAATGGGTGGAGTCAGAGAGGAGGGTGTATAGTGGAGCCTGGGCAGAATGGGTGGGGTCAGACAGCAGAGGAGGGGTTTAGGAGGAGCTTAGTCAGAATGGGTGGGGTCAGACAGCAGAGGAGGGGCTTAGGAGGAGCCTAGTCAGATTGGGTGGGGTCAAATAGGAGGAGCCTGGGCAGAATGGGTGGGGTCAGACAGCAGAGGAGGGGTTTAGGAGGAGCTTAGTCAGATTGGGTGGGGTCAAATAGGAGGGGTATAGGAGGAGCCTGGGTAGAATGGGTGGGGTCAGAGGGGTATGGGAGGAGCCTGGGCAGAATGGGTGGGGTCAGACAGCAGAGGAGGGGCTTAGGAGGAGCCTAGTCAGATTGGGTGGGGTCAGAGAGGAGGGGCTTAGGAGGAGCCGGGGCAGAATGGGTGGGGTCAGACAGCAGAGGAGGGGCTTAGGAGGAGCCTAGTCAGATTGGGTGGGGTCAAATAGGAGGAGCCTGGGCAGAATGGGTGGGGTCAGACATCAGAGGAGGGGCTTAGGAGGAGCCTAGTCAGATTGGGTGGGGTCAGAGAGGAGGGGTATAGGAGGAGCCTGGGTAGAATGGGTGGGGTCAGACAGCAGAGGAGGGGCTTAGGAGGAGCCTAGTCAGATTGGGTGGGGTCAGAGAGGAGGGGTATAGGAGGAGCCTAGTCAGATTGGGTGAGGTCAGAGAGGAGGGGTATAGGAGGAGCCTGGGCAGAGGGGGTTTAGGAGGAGCCTAGTCATATTGGGTGGGGTCAGACAGCAGAGGAGGGGCTTAGGAGGAGCCTAGTCAGATTGGGTGGGGTCAGAGAGAAGGGGCTTAGGAGGAGTCTGGGCAGAATGGGTGGAGTCAGAGAGGAGGAGCTTAGGAGGAGCCTGGGCAGAATGGGTGGAGTCAGAGAGGAGGGTGTATAGGAGGAGCCTGGGCAGAATGGGTGGGGTCAGACAGCAGAGGAGGGGCTTAGGAGGAGCCTAGTCAGATTGGGGTCAAATAGGAGGGGTATAGGAGGAGCCTGGTCAGAGGGGTATGGGAGGAGCCTGGGCAGAATGGGTGGAGTTAGAGAGGAGGGTGTATAGGAGGAGCCTGGGCAGAATGGGTGGGGTCAGACAGCAGAGGAGGGGTTTAGGAGGAGCCAAGTCAGATTGGGTGGGGTCAAATAGGAGGAGCCTGGGCAGAATGGGTGAGGTCAGAGAGGAGGGGTATAGGAGGAGCCTGGGCAGAATGGGTGGGGTCAGACATCAGAGGAGGGGCTTAGGAGGAGCCTAGTCAGATTGGGTGGGGTCAGGGAGGAGGGGTATAGGAGGAGTCTGGGCAGAATGGGTGGAGTCGGAGAGGCTTAGGAGGAGTCTGGGTAGAATGGGTGGAGTCAGAGAGGAGGGGGAGCCTGGGCAGAATGGGTGGGGTCAGAGAGGAGTGGGTATAGGAGGAGCCTGGGTGGAATGGGTGGGGTCAGAGGGATATGGGAGGAGCCTGGGCAGAATGGGTGGAATCAGAGAGGAGGGGGGTATAGGAGGAGCCTAGTCAGATTGGGTGGGGTCAGACAGCAGAGGAGGGGCTTGGGGGGAGCCTAGTCAGATTGGGTGGGGTCAGAGAGGAGGGGTATAGGAGGAGCCTGGGCAGAATGGGTGGGGTCAGAGAGGAGGGCCTTAGGTCAGATTGGGTGGAGTCAAATAGGAGGAGCCTGGGCAGAATGGGTGGGGTCAGACAGCAGAGGAGGGGCTTAGGGGGAGCCTGGGCAGAATGGGTGGGGTCAGAGGGGTATGGGAGGAGCCTGGGCAGAATGGGTGGAATCAGAGAGGAGGGGGGTATAGGAGGAGCCTAGTCAGATTAGGTGGGGTCAGACAGCAGAGGAGGGGCTGAGCCTAGTCAGATTGGGTGGGGTCAAATAGGAGGAGCCTGGGCAGAATGGGTGGGGTCAGACTGCAGAGGAGGGCTTAGGGGGAGCCTGGGCAGAATGGGTGGGGTCAGAGGGGTATGGGAGGAGCCTGGGCAGAATGGGTGGAGTCAGAGAGGAGTGGGTATAGGAGGAGCCTGGGCAGAATGGGTGGGGTCAGACAGCAGAGGAGGGGTTTAGGAGGAGCCAAGTCAGATTGGGTGGGGTCAAATAGGAGGGGTATAGGAGGAGCCTGGGTAGAATGGGTGGGGTCAGAGGGATATGGGAGGAGCCTGGGCAGAATGGGTGGAATCAGAGAGGAGGGGGGTATAGGAGGAGCCTAGTCAGATTGGGTGGGGTCAGACAGCAGAGGAGGGGCGTAGGAGGAGCCTAGTCAGATTGGGTGGGGTCAAATAGGAGGAGCCTGGGCAGAATGGGTGAGGTCAGAGAGGAGGGGCTTAGGAGGAGCCTGGGCAGAATGGGTGAGGTCAGAGAGGAGGGGTATAGGAGGAGCCTGGGCAGAGGGGGTAAAGGAGGAGCCTATTCAGATGGAGGGGTTTAGGAGGAGCCAAGTCAGATTGGGTGGGGTCAAATAGGAGGAGCCTGGGCAGAATGGGTGAGGTCAGAGAGGAGGGGTATAGGAGGAGCCTGGGCAGAATGGGTGGGGTCAGACAGCAGAGGAGGGGCTTAGGAGGAGCCTAGTCAGATTGGGTGGGGTCAGAGAGGAGGGGCTTAGGAGGAGCCTGGGCAAAATGGGTGGGGTCAAATAGGAGGAGTCTGGGCAGAATGGGTGAGGTCAGAGAGGAGGGGCTTAGGAGGAGCCTGGGCAGAATGGGTGAGGTCAGAGAGGAGGGGCTTAGGAGGAGTCTGGGCAGAATGGGTGGAGTCAGAGAGGAGGGTGTATAGTGGAGCCTGGGCAGAATGGGTGGGGTCAGACAGCAGAGGAGGGGTTTAGGAGGAGCTTAGTCAGAATGGGTGGGGTCAGACAGCAGAGGAGGGGCTTAGGAGGAGCCTAGTCAGATTGGGTGGGGTCAAATAGGAGGAGCCTGGGCAGAATGGGTGGGGTCAGACAGCAGAGGAGGGGTTTAGGAGGAGCTTAGTCAGATTGGGTGGGGTCAAATAGGAGGGGTATAGGTGGAGCCTGGGTAGAATGGGTGGGGTCAGAGGGGTATGGGAGGAGCCTGGGCAGAATGGGTGGAATCAGAGAGGAGGGGGTATAGGAGGAGCCTAGTCAGATTGGGTGGGGTCAGACAGCAGAGGAGGGGCTTAGGAGGAGCCTAGTCAGATTGGGTTGGGTCAAATAGGAGGAGCCTGGGCAGAATGGGTGGGGTCAGACAGCAGAGGAGGGGTTTAGGAGGAGCTTAGTCAGATTGGGTGGGGTCAAATAGGAGGGGTATAGGAGGAGCCTGGGTAGAATGGGTGGGGTCAGAGGGGTATGGGAGGAGCCTGGGCAGAATGGGTGGAATCAGAGAGGAGGGGGTATAGGAGGAGCCTGGGCAGAATGGGTGGGGTCAGACAGCAGAGGAGGGGCTTAGGAGGAGCCTAGTCAGATTGGGTGAGGTCAGAGAGGAGGGGTATAGGAGGAGCCTGGGCAGAGGGGGTAAAGGAGGAGCCTATTCAGATGGAGGGGTTTAGGAGGAGCCAAGTCAGATTGGGTGGGGTCAAATAGGAGGAGCCTGGGCAGAATGGGTGAGGTCAGAGAGGAGGGGTATAGGAGGAGCCTGGGCAGAATGGGTGGGGTCAGACAGCAGAGGAGGGGCTTAGGAGGAGCCTAGTCAGATTGGGTGGGGTCAGAGAGGAGGGGCTTAGGAGGAGCCTGGGCAAAATGGGTGGGGTCAAATAGGAGGAGTCTGGGCAGAATGGGTGAGGTCAGAGAGGAGGGGCTTAGGAGGAGCCTGGGCAGAATGGGTGAGGTCAGAGAGGAGGGGCTTAGGAGGAGTCTGGGCAGAATGGGTGGAGTCAGAGAGGAGGGTGTATAGTGGAGCCTGGGCAGAATGGGTGGGGTCAGACAGCAGAGGAGGGGTTTAGGAGGAGCTTAGTCAGAATGGGTGGGGTCAGACAGCAGAGGAGGGGCTTAGGAGGAGCCTAGTCAGATTGGGTGGGGTCAAATAGGAGGAGCCTGGGCAGAATGGGTGGGGTCAGACAGCAGAGGAGGGGTTTAGGAGGAGCTTAGTCAGATTGGGTGGGGTCAAATAGGAGGGGTATAGGAGGAGCCTGGGTAGAATGGGTGGGGTCAGAGGGGTATGGGAGGAGCCTGGGCAGAATGGGTGGAATCAGAGAGGAGGGGGTATAGGAGGAGCCTAGTCAGATTGGGTGGGGTCAGACAGCAGAGGAGGGGCTTAGGAGGAGCCTAGTCAGATTGGGTTGGGTCAAATAGGAGGAGCCTGGGCAGAATGGGTGGGGTCAGACAGCAGAGGAGGGGTTTAGGAGGAGCTTAGTCAGATTGGGTGGGGTCAAATAGGAGGGGTATAGGAGGAGCCTGGGTAGAATGGGTGGGGTCAGAGGGGTATGGGAGGAGCCTGGGCAGAATGGGTGGAATCAGAGAGGAGGGGGTATAGGAGGAGCCTAGTCAGATTGGGTGGGGTCAAATAGGAGGAGCCTGGGCAGAATGGGTGAGGTCAGAGAGGAGGGGCTTAGGAGGAGTCTGGGCAGAATGGGTGGAGTCAGAGAGGAGGAGCTTAGGAGGAGCCTGGGCAGAATGGGTGGAGTCAGAGAGGAGGGTGTATAGTGGAGCCTGGGCAGAATGGGTGGGGTCAGACAGCAGAGGAGGGGTTTAGGAGGAGCTTAGTCAGAATGGGTGGGGTCAGACAGCAGAGGAGGGGCTTAGGAGGAGCCTAGTCAGATTGGGTGAGGTCAGAGAGGAGGGGTATAGGAGGAGCCTGGGCAGAGGGGGTATAGGAGGAGCCTAGTCAGATTGGGTGAGGTCAGAGAGGAGGGGTATAGGAGGAGCCTAGTCAGATTGGGTGGGGTCAGAGAGGAGGGGCTTAGGAGGAGCCTGGGCAGATTGGGTGGGGTCAAATAGGAGGAGCCTGGGCAGAATGGGTGAGGTCAGAGAGGAGGGGTATAGGAGGAGCCTGGGCAGAGGGGGTAAAGGAGGAGCCTAGTCAGATTGGGTGGGGTCAAATAGGAGGAGCCTGGGCAGAATGGGTGGGGTCAGACAACAGAGGAGGGGCTTAGGAGGAGCCTAGTCAGATTGGGTGGGGTCAGAGAGGAGGGCCTTAGGGGGAGCCTAGTCAGATTGGGTGGAGTCAAATAGGAGGAGCCTGGGCAGAATGGGTGGGGTCAGACTGCAGAGGAGGGGCTTAGGGGGAGCCTGGGCAGAATGGGTGGGGTCAGAGGGGTATGGGAGGAGCCTGGGCAGAATGGGTGGAATCAGAGAGGAGGGGGGTATAGGAGGAGCCTAGTCAGATTGGGTGGGGTCAGACAGCAGAGGAGGGGCTGAGCCTAGTCAGATTGGGTGGGGTCAAATAGGAGGAGCCTGGGCAGAATGGGTGGGGTCAGACTGCAGAGGAGGGGCTTAGGGGGAGCCTGGGCAGAATGGGTGGGGTCAGAGGGGTATGGGAGGAGCCTGGGCAGAATGGGTGGAGTCAGAGAGGAGTGGGTATAGGAGGAGCCTGGGCAGAATGGGTGGGGTCAGACAGCAGAGGAGGGGTTTAGGAGGAGCCAAGTCAGATTGGGTGGGGTCAAATAGGAGGGGTATAGGAGGAGCCTGGGTAGAATGGGTGGGGTCAGAGGGATATGGGAGGAGCCTGGGCAGAATGGGTGGAATCAGAGAGGAGGGGGGTATAGGAGGAGCCTAGTCAGATTGGGTGGGGTCAGACAGCAGAGGAGGGGCGTAGGAGGAGCCTAGTCAGATTGGGTGGGGTCAAATAGGAGGAGCCTGGGCAGAATGGGTGAGGTCAGAGAGGAGGGGCTTAGGAGGATCCTGGGCAGAATGGGTGAAGTCAGAGAGGAGGGTGTATAGGAGGAGCCTGGGCAGAATGGGTGGGGTCAGACAGCAGAGGAGGGGTTTAGGAGGAGCTTAGTCAGAATGGGTGGGGTCAGACAGCAGAGGAGGGGCTTAGGAGGAGCCTAGTCAGATTGGGTGAGGTCAGAGAGGAGGGGTATAGGAGGAGCCTGGGCAGAGGGGGTATAGGAGGAGCATAGTCAGATTGGGTGAGGTCAGAGAGGAGGGGTATAGGAGGAGCCTAGTCAGATTGGGTGGGGTCAGAGAGGAGGGGCTTAGGAGGAGCCTGGGCAGAATGGGTGGGGTCAGACAGCAGAGGAGGGGCTTAGGAGGAGCCTAGTCAGATTGGGTGGGGTCAAATAGGAGGAGCCTGGGCAGAATGGGTGGGGTCAGACATCAGAGGAGGGGCTTAGGAGGAGCCTAGTCAGATTGGGTGGGGTCAGAGAGGAGGGGTATAGGAGGAGCCTGGGTAGAATGGGTGGGGTCAGACAGCAGAGGAGGGGCTTAGGAGGAGCCTAGTCAGATTGGGTGGGGTCAGAGAGGAGGGGTATAGGAGGAGCCTAGTCAGATTGGGTGAGGTCAGAGAGGAGGGGTATAGGAGGAGCCTGGGTAGAATGGGTGGGGTCAGACAGCAGAGGAGGGGCTTAGGAGGAGCCTAGTCAGATTGGGTGGGGTCAGAGAGAAGGGGCTTTGGAGGAGTCTGGGCACAATGGGTGGAGTCAGAGAGGAGGAGCTTAGGAGGAGCCTGGGCAGAATGGGTGGAGTCAGAGAGGAGGGTGTATAGGAGGAGCCTGGGCAGAATGGGTGGGGTCAGACAGCAGAGGAGGGGCTTAGGAGGAGCCTAGTCAGATTGGGGTCAAATAGGAGGGGTATAGGAGGAGCCTGGTCAGAGGGGTATGGGAGGAGCCTGGGCAGAATGGGTAGAGTTAGAGAGGAGGGTGTATAGGAGGAGCCTGGGCAGAATGGGTGGGGTCAGACAGCAGAGGAGGGGTTTAGGAGGAGCCAAGTCAGATTGGGTGGGGTCAAATAGGAGGAGCCTGGGCAGAATGGGTGAGGTCAGAGAGGAGGGGTACAGGAGGAGCCTGGGCAGAATGGGTGGGGTCAGACAGCAGAGGAGGGGCTTAGGAGGAGCCTAGTCAGATTGGGTGAGGTCAGAGAGGAGGGGTATAGGAGGAGCCTGGGCAGAGGGGGTATGGGAGGAGCCTGGGCAGAATGGGTGGAGTTAGAGAGGAGGGTGTATAGGAGGAGCCTGGGCAGAATGGGTGGGGTCAGACAGCAGAGGAGGGGTTTAGGAGGAGCCAAGTCAGATTGGGTGGGGTCAAATAGGAGGAGCCTGGGCAGAATGGGTGAGGTCAGAGAGGAGGGGTATAGGAGGAGCCTGGGCAGAATGGGTGGGGTCAGACAGCAGAGGAGGGGCTTAGGAGGAGCCTAGTCAGATTGGGTGGGGTCAGAGAGGAGGGGCTTAGGAGGAGCCTGGGCAGAATGGGTGGGGTCAGACAGCAGAGGAGGGGCTTAGGAGGAGCCTAGTCAGATTGGGTGGGGTCAAATAGGAGGAGCCTGGGCAGAATGGGTGGGGTCAGACATCAGAGGAGGGGCTTAGGAGGAGCCTAGTCAGATTGGGTGGGGTCAGAGAGGAGGGGTATAGGAGGAGCCTGGGTAGAATGGGTGGGGTCAGACAGCAGAGGAGGGGCTTAGGAGGAGCCTAGTCAGATTGGGTGGGGTCAGAGAGGAGGGGTATAGGAGGAGCCTAGTCAGATTGGGTGAGGTCAGAGAGGAGGGGTATAGGAGGAGCCTGGGCAGAGGGGGTTTAGGAGGAGCCTAGTCATATTGGGTGGGGTCAGACAGCAGAGGAGGGGCTTAGGAGGAGCCTAGTCAGATTGGGTGGGGTCAGAGAGAAGGGGCTTAGGAGGAGTCTGGGCAGAATGGGTGGAGTCAGAGAGGAGGAGCTTAGGAGGAGCCTGGGCAGAATGGGTGGAGTCAGAGAGGAGGGTGTATAGGAGGAGCCTGGGCAGAATGGGTGGGGTCAGACAGCAGAGGAGGGGCTTAGGAGGAGCCTAGTCAGATTGGGGTCAAATAGGAGGGGTATAGGAGGAGCCTGGTCAGAGGGGTATGGGAGGAGCCTGGGCAGAATGGGTGGAGTTAGAGAGGAGGGTGTATAGGAGGAGCCTGGGCAGAATGGGTGGGGTCAGACAGCAGAGGAGGGGTTTAGGAGGAGCCAAGTCAGATTGGGTGGGGTCAAATAGGAGGAGCCTGGGCAGAATGGGTGAGGTCAGAGAGGAGGGGTATAGGAGGAGCCTGGGCAGAATGGGTGGGGTCAGACAGCAGAGGAGGGGTTTAGAAGGAGCCTAGTCAGATTGGGTGGGATCAGAGAGGAGGGGGTATAGGAGGAGCCTAGTCAGATTGGGTGAGGTCAGAGAGGAGGGGCTGAGGAGGAGCCTGGGCAGAATGGGTGTGGTCAGACAGCAGAGGAGGGGCTTAGAAGGAGTCTGGGCAGAATGGGTGGAGTCAGAGAGGAGGGTGTATAGGAGGAGCCTGGGCAGAATGGGTGGGGTCAGACAGCAGAGGAGGGGCTTAGGAGGAGCCTAGTCAGATTTGGGTCAAATAGGAGGGGTATAGGCGGAGCCTGGGCAGAATGGGTGGGGTCAGACGGGTATGGGAGGAGCCTGGGCTGAATGGGTGGAGTCAGAGAGGAGGGGGTATAGGAGGAGCCTAGTCAGATTGGGTGGGGTCAGAGAGCAGAGGAGGGGTTTAGGAGGAGCCTAGTCAGATTGGGTGTGGTCAAATAGGAGGAGTCTGGGCAGAATGGGTGGAGTCAGAGAGGAGGGGCTTAGGAGGAGCCTGGGCAGAATGGGTGGAGTCAGAGAGGAGGGTGTATAGGAGGAGCCTGGGCAGAATGGGTGGGTTCAGACAGCAGAGGAGGGGCTTAGGGGGAGCCTAGTCAGATTGGGTGGGGTCAGAGAGGAGGGGTATAGGAGGAGCCTGGGCAGAATGGGTGGGGTCAGAGAGGAGGGCCTTAGGAGGAGCCTAGTCAGATTGGGTGGGGTCAAATAGGAGGAGCCTGGGCAGAATGGGTGGGGTCAGACAGCAGAGGAGGGGCTTAGGGGGAGCCTGGGCAGAATGGGTGGGGTCAGAGGGGTATGGGAGGAGCCTGGGCAGAATGGGTGGAGTCAGAGAGTAGGGGGGTATAGGAGGAGCCTGGGCAGAATGGGTAGGGTCAGACAGCAGAGGAGGGGTTTAGGAGGAGCCAAGTCAGATTGGGTAGGGTCAAATAGGAGGGGTATAGGAGGAGCCTGGGTAGAATGGGTGGGGTCAGAGGGGTATGGGAGGAGCCTGGGCAGAATGGGTGGAATCAGAGAGGAGGGGGTATAGGAGGAGCCTAGTCAGATTGGGTGGGGTCAGACAGCAGAGGAGGGGCTTAGGAGGAGCCTAGTCAGATTGGGTGGGGTCAAATAGGAGGAGCCTGGGCAGAATGGGTGAGGTCAGAGAGGAGGGGCTTAGGAGGAGTCTGGGCAGAATGGGTGGAGTCAGAGAGGAGGAGCTTAGGAGGAGCCTGGGCAGAATGGGTGGAGTCAGAGAGGAGGGTGTATAGTGGAGCCTGGGCAGAATGGGTGGGGTCAGACAGCAGAGGAGGGGTTTAGGAGGAGCTTAGTCAGAATGGGTGGGGTCAGACAGCAGAGGAGGGGCTTAGGAGGAGCCTAGTCAGATTGGGTGGGGTCAAATAGGAGGAGCCTGGGCAGAATGGGTGGGGTCAGACAGCAGAGGAGGGGTTTAGGAGGAGCTTAGTCAGATTGGGTGGGGTCAAATAGGAGGGGTATAGGAGGAGCCTGGGTAGAATGGGTGGGGTCAGAGGGGTATGGGAGGAGCCTGGGCAGAATGGGTGGAATCAGAGAGGAGGGGGTATAGGAGGAGCCTAGTCAGATTGGGTGGGGTCAGACAGCAGAGGAGGGGCTTGGGGGGAGCCTTGTCAGATTGGGTGGGGTCAGAGAGGAGGGGTATAGGAGGAGCCTGGGCAGAATGGGTGGGGTCAGAGAGGAGGGCCTTAGGGGGAGCCTAGTCAGATTGGGTGGAGTCAAATAGGAGGAGCCTGGGCAGAATGGGTGGGGTCAGACTGCAGAGGAGGGGCTTAGGGGGAGCCTGGGCAGAATGGGTGGGGTCAGAGGGGTATGGGAGGAGCCTGGGCAGAATGGGTGGAATCAGAGAGGAGGGGGGTATAGGAGGAGCCTAGTCAGATTGGGTGGGGTCAGACAGCAGAGGAGGGGCTGAGCCTAGTCAGATTGGGTGGGGTCAAATAGGAGGAGCCTGGGCAGAATGGGTGGGGTCAGACTGCAGAGGAGGGGCTTAGGGGGAGCCTGGGCAGAATGGGTGGGGTCAGAGGGGTATGGGAGGAGCCTGGGCAGAATGGGTGGAGTCAGAGAGGAGTGGGTATAGGAGGAGCCTGGGCAGAATGGGTGGGGTCAGACAGCAGAGGAGGGGTTTAGGAGGAGCCAAGTCAGATTGGGTGGGGTCAAATAGGAGGGGTATAGGAGGAGCCTGGGTAGAATGGGTGGGGTCAGAGGGATATGGGAGGAGCCTGGGCAGAATGGGTGGAATCAGAGAGGAGGGGGGTATAGGAGGAGCCTAGTCAGATTGGGTGGGGTCAGACAGCAGAGGAGGGGCGTAGGAGGAGCCTAGTCAGATTGGGTGGGGTCAAATAGGAGGAGCCTGGGCAGAATGGGTGAGGTCAGAGAGGAGGGGCTTAGGAGGAGCCTGGGCAGAATGGGTGAAGTCAGAGAGGAGGGTGTATAGGAGGAGCCTGGGCAGAATGGGTGGGGTCAGACAGCAGAGGAGGGGTTTAGGAGGAGCTTAGTCAGAATGGGTGGGGTCAGACAGCAGAGGAGGGGCTTAGGAGGAGCCTAGTCAGATTGGGGTCAAATAGGAGGGGTATAGAAGGAGCCTGGGCAGAATGGGTGGAGTCAGAGAGGAGGGTGTATAGGAGGAGCCTGGGCAGAATGGGTGGGGTCAGACAGCAGAGGAGGGGCTTAGGAGGAGCCTAGTCAGATTGGGTGAGGTCAGAGAGGAGGGGTATAGGAGGAGCCTGGGCAGAGGGGGTATAGGAGGAGCATAGTCAGATTGGGTGAGGTCAGAGAGGAGGGGTATAGGAGGAGCCTAGTTAGATTGGGTGGGGTCAGAGAGGAGGGGCTTAGGAGGAGCCTGGGCAGAATGGGTGGGGTCAGACAGCAGAGGAGGGACTTAGGAGGAGCCTAGTCAGATTGGGTGGGGTCAAATAGGAGGAGCCTGGGCAGAATGGGTGGGGTCAGACATCAGAGGAGGGGCTTAGGAGGAGCCTAGTCAGATTGGGTGGGGTCAGAGAGGAGGGGTATAGGAGGAGCCTGGGTAGAATGGGTGGGGTCAGACAGCAGAGGAGGGGCTTAGGAGGAGCCTAGTCAGATTGGGTGGGGTCAGAGAGGAGGGGTATAGGAGGAGCCTAGTCAGATTGGGTGAGGTCAGAGAGGAGGGGTATAGGAGGAGCCTGGGCAAAGGGGGTTAAGGAGGAGCCTAGTCATATTGGGTGGGGTCAGACAGCAGAGGAGGGGCTTAGGATGAGCCTAGTCAGATTGGGTGGGGTCAGAGAGAAGGGGCTTAGGAGGAGTCTGGGCAGAATGGGTGGAGTCAGAGAGGAGGAGCTTAGGAGGAGCCTGGGCAGAAAGGGTGGAGTCAGAGAGGAGGGTGTATAGGAGGAGCCTGGGCAGAATGGGTGGGGTCAGACAGCAGAGGAGGGGCTTAGGAGGAGCCTAGTCAGATTGGGGTCAAATAGGAGGGGTATAGGAGGAGCCTGGTCAGAGGGGTATGGGAGGAGCCTGGGCAGAATGGGTGGAGTTAGAGAGGAGGGTGTATAGGAAGAGCCTGGGCAGAATGGGTGGGGTCAGACAGCAGAGGAGGGGTTTAGGAGGAGCCAAGTCAGATTGGGTGGGGTCAAATAGGAGGAGCCTGGGCAGAATGGGTGAGGTCAGAGAGGAGGGGTATAGGAGGAGCCTGGGCAGAATGGGTGGGGTCAGACAGCAGAGGAGGGGCTTAGGAGGAGCCTAGTCAGATTGGGTGAGGTCAGAGAGGAGGGGTATAGGAGGAGCCTGGGCAGAGGGGGTATGGGAGGAGCCTGGGCAGAATGGGTGGAGTTAGAGAGGAGGGTGTATAGGAGGAGCCTGGGCAGAATGGGTGGGGTCAGACAGCAGAGGAGGGGTTTAGGAGGAGCCAAGTCAGATTGGGTGGGGTCAAATAGGAGGAGCCTGGGCAGAATGGGTGAGGTCAGAGAGGAGGGGTATAGGAGGAGCCTGGGCAGAATGGGTGGGGTCAGACAGCAGAGGAGGGGCTTAGGAGGAGCCTAGTCAGATTGGGTGGGGTCAGAGAGGAGGGGCTTAGGAGGAGCCTGGGCAGAATGGGTGGGGTCAGACAGCAGAGGAGGGGCTTAGGAGGAGCCTAGTCAGATTGGGTGGGGTCAAATAGGAGGAGCCTGGGCAGAATGGGTGGGGTCAGACATCAGAGGAGGGGCTTAGGAGGAGCCTAGTCAGATTGGGTGGGGTCAGAGAGGAGGGGTATAGGAGGAGCCTGGGTAGAATGGGTGGGGTCAGACAGCAGAGGAGGGGCTTAGGAGGAGCCTAGTCAGATTGGGTGGGGTCAGAGAGGAGGGGTATAGGAGGAGCCTAGTCAGATTGGGTGAGGTCAGAGAGGAGGGGTATAGGAGGAGCCTGGGCAGAGGGGGTTTAGGAGGAGCCTAGTCATATTGGGTGGGGTCAGACAGCAGAGGAGGGGCTTTGGAGGAGCCTAGTCAGATTGGGTGGGGTCAGAGAGAAGGGGCTTAGGAGGAGTCTGGGCAGAATGGGTGGAGTCAGAGAGGAGGAGCTTAGGAGGAGCCTGGGCAGAATGGGTGGAGTCAGAGAGGAGGGTGTATAGGAGGAGCCTGGGCAGAATGGGTGGGGTCAGACAGCAGAGGAGGGGTTTAGGAGGAGCCAAGTCAGATTGGGTGGGGTCAAATAGGAGGGGTATAGGAGGAGCCTGGTCAGAGGGGTATGGGAGGAGCCTGGGCAGAATGGGTGGAGTCAGAGAGGAGGGGCTTAGGAGGAGCCTGGGCAGAATGGGTGGAGTCAGAGAGGAGGGTGTATAGGAGGAGCCTGGGCAGAATGGGTGGGGTCAGACAGCAGAGGAGGGGTTTAGGAGGAGCTTAGTCAGAATGGGTGGGGTCAGACAGCAGAGGAGGGGTTTAGGAGGAGCCAAGTCAGATTGGGTGGGGTCAAATAGGAGGAGCCTGGGCAGAATGGGTGAGGTCAGAGAGGAGGGGTATAGGAGGAGCCTGGGCAGAATGGGTGGGGTCAGACAGCAGAGGAGGGGTTTAGAAGGAGCCTAGTCAGATTGGGTGGGATCAGAGAGGAGGGGGTATCGGAGGAGCCTAGTCAGATTGGGTGAGGTCAGAGAGGAGGGGCTGAGGAGGAGCCTGGGCAGAATGGGTGGGGTCAGACAGCAGAGGAGGGGCTTAGAAGGAGTCTGGGCAGAATGGGTGGAGTCAGAGAGGAGGGGGTATAGGAGGAGCCTGGGCAGAATGGGTGGGGTCAGACAGCAGAGGAGGGGCTTAGGAGGAGCCTAGTCAGATTGGGTGTGGTCAAATAGGAGGAGTCTGGGCAGAATGGGTGGAGTCAGAGAGGAGGGGCTTAGGAGGAGCCTGGGCAGAATGGGTGGAGTCAGAGAGGAGGGTGTATAGGAGGAGCCTGGGCAGAATGGGTGGGGTCAGACGGGTATGGGAGGAGCCTGGGCAGAATGGGTGGAGTCAGAGAGGAGGGGGTATAGGAGGAGCCTAGTCAGATTGGGTGGGGTCAGAGAGCAGAGGAGGGGTTTAGGAGGAGCCTAGTCAGATTGGGTGTGGTCAAATAGGAGGAGTCTGGGCAGAATGGGTGGAGTCAGAGAGGAGGGGCTTAGGAGGAGCCTGGGCAGAATGGGTGGAGTCAGAGAGGAGGGTGTATAGGAGGAGCCTGGGCAGAATGGGTGGGTTCAGACAGCAGAGGAGGGGCTTAGGGGGAGCCTAGTCAGATTGGGTGGGGTCAGAGAGGAGGGGTATAGGAGGAGCCTGGGCAGAATGGGTGGGGTCAGAGAGGAGGGCCTTAGGAGGAGCCTAGTCAGATTGGGTGGGGTCAAATAGGAGGAGCCTGGGCAGAATGGGTGGGGTCAGACAGCAGAGGAGGGGCTTAGGGGGAGCCTGGGCAGAATGGGTGGGGTCAGAGGGGTATGGGAGGAGCCTGGGCAGAATGGGTGGAGTCAGAGAGTAGGGGGGTATAGGAGGAGCCTGGGCAGAATGGGTAGGGTCAGACAGCAGAGGAGGGGTTTAGGAGGAGCCTAGTCAGATTTGGGTCAAATAGGAGGGGTATAGGCGGAGCCTGGGCAGAATGGGTGGGGTCAGACGGGTATGGGAGGAGCCTGGGCAGAATGGGTGGAGTCAGAGAGGAGGGGGTATAGGAGGAGCCTAGTCAGATTGGGTGGGGTCAGAGAGCAGAGGAGGGGTTTAGGAGGAGCCTAGTCAGATTGGGTGTGGTCAAATAGGAGGAGTCTGGGCAGAATGGGTGGAGTCAGAGAGGAGGGGCTTAGGAGGAGCCTGGGCAGAATGGGTGGAGTCAGAGAGGAGGGTGTATAGGAGGAGCCTGGGCAGAATGGGTGGGTTCAGACAGCAGAGGAGGGGCTTAGGGGGAGCCTAGTCAGATTGGGTGGGGTCAGAGAGGAGGGGTATAGGAGGAGCCTGGGCAGAATGGGTGGGGTCAGAGAGGAGGGCCTTAGGAGGAGCCTAGTCAGATTGGGTGGGGTCAAATAGGAGGAGCCTGGGCAGAATGGGTGGGGTCAGACAGCAGAGGAGGGGCTTAGGGGGAGCCTGGGCAGAATGGGTGGGGTCAGAGGGGTATGGGAGGAGCCTGGGCAGAATGGGTGGAGTCAGAGAGTAGGGGGGTATAGGAGGAGCCTGGGCAGAATGGGTAGGGTCAGACAGCAGAGGAGGGGTTTAGGAGGAGCCAAGTCAGATTGGGTAGGGTCAAATAGGAGGGGTATAGGAGGAGCCTGGGTAGAATGGGTGGGGTCAGAGGGGTATGGGAGGAGCCTGGGCAGAATGGGTGGAATCAGAGAGGAGGGGGTATAGGAGGAGCCTAGTCAGATTGGGTGGGGTCAGACAGCAGAGGAGGGGCTTAGGAGGAGCCTAGTCAGATTGGGTGGGGTCAAATAGGAGGAGCCTGGGCAGAATGGGTGAGGTCAGAGAGGAGGGGCTGAGGAGGAGTCTGGGCAGAATGGGTGGAGTCAGAGAGGAGGAGCTTAGGAGGAGCCTGGGCAGAATGGGTGGAGTCAGAGAGGAGGGTGTATAGTGGAGCCTGGGCAGAATGGGTGGGGTCAGACAGCAGAGGAGGGGTTTAGGAGGAGCTTAGTCAGAATGGGTGGGGTCAGACAGCAGAGGAGGGGCTTAGGAGGAGCCTAGTCAGATTGGGTGGGGTCAAATAGGAGGAGCCTGGGCAGAATGGGTGGGGTCAGACAGCAGAGGAGGGGTTTAGGAGGAGCTTAGTCAGATTGGGTGGGGTCAAATAGGAGGGGTATAGGAGGAGCCTGGGTAGAATGGGTGGGGTCAGAGGGGTATGGGAGGAGCCTGGGCAGAATGGGTGGAATCAGAGAGGAGGGGGTATAGGAGGAGCCTAGTCAGATTGGGTGGGGTCAGACAGCAGAGGAGGGGCTTGGGGGGAGCCTTGTCAGATTGGGTGGGGTCAGAGAGGAGGGGTATAGGAGGAGCCTGGGCCGAATGGGTGGGGTCAGAGAGGAGGGCCTTAGGGGGAGCCTAGTCAGATTGGGTGGAGTCAAATAGGAGGAGCCTGGGCAGAATGGGTGGGGTCAGACTGCAGAGGAGGGGCTTAGGGGGAGCCTGGGCAGAATGGGTGGGGTCAGAGGGGTATGGGAGGAGCCTGGGCAGAATGGGTGGAGTCAGAGAGGAGTGGGTATAGGAGGAGCCTGGGCAGAATGGGTGGGGTCAGACAGCAGAGGAGGGGTTTAGGAGGAGCCAAGTCAGATTGGGTGGGGTTAAATAGGAGGGGTATAGGAGGAGCCTGGGTAGAATGGGTGGGGTCAGAGGGATATGGGAGGAGCCTGGGCAGAATGGGTGGAATCAGAGAGGAGGGGGGTATAGGAGGAGCCTAGTCAGATTGGGTGGGGTCAGACAGCAGAGGAGGGGCGTAGGAGGAGCCTAGTCAGATTGGGTGGGGTCAAATAGGAGGAGCCTGGGCAGAATGGGTGAGGTCAGAGAGGAGGGGCTTAGGAGGAGCCTGGGCAGAATGGGTGAAGTCAGAGAGGAGGGTGTATAGGAGGAGCCTGGGCAGAATGGGTGGGGTCAGACAGCAGAGGAGGGGTTTAGGAGAGCTTAGTCAGAATGGGTGGGGTCAGACAGCAGAGGAGGGGCTTAGGAGGAGCCTAGTCAGATTGGGGTCAAATAGGAGGGGTATAGGAGGAGCCTGGGCAGAATGGGTGGAGTCAGAGAGGAGGGTGTATAGGAGGAGCCTGGGCAGAATGGGTGGGGTCAGACAGCAGAGGAGGGGCTTAGGAGGAGCCTAGTCAGATTGGGTGAGGTCAGAGAGGAGGGGTATAGGAGGAGCCTGGGCAGAGGGGGTATAGGAGGAGCATAGTCAGATTGGGTGAGGTCAGAGAGGAGGGGCATAGGAGGAGCCTAGTCAGATTGGGTGGGGTCAGAGAGGAGGGGCTTAGGAGGAGCCTGGGCAGAATGGGTGGGGTCAGACAGCAGAGGAGGGACTTAGGAGGAGCCTAGTCAGATTGGGTGGGGTCAAATAGGAGGAGCCTGGGCAGAATGGGTGGGGTCAGACATCAGAGGAGGGGCTTAGGAGGAGCCTAGTCAGATTGGGTGGGGTCAGAGAGGAGGGGTATAGGAGGAGCCTGGGTAGAATGGGTGGGGTCAGACAACAGAGGAGGGGCTTAGGAGGAGCCTAGTCAGATTGGGTGGGGTCAGAGAGGAGGGGTATAGGAGGAGCCTAGTCAGATTGGGTGAGGTCAGAGAGGAGGGGTATAGGAGGAGCCTGGGCAAAGGGGGTTTAGGAGGAGCCTAGTCATATTGGGTGGGGTCAGACAGCAGAGGAGGGGCTTAGGATGAGCCTAGTCAGATTGGGTGGGGTCAGAGAGAAGGGGCTTAGGAGGAGTCTGGGCAGAATGGGTGGAGTCAGAGAGGAGGAGCTTAGGAGGAGCCTGGGCAGAATGGGTGGAGTCAGAGAGGAGGGTGTATAGGAGGAGCCTGGGCAGAATGGGTGGGGTCAGACAGCAGAGGAGGGGCTTAGGAGGAGCCTAGTCAGATTGGGGTCAAATAGGAGGGGTATAGGAGGAGCCTGGTCAGAGGGGTATGGGAGGAGCCTGGGCAGAATGGGTGGAGTTAGAGAGGAGGGTGTATAGGAGGAGCCTGGGCAGAATGGGTGGGGTCAGACAGCAGAGGAGGGGTTTAGGAGGAGCCAAGTCAGATTGGGTGGGGTCAAATAGGAGGAGCCTGGGCAGAATGGGTGAGGTCAGAGAGGAGGGGTATAGGAGGAGCCTGGGCAGAATGGGTGGGGTCAGACAGCAGAGGAGGGGCTTAGGAGGAGCCTAGTCAGATTGGGTGAGGTCAGAGAGGAGGGGTATAGGAGGAGCCTGGGCAGAGGGGGTATGGGAGGAGCCTGGGCAGAATGGGTGGAGTTAGAGAGGAGGGTGTATAGGAGGAGCCTGGGCAGAATGGGTGGGGTCAGACAGCAGAGGAGGGGTTTAGGAGGAGCCAAGTCAGATTGGGTGGGGTCAAATAGGAGGAGCCTGGGCAGAATGGGTGAGGTCAGAGAGGAGGGGTATAGGAGGAGCCTGGGCAGAATGGGTGGGGTCAGACAGCAGAGGAGGGGCTTAGGAGGAGCCTAGTCAGATTGGGTGGGGTCAGAGAGGAGGGGCTTAGGAGGAGCCTGGGCAGAATGGGTGGGGTCAGACAGCAGAGGAGGGGCTTAGGAGGAGCCTAGTCAGATTGGGTGGGGTCAAATAGGAGGAGCCTGGGCAGAATGGGTGGGGTCAGACATCAGAGGAGGGGCTTAGGAGGAGCCTAGTCAGATTGGGTGGGGTCAGAGAGGAGGGGTATAGGAGGAGCCTGGGTAGAATGGGTGGGGTCAGACAGCAGAGGAGGGGCTTAGGAGGAGCCTAGTCAGATTGGGTGGGGTCAGAGAGGAGGGGTATAGGAGGAGCCTAGTCAGATTGGGTGAGGTCAGAGAGGAGGGGTATAGGAGGAGCCTGGGCAGAGGGGGTTTAGGAGGAGCCTAGTCATATTGGGTGGGGTCAGACAGCAGAGGAGGGGCTTAGGAGGAGCCTAGTCAGATTGGGTGGGGTCAGAGAGAAGGGGCTTAGGAGGAGTCTGGGCAGAATGGGTGGAGTCAGAGAGGAGGAGCTTAGGAGGAGCCTGGGCAGAATGGGTGGAGTCAGAGAGGAGGGTGTATAGGAGGAGCCTGGGCAGAATGGGTGGGGTCAGACAGCAGAGGAGGGGCTTAGGAGGAGCCTAGTCAGATTGGGGTCAAATAGGAGGGGTATAGGAGGAGCCTGGTCAGAGGGGTATGGGAGGAGCCTGGGCAGAATGGGTGGAGTTAGAGAGGAGGGTGTATAGGAGGAGCCTGGGCAGAATGGGTGGGGTCAGACAGCAGAGGAGGGGTTTAGGAGGAGCCAAGTCAGATTGGGTGGGGTCAAATAGGAGGAGCCTGGGCAGAATGGGTGAGGTCAGAGAGGAGGGGTATAGGAGGAGCCTGGGCAGAATGGGTGGGGTCAGACAGCAGAGGAGGGGTTTAGGAGGAGCCTAGTCAGATTGGGTGGGGTCAGAGAGGAGGGGGTATAGGAGGAGCCTAGTCAGATTGGGTGAGGTCAGAGAGGAGGGGCTGAGGAGGAGCCTGGGCAGAATGGGTGGAGTCAGACAGCAGAGGGGCTTAGGAGGAGCCAGGGCAGGTTGGGTGGGGTCAGACAGCAGAGGAGGGGCTTAGAAGAAGTCTGGGCAGAATGGGTGGAGTCAGAGAGGAGGGGGTATATGAGGAGCCTGGGCAGAATGGGTGGGGTCAAACAGCAGAGGAGGGGCTTAGGAGGAGCCTAGTCAGATTTGGGTCAAATAGGAGGGGTATAGGCCGAGCCTGGGCAGAATGGGTGGGGTCAGAAGGGTATGGGAGGAGCCTGGGCAGAATGGGTGGAGTCAGAGAGGAGGGGGTATAGGAGGAGCCTAGTCAGATTGGGTGGGGTCAGAGAGCAGAGGAGGGGTTTAGGAGGAGCCTAGTCAGATTGGGTGTGGTCAAATAGGAGGAGTCTGGGCAGAATGGGTGGAGTCAGAGAGGAGGGGCTTAGGAGGAGCCTGGGCAGAATGGGTGGAGTCAGAGAGAAGGGTGTATAGGAGGAGCCTGGGCAGAATGGGTGGGTTCAGACAGTAGAGGAGGGGCTTAGGGGGAGCCTAGTCAGATTGGGTGGGGTCAGAGAGGAGGGGTATAGGAGGAGCCTGGGCAGAATGGGTGGGGTCAGAGAGGAGGGCCTTAGGAGGAGCCTAGTCAGATTGGGTGGGGTCAAATAGGAGGAGCCTGGGCAGAATGGGTGGGGTCAGACAGCAGAGGAGGGGCTTAGGGGGAGCCTGGGCAGAATGGGTGGGGTCAGAGGGGTATGGGAGGAGCCTGGGCAGAATGGGTGGAGTCAGAGAGTAGGGGGGTATAGGAGGAGCCTGGGCAGAATGGGTAGGGTCAGACAGCAGAGGAGGGGTTTAGGAGGAGCCAAGTCAGATTGGGTAGGGTCAAATAGGAGGGGTATAGGAGGAGCCTGGGTAGAATGGGTGGGGTCAGAGGGGTATGGGAGGAGCCTGGGCAGAATGGGTGGAATCAGAGAGGAGGGGGTATAGGAGGAGCCTAGTCAGATTGGGTGGGGTCAGACAGCAGAGGAGGGGCTTAGGAGGAGCCTAGTCAGATTGGGTGGGGTCAAATAGGAGGAGCCTGGGCAGAATGGGTGAGGTCAGAGAGGAGGGGCTTAGGAGGAGTCTGGGCAGAATGGGTGGAGTCAGAGAGGAGGAGCTTAGGAGGAGCCTGGGCAGAATGGGTGGAGTCAGAGAGGAGGGTGTATAGTGGAGCCTGGGCAGAATGGGTGGGGTCAGACAGCAGAGGAGGGGTTTAGGAGGAGCTTAGTCAGAATGGGTGGGGTCAGACAGCAGAGGAGGGGCTTAGGAGGAGCCTAGTCAGATTGGGTGGGGTCAAATAGGAGGAGCCTGGGCAGAATGGGTGGGGTCAGACAGCAGAGGAGGGGTTTAGGAGGAGCTTAGTCAGATTGGGTGGGGTCAAATAGGAGGGGTATAGGAGGAGCCTGGGTAGAATGGGTGGGGTCAGAGGGGTATGGGAGGAGCCTGGGCAGAATGGGTGGAATCAGAGAGGATGGGGTATAGGAGGAGCCTAGTCAGATTGGGTGGGGTCAGACAGCAGAGGAGGGGCTTGGGGGGAGCCTAGTCAGATTGGGTGGGGTCAGAGAGGAGGGGTATAGGAGGAGCCTGGGCAGAATGGGTGGGGTCGGAGAGGAGGGCCTTAGGGGGAGCCTAGTCAGATTGGGTGGAGTCAAATAGGAGGAGCCTGGGCAGAATGGGTGGGGTCAGACTACAGAGGAGGGGCTTAGGGGGAGCCTGGGCAGAATGGGTGGGGTCAGAGGGGTATGGGAGGAGCCTGGGCAGAATGGGTGGAATCAGAGAGGAGGGGGGTATAGGAGGAGCCTAGTCAGATTGGGTGGGGTCAGACAGCAGAGGAGGGGCTGAGCCTAGTCAGATTGGGTGGGGTCAAATAGGAGGAGCCTGGGCAGAATGGGTGGGGTCAGACTGCAGAGGAGGGGCTTAGGGGGAGCCTGGGCAGAATGGGTGGGGTCAGAGGGGTATGGGAGGAGCCTGGGCAGAATGGGTGGAGTCAGAGAGGAGTGGGTATAGGAGGAGCCTGGGCAGAATGGGTGGGGTCAGACAGCAGAGGAGGGGTTTAGGAGGAGCCAAGTCAGATTGGGTGGGGTCAAATAGGAGGGGTATAGGAGGAGCCTGGGTAGAATGGGTGGGGTCGGAGGAATATGGGAGGAGCCTGGGCATAATGGGTGGAATCAGAGAGGAGGGGGGTATAGGAGGAGCCTAGTCAGATTGGGTGGGGTCAGACAGCAGAGGAGGGGCATAGGAGGAGCCTAGTCAGATTGGGTGGGGTCAAATAGGAGGAGCCTGGGCAGAATGGGTGAGGTCAGAGAGGAGGGGCTTAGGAGGAGCCTGGGCAGAATGGGTGAAGTCAGAGAGGAGGATGTATAGGAGGAGCCTGGGCAGAATGGGTGGGGTCAGACAGCAGAGGAGGGGTTTAGGAGGAGCTTAGTCAGAATGGGTGGGGTCAGACAGCAGAGGAGGGGCTTAGGAGGAGCCTAGTCAGATTGGGGTCAAATAGGAGGGGTATAGGAGGAGCCTGGGCAGAATGGGTGGAGTCAGAGAGGAGGGTGTATAGGAGGAGCCTGGGCAGAATGGGTGGGGTCAGACAGCAGAGGAGGGGCTTAGGAGGAGCCTAGTCAGATTGGGTGAGGTCAGAGAGGAGGGGTATAGGAGGAGCCTGGGCAGAGGGGGTATAGGAGGAGCATAGTCAGATTGGGTGAGGTCAGAGAGGAGGGGTATAGGAGGAGCCTAGTCAGATTGGGTGGGGTCAGAGAGGAGGGGCTTAGGAGGAGCCTGGGCAGAATGGGTGGGGTCAGACAGCAGAGGAGGGACTTAGGAGGAGCCTCGTCAGATTGGGTGGGGTCAAATAGGAGGAGCCTGGGCAGAATGGGTGGGGTCAGACATCAGAGGAGGGGCTTAGGAGGAGCCTAGTCAGATTGGGTGGGGTCAGAGAGGAGGGGTATAGGAGGAGCCTGGGTAGAATGGGTGGGGTCAGACAGCAGAGGAGGGGCTTAGGAGGAGCCTAGTCAGATTGGGTGGGGTCAGAGAGGAGGGGTATAGGAGGAGCCTAGTCAGATTGGGTGAGGTCAGAGAGGAGGGGTATAGGAGGAGCCTGGGCAGAGGGGGTTTAGGAGGAGCCTAGTCATATTGGGTGGGGTCAGACAGCAGAGGAGGGGCTTAGGAGGAGCCTAGTCAGATTGGGTGGGGTCAGAGAGAAGGGGCTTAGGAGGAGTCTGGGCAGAATGGGTGGAGTCAGAGAGGAGGAGCTTAGGAGGAGCCTGGGCAGAATGGGTGGAGTCAGAGAGGAGGGTGTATAGGAGGAGCCTGGGCAGAATGGGTGGGGTCAGACAGCAGAGGAGGGGCTTAGGAGGAGCCTAGTCAGATTGGGGTCAAATAGGAGGGGTATAGGAGGAGCCTGGTCAGAGGGGTATGGGAGGAGCCTGGGCAGAATGGGTGGAGTTAGAGAGGAGGGTGTATAGGAGGAGCCTGGGCAGAATGGGTGGGGTCAGACAGCAGAGGAGGGGTTTAGGAGGAGCCAAGTCAGATTGGGTGGGGTCAAATAGGAGGAGCCTGGGCAGAATGGGTGAGGTCAGAGAGGAGGGGTATAGGAGGAGCCTGGGCAGAATGGGTGGGGTCAGACAGCAGAGGAGGGGCTTAGGAGGAGCCTAGTCAGATTGGGTGAGGTCAGAGAGGAGGGGTATAGGAGGAGCCTGGGCAGAGGGGGTATGGGAGGAGCCTGGGCAGAATGGGTGGAGTTAGAGAGGAGGGTGTATAGGAGGAGCCTGGGCAGAATGGGTGGGGTCAGACAGCAGAGGAGGGGTTTAGGAGGAGCCAAGTCAGATTGGGTGGGGTCAAATAGGAGGAGCCTGGGCAGAATGGGTGAGGTCAGAGAGGAGGGGTATAGGAGGAGCCTGGGCAGAATGGGTGGGGTCAGACAGCAGAGGAGTTGCTTAGGAGGAGCCTAGTCAGATTGGGTGGGGTCAGAGAGGAGGGGCTTAGGAGGAGCCTGGGCAGAATGGGTGGGGTCAGACAGCAGAGGAGGGGCTTAGGAGGAGCCTAGTCAGATTGGGTGGGGTCAAATAGGAGGAGCCTGGGCAGAATGGGTGGGGTCAGACATCAGAGGAGGGGCTTAGGAGGAGCCTAGTCAGATTGGGTGGGGTCAGAGAGGAGGGGTATAGGAGGAGCCTGGGTAGAATGGGTGGGGTCAGACAGCAGAGGAGGGGCTTAGGAGGAGCCTAGTCAGATTGGGTGGGGTCAAATAGGAGGAGCCTGGGCAGAATGGGTGGGGTCAGACAGCAGAGGAGGGGTTTAGGAGGAGCTTAGTCAGATTGGGTGGGGTCAAATAGGAGGGGTATAGGAGGAGCCTGGGTAGAATGGGTGGGGTCAGAGGGGTATGGGAGGAGCCTGGGCAGAATGGGTGGAATCAGAGAGGAGGGGGTATAGGAGGAGCCTAGTCAGATTGGGTGGGGTCAGACAGCAGAGGAGGGGCTTGGGGGGAGCCTTGTCAGATTGGGTGGGGTCAGAGAGGAGGGGTATAGGAGGAGCCTGGGCAGAATGGGTGGGGTCAGAGAGGAGGGCCTTAGGGGGAGCCTAGTCAGATTGGGTGGAGTCAAATAGGAGGAGCCTGGGCAGAATGGGTGGGGTCAGACTGCAGAGGAGGGGCTTAGGGGGAGCCTGGGCAGAATGGGTGGGGTCAGAGGGGTATGGGAGGAGCCTGGGCAGAATGGGTGGAATCAGAGAGGAGGGGGGTATAGGAGGAGCCTAGTCAGATTGGGTGGGGTCAGACAGCAGAGGAGGGGCTGAGCCTAGTCAGATTGGGTGGGGTCAAATAGGAGGAGCCTGGGCAGAATGGGTGGGGTCAGACTGCAGAGGAGGGGCTTAGGGGGAGCCTGGGCAGAATGGGTGGGGTCAGAGGGGTATGGGAGGAGCCTGGGCAGAATGGGTGGAGTCAGAGAGGAGTGGGTATAGGAGGAGCCTGGGCAGAATGGGTGGGGTCAGACAGCAGAGGAGGGGTTTAGGAGGAGCCAAGTCAGATTGGGTGGGGTCAAATAGGAGGGGTATAGGAGGAGCCTGGGTAGAATGGGTGGGGTCAGAGGGATATGGGAGGAGCCTGGGCAGAATGGGTGGAATCAGAGAGGAGGGGGGTATAGGAGGAGCCTAGTCAGATTGGGTGGGGTCAGACAGCAGAGGAGGGGCGTAGGAGGAGCCTAGTCAGATTGGGTGGGGTCAAATAGGAGGAGCCTGGGCAGAATGGGTGAGGTCAGAGAGGAGGGGCTTAGGAGGAGCCTGGGCAGAATGGGTGAAGTCAGAGAGGAGGGTGTATAGGAGGAGCCTGGGCAGAATGGGTGGGGTCAGACAGCAGAGGAGGGGTTTAGGAGGAGCTTAGTCAGAATGGGTGGGGTCAGACAGCAGAGGAGGGGCTTAGGAGGAGCCTAGTCAGATTGGGGTCAAATAGGAGGGGTATAGAAGGAGCCTGGGCAGAATGGGTGGAGTCAGAGAGGAGGGTGTATAGGAGGAGCCTGGGCAGAATGGGTGGGGTCAGACAGCAGAGGAGGGGCTTAGGAGGAGCCTAGTCAGATTGGGTGAGGTCAGAGAGGAGGGGTATAGGAGGAGCCTGGGCAGAGGGGGTATAGGAGGAGCATAGTCAGATTGGGTGAGGTCAGAGAGGAGGGGTATAGGAGGAGCCTAGTCAGATTGGGTGGGGTCAGAGAGGAGGGGCTTAGGAGGAGCCTGGGCAGAATGGGTGGGGTCAGACAGCAGAGGAGGGACTTAGGAGGAGCCTAGTCAGATTGGGTGGGGTCAAATAGGAGGAGCCTGGGCAGAATGGGTGGGGTCAGACATCAGAGGAGGGGCTTAGGAGGAGCCTAGTCAGATTGGGTGGGGTCAGAGAGGAGGGGTATAGGAGGAGCCTGGGTAGAATGGGTGGGGTCAGACAGCAGAGGAGGGGCTTAGGAGGAGCCTAGTCAGATTGGGTGGGGTCAGAGAGGAGGGGTATAGGAGGAGCCTAGTCAGATTGGGTGAGGTCAGAGAGGAGGGGTATAGGAGGAGCCTGGGCAAAGGGGGTTAAGGAGGAGCCTAGTCATATTGGGTGGGGTCAGACAGCAGAGGAGGGGCTTAGGATGAGCCTAGTCAGATTGGGTGGGGTCAGAGAGAAGGGGCTTAGGAGGAGTCTGGGCAGAATGGGTGGAGTCAGAGAGGAGGAGCTTAGGAGGAGCCTGGGCAGAAAGGGTGGAGTCAGAGAGGAGGGTGTATAGGAGGAGCCTGGGCAGAATGGGTGGGGTCAGACAGCAGAGGAGGGGCTTAGGAGGAGCCTAGTCAGATTGGGGTCAAATAGGAGGGGTATAGGAGGAGCCTGGTCAGAGGGGTATGGGAGGAGCCTGGGCAGAATGGGTGGAGTTAGAGAGGAGGGTGTATAGGAAGAGCCTGGGCAGAATGGGTGGGGTCAGACAGCAGAGGAGGGGTTTAGGAGGAGCCAAGTCAGATTGGGTGGGGTCAAATAGGAGGAGCCTGGGCAGAATGGGTGAGGTCAGAGAGGAGGGGTATAGGAGGAGCCTGGGCAGAATGGGTGGGGTCAGACAGCAGAGGAGGGGCTTAGGAGGAGCCTAGTCAGATTGGGTGAGGTCAGAGAGGAGGGGTATAGGAGGAGCCTGGGCAGAGGGGGTATGGGAGGAGCCTGGGCAGAATGGGTGGAGTTAGAGAGGAGGGTGTATAGGAGGAGCCTGGGCAGAATGGGTGGGGTCAGACAGCAGAGGAGGGGTTTAGGAGGAGCCAAGTCAGATTGGGTGGGGTCAAATAGGAGGAGCCTGGGCAGAATGGGTGAGGTCAGAGAGGAGGGGTATAGGAGGAGCCTGGGCAGAATGGGTGGGGTCAGACAGCAGAGGAGGGGCTTAGGAGGAGCCTAGTCAGATTGGGTGGGGTCAGAGAGGAGGGGCTTAGGAGGAGCCTGGGCAGAATGGGTGGGGTCAGACAGCAGAGGAGGGGCTTAGGAGGAGCCTAGTCAGATTGGGTGGGGTCAAATAGGAGGAGCCTGGGCAGAATGGGTGGGGTCAGACATCAGAGGAGGGGCTTAGGAGGAGCCTAGTCAGATTGGGTGGGGTCAGAGAGGAGGGGTATAGGAGGAGCCTGGGTAGAATGGGTGGGGTCAGACAGCAGAGGAGGGGCTTAGGAGGAGCCTAGTCAGATTGGGTGGGGTCAGAGAGGAGGGGTATAGGAGGAGCCTAGTCAGATTGGGTGAGGTCAGAGAGGAGGGGTATAGGAGGAGCCTGGGCAGAGGGGGTTTAGGAGGAGCCTAGTCATATTGGGTGGGGTCAGACAGCAGAGGAGGGGCTTTGGAGGAGCCTAGTCAGATTGGGTGGGGTCAGAGAGAAGGGGCTTAGGAGGAGTCTGGGCAGAATGGGTGGAGTCAGAGAGGAGGAGCTTAGGAGGAGCCTGGGCAGAATGGGTGGAGTCAGAGAGGAGGGTGTATAGGAGGAGCCTGGGCAGAATGGGTGGGGTCAGACAGCAGAGGAGGGGTTTAGGAGGAGCCAAGTCAGATTGGGTGGGGTCAAATAGGAGGGGTATAGGAGGAGCCTGGTCAGAGGGGTATGGGAGGAGCCTGGGCAGAATGGGTGGAGTCAGAGAGGAGGGGCTTAGGAGGAGCCTGGGCAGATTGGGTGGAGTCAGAGAGGAGGGTGTATAGGAGGAGCCTGGGCAGAATGGGTGGGGTCAGACAGCAGAGGAGGGGCTTAGGAGGAGCCTAGTCAGATTGGGTGGGGTCAAATAGGAGGAGCCTGGGCAGAATGGGTGGGGTCAGACAGCAGAGGAGGGGTTTAGGAGGAGCTTAGTCAGATTGGGTGGGGTCAAATAGGAGGGGTATAGGAGGAGCCTGGGTAGAATGGGTGGGGTCAGAGGGGTATGGGAGGAGCCTGGGCAGAATGGGTGGAATCAGAGAGGAGGGGGTATAGGAGGAGCCTAGTCAGATTGGGTGGGGTCAGACAGCAGAGGAGGGGCTTGGGGGGAGCCTTGTCAGATTGGGTGGGGTCAGAGAGGAGGGGTATAGGAGGAGCCTGGGCAGAATGGGTGGGGTCAGAGAGGAGGGCCTTAGGGGGAGCCTAGTCAGATTGGGTGGAGTCAAATAGGAGGAGCCTGGGCAGAATGGGTGGGGTCAGACTGCAGAGGAGGGGCTTAGGGGGAGCCTGGGCAGAATGGGTGGGGTCAGAGGGGTATGGGAGGAGCCTGGGCAGAATGGGTGGAATCAGAGAGGAGGGGGGTATAGGAGGAGCCTAGTCAGATTGGGTGGGGTCAGACAGCAGAGGAGGGGCTGAGCCTAGTCAGATTGGGTGGGGTCAAATAGGAGGAGCCTGGGCAGAATGGGTGGGGTCAGACTGCAGAGGAGGGGCTTAGGGGGAGCCTGGGCAGAATGGGTGGGGTCAGAGGGGTATGGGAGGAGCCTGGGCAGAATGGGTGGAGTCAGAGAGGAGTGGGTATAGGAGGAGCCTGGGCAGAATGGGTGGGGTCAGACAGCAGAGGAGGGGTTTAGGAGGAGCCAAGTCAGATTGGGTGGGGTCAAATAGGAGGGGTATAGGAGGAGCCTGGGTAGAATGGGTGGGGTCAGAGGGATATGGGAGGAGCCTGGGCAGAATGGGTGGAATCAGAGAGGAGGGGGGTATAGGAGGAGCCTAGTCAGATTGGGTGGGGTCAGACAGCAGAGGAGGGGCGTAGGAGGAGCCTAGTCAGATTGGGTGGGGTCAAATAGGAGGAGCCTGGGCAGAATGGGTGAGGTCAGAGAGGAGGGGCTTAGGAGGAGCCTGGGCAGAATGGGTGAAGTCAGAGAGGAGGGTGTATAGGAGGAGCCTGGGCAGAATGGGTGGGGTCAGACAGCAGAGGAGGGGTTTAGGAGGAGCTTAGTCAGAATGGGTGGGGTCAGACAGCAGAGGAGGGGCTTAGGAGGAGCCTAGTCAGATTGGGGTCAAATAGGAGGGGTATAGAAGGAGCCTGGGCAGAATGGGTGGAGTCAGAGAGGAGGGTGTATAGGAGGAGCCTGGGCAGAATGGGTGGGGTCAGACAGCAGAGGAGGGGCTTAGGAGGAGCCTAGTCAGATTGGGTGAGGTCAGAGAGGAGGGGTATAGGAGGAGCCTGGGCAGAGGGGGTATAGGAGGAGCATAGTCAGATTGGGTGAGGTCAGAGAGGAGGGGTATAGGAGGAGCCTAGTCAGATTGGGTGGGGTCAGAGAGGAGGGGCTTAGGAGGAGCCTGGGCAGAATGGGTGGGGTCAGACAGCAGAGGAGGGACTTAGGAGGAGCCTAGTCAGATTGGGTGGGGTCAAATAGGAGGAGCCTGGGCAGAATGGGTGGGGTCAGACATCAGAGGAGGGGCTTAGGAGGAGCCTAGTCAGATTGGGTGGGGTCAGAGAGGAGGGGTATAGGAGGAGCCTGGGTAGAATGGGTGGGGTCAGACAGCAGAGGAGGGGCTTAGGAGGAGCCTAGTCAGATTGGGTGGGGTCAGAGAGGAGGGGTATAGGAGGAGCCTAGTCAGATTGGGTGAGGTCAGAGAGGAGGGGTATAGGAGGAGCCTGGGCAAAGGGGGTTAAGGAGGAGCCTAGTCATATTGGGTGGGGTCAGACAGCAGAGGAGGGGCTTAGGATGAGCCTAGTCAGATTGGGTGGGGTCAGAGAGAAGGGGCTTAGGAGGAGTCTGGGCAGAATGGGTGGAGTCAGAGAGGAGGAGCTTAGGAGGAGCCTGGGCAGAAAGGGTGGAGTCAGAGAGGAGGGTGTATAGGAGGAGCCTGGGCAGAATGGGTGGGGTCAGACAGCAGAGGAGGGGCTTAGGAGGAGCCTAGTCAGATTGGGGTCAAATAGGAGGGGTATAGGAGGAGCCTGGTCAGAGGGGTATGGGAGGAGCCTGGGCAGAATGGGTGGAGTTAGAGAGGAGGGTGTATAGGAAGAGCCTGGGCAGAATGGGTGGGGTCAGACAGCAGAGGAGGGGTTTAGGAGGAGCCAAGTCAGATTGGGTGGGGTCAAATAGGAGGAGCCTGGGCAGAATGGGTGAGGTCAGAGAGGAGGGGTATAGGAGGAGCCTGGGCAGAATGGGTGGGGTCAGACAGCAGAGGAGGGGCTTAGGAGGAGCCTAGTCAGATTGGGTGAGGTCAGAGAGGAGGGGTATAGGAGGAGCCTGGGCAGAGGGGGTATGGGAGGAGCCTGGGCAGAATGGGTGGAGTTAGAGAGGAGGGTGTATAGGAGGAGCCTGGGCAGAATGGGTGGGGTCAGACAGCAGAGGAGGGGTTTAGGAGGAGCCAAGTCAGATTGGGTGGGGTCAAATAGGAGGAGCCTGGGCAGAATGGGTGAGGTCAGAGAGGAGGGGTATAGGAGGAGCCTGGGCAGAATGGGTGGGGTCAGACAGCAGAGGAGGGGCTTAGGAGGAGCCTAGTCAGATTGGGTGGGGTCAGAGAGGAGGGGCTTAGGAGGAGCCTGGGCAGAATGGGTGGGGTCAGACAGCAGAGGAGGGGCTTAGGAGGAGCCTAGTCAGATTGGGTGGGGTCAAATAGGAGGAGCCTGGGCAGAATGGGTGGGGTCAGACATCAGAGGAGGGGCTTAGGAGGAGCCTAGTCAGATTGGGTGGGGTCAGAGAGGAGGGGTATAGGAGGAGCCTGGGTAGAATGGGTGGGGTCAGACAGCAGAGGAGGGGCTTAGGAGGAGCCTAGTCAGATTGGGTGGGGTCAGAGAGGAGGGGTATAGGAGGAGCCTAGTCAGATTGGGTGAGGTCAGAGAGGAGGGGTATAGGAGGAGCCTGGGCAGAGGGGGTTTAGGAGGAGCCTAGTCATATTGGGTGGGGTCAGACAGCAGAGGAGGGGCTTTGGAGGAGCCTAGTCAGATTGGGTGGGGTCAGAGAGAAGGGGCTTAGGAGGAGTCTGGGCAGAATGGGTGGAGTCAGAGAGGAGGAGCTTAGGAGGAGCCTGGGCAGAATGGGTGGAGTCAGAGAGGAGGGTGTATAGGAGGAGCCTGGGCAGAATGGGTGGGGTCAGACAGCAGAGGAGGGGTTTAGGAGGAGCCAAGTCAGATTGGGTGGGGTCAAATAGGAGGGGTATAGGAGGAGCCTGGTCAGAGGGGTATGGGAGGAGCCTGGGCAGAATGGGTGGAGTCAGAGAGGAGGGGCTTAGGAGGAGCCTGGGCAGAATGGGTGGAGTCAGAGAGGAGGGTGTATAGGAGGAGCCTGGGCAGAATGGGTGGGGTCAGACAGCAGAGGAGGGGTTTAGGAGGAGCTTAGTCAGAATGGGTGGGGTCAGACAGCAGAGGAGGGGTTTAGGAGGAGCCAAGTCAGATTGGGTGGGGTCAAATAGGAGGAGCCTGGGCAGAATGGGTGAGGTCAGAGAGGAGGGGTATAGGAGGAGCCTGGGCAGAATGGGTGGGGTCAGACAGCAGAGGAGGGGTTTAGAAGGAGCCTAGTCAGATTGGGTGGGATCAGAGAGGAGGGGGTATAGGAGGAGCCTAGTCAGATTGGGTGAGGTCAGAGAGGAGGGGCTGAGGAGGAGCCTGGGCAGAATGGGTGGGGTCAGACAGCAGAGGAGGGGCTTAGAAGGAGTCTGGGCAGAATGGGTGGAGTCAGAGAGGAGGGGGTATAGGAGGAGCCTGGGCAGAATGGGTGGGGTCAGACAGCAGAGGAGGGGCTTAGGAGGAGCCTAGTCAGATTTGGGTCAAATAGGAGGGGTATAGGCGGAGCCTGGGCAGAATGGGTGGGGTCAGACGGGTATGGGAGGAGCCTGGGCAGAATGGGTGGAGTCAGAGAGGAGGGGGTATAGGAGGAGCCTAGTCAGATTGGGTGGGGTCAGAGAGCAGAGGAGGGGTTTAGGAGGAGCCTAGTCAGATTGGGTGTGGTCAAATAGGAGGAGTCTGGGCAGAATGGGTGGAGTCAGAGAGGAGGGGCTTAGGAGGAGCCTGGGCAGAATGGGTGGAGTCAGAGAGGAGGGTGTATAGGAGGAGCCTGGGCAGAATGGGTGGGTTCAGACAGCAGAGGAGGGGCTTAGGGGGAGCCTAGTCAGATTGGGTGGGGTCAGAGAGGAGGGGTATAGGAGGAGCCTGGGCAGAATGGGTGGGGTCAGAGAGGAGGGCCTTAGGAGGAGCCTAGTCAGATTGGGTGGGGTCAAATAGGAGGAGCCTGGGCAGAATGGGTGGGGTCAGACAGCAGAGGAGGGGCTTAGGGGGAGCCTGGGCAGAATGGGTGGGGTCAGAGGGGTATGGGAGGAGCCTGGGCAGAATGGGTGGAGTCAGAGAGTAGGGGGGTATAGGAGGAGCCTGGGCAGAATGGGTAGGGTCAGACAGCAGAGGAGGGGTTTAGGAGGAGCCAAGTCAGATTGGGTAGGGTCAAATAGGAGGGGTATAGGAGGAGCCTGGGTAGAATGGGTGGGGTCAGAGGGGTATGGGAGGAGCCTGGGCAGAATGGGTGGAATCAGAGAGGAGGGGGTATAGGAGGAGCCTAGTCAGATTGGGTGGGGTCAGACAGCAGAGGAGGGGCTTAGGAGGAGCCTAGTCAGATTGGGTGGGGTCAAATAGGAGGAGCCTGGGCAGAATGGGTGAGGTCAGAGAGGAGGGGCTGAGGAGGAGTCTGGGCAGAATGGGTGGAGTCAGAGAGGAGGAGCTTAGGAGGAGCCTGGGCAGAATGGGTGGAGTCAGAGAGGAGGGTGTATAGTGGAGCCTGGGCAGAATGGGTGGGGTCAGACAGCAGAGGAGGGGTTTAGGAGGAGCTTAGTCAGAATGGGTGGGGTCAGACAGCAGAGGAGGGGCTTAGGAGGAGCCTAGTCAGATTGGGTGGGGTCAAATAGGAGGAGCCTGGGCAGAATGGGTGGGGTCAGACAGCAGAGGAGGGGTTTAGGAGGAGCTTAGTCAGATTGGGTGGGGTCAAATAGGAGGGGTATAGGAGGAGCCTGGGTAGAATGGGTGGGGTCAGAGGGGTATGGGAGGAGCCTGGGCAGAATGGGTGGAATCAGAGAGGAGGGGGTATAGGAGGAGCCTAGTCAGATTGGGTGGGGTCAGACAGCAGAGGAGGGGCTTGGGGGGAGCCTTGTCAGATTGGGTGGGGTCAGAGAGGAGGGGTATAGGAGGAGCCTGGGCCGAATGGGTGGGGTCAGAGAGGAGGGCCTTAGGGGGAGCCTAGTCAGATTGGGTGGAGTCAAATAGGAGGAGCCTGGGCAGAATGGGTGGGGTCAGACTGCAGAGGAGGGGCTTAGGGGGAGCCTGGGCAGAATGGGTGGGGTCAGAGGGGTATGGGAGGAGCCTGGGCAGAATGGGTGGAGTCAGAGAGGAGTGGGTATAGGAGGAGCCTGGGCAGAATGGGTGGGGTCAGACAGCAGAGGAGGGGTTTAGGAGGAGCCAAGTCAGATTGGGTGGGGTCAAATAGGAGGGGTATAGGCGGAGCCTGGGTAGAATGGGTGGGGTCAGAGGGATATGGGAGGAGCCTGGGCAGAATGGGTGGAATCAGAGAGGAGGGGGGTATAGGAGGAGCCTAGTCAGATTGGGTGGGGTCAGACAGCAGAGGAGGGGCGTAGGAGGAGCCTAGTCAGATTGGGTGGGGTCAAATAGGAGGAGCCTGGGCAGAATGGGTGAGGTCAGAGAGGAGGGGCTTAGGAGGAGCCTGGGCAGAATGGGTGAAGTCAGAGAGGAGGGTGTATAGGAGGAGCCTGGGCAGAATGGGTGGGGTCAGACAGCAGAGGAGGGGTTTAGGAGAGCTTAGTCAGAATGGGTGGGGTCAGACAGCAGAGGAGGGGCTTAGGAGGAGCCTAGTCAGATTGGGGTCAAATAGGAGGGGTATAGGAGGAGCCTGGGCAGAATGGGTGGAGTCAGAGAGGAGGGTGTATAGGAGGAGCCTGGGCAGAATGGGTGGGGTCAGACAGCAGAGGAGGGGCTTAGGAGGAGCCTAGTCAGATTGGGTGAGGTCAGAGAGGAGGGGTATAGGAGGAGCCTGGGCAGAGGGGGTATAGGAGGAGCATAGTCAGATTGGGTGAGGTCAGAGAGGAGGGGCATAGGAGGAGCCTAGTCAGATTGGGTGGGGTCAGAGAGGAGGGGCTTAGGAGGAGCCTGGGCAGAATGGGTGGGGTCAGACAGCAGAGGAGGGACTTAGGAGGAGCCTAGTCAGATTGGGTGGGGTCAAATAGGAGGAGCCTGGGCAGAATGGGTGTGGTCAGACTTCAGAGGAGGGGCTTAGGAGGAGCCTAGTCAGATTGGGTGGGGTCAGAGAGGAGGGGTATAGGAGGAGCCTGGGTAGAATGGGTGGGGTCAGACAACAGAGGAGGGGCTTAGGAGGAGCCTAGTCAGATTGGGTGGGGTCAGAGAGGAGGGGTATAGGAGGAGCCTAGTCAGATTGGGTGAGGTCAGAGAGGAGGGGTATAGGAGGAGCCTGGGCAAAGGGGGTTTAGGAGGAGCCTAGTCATATTGGGTGGGGTCAGACAGCAGAGGAGGGGCTTAGGATGAGCCTAGTCAGATTGGGTGGGGTCAGAGAGAAGGGGCTTAGGAGGAGTCTGGGCAGAATGGGTGGAGTCAGAGAGGAGGAGCTTAGGAGGAGCCTGGGCAGAATGGGTGGAGTCAGAGAGGAGGGTGTATAGGAGGAGCCTGGGCAGAATGGGTGGGGTCAGACAGCAGAGGAGGGGCTTAGGAGGAGCCTAGTCAGATTGGGGTCAAATAGGAGGGGTATAGGAGGAGCCTGGTCAGAGGGGTATGGGAGGAGCCTGGGCAGAATGGGTGGAGTTAGAGAGGAGGGTGTATAGGAGGAGCCTGGGCAGAATGGGTGGGGTCAGACAGCAGAGGAGGGGTTTAGGAGGAGCCAAGTCAGATTGGGTGGGGTCAAATAGGAGGAGCCTGGGCAGAATGGGTGAGGTCAGAGAGGAGGGGTATAGGAGGAGCCTGGGCAGAATGGGTGGGGTCAGACAGCAGAGGAGGGGCTTAGGAGGAGCCTAGTCAGATTGGGTGAGGTCAGAGAGGAGGGGTATAGGAGGAGCCTGGGCAGAGGGGGTATGGGAGGAGCCTGGGCAGAATGGGTGGAGTTAGAGAGGAGGGTGTATAGGAGGAGCCTGGGCAGAATGGGTGGGGTCAGACAGCAGAGGAGGGGTTTAGGAGGAGCCAAGTCAGATTGGGTGGGGTCAAATAGGAGGAGCCTGGGCAGAATGGGTGAGGTCAGAGAGGAGGGGTATAGGAGGAGCCTGGGCAGAATGGGTGGGGTCAGACAGCAGAGGAGGGGCTTAGGAGGAGCCTAGTCAGATTGGGTGGGGTCAGAGAGGAGGGGCTTAGGAGGAGCCTGGGCAGAATGGGTGGGGTCAGACAGCAGAGGAGGGGCTTAGGAGGAGCCTAGTCAGATTGGGTGGGGTCAAATAGGAGGAGCCTGGGCAGAATGGGTGGGGTCAGACATCAGAGGAGGGGCTTAGGAGGAGCCTAGTCAGATTGGGTGGGGTCAGAGAGGAGGGGTATAGGAGGAGCCTGGGTAGAATGGGTGGGGTCAGACAGCAGAGGAGGGGCTTAGGAGGAGCCTAGTCAGATTGGGTGGGGTCAGAGAGGAGGGGTATAGGAGGAGCCTAGTCAGATTGGGTGAGGTCAGAGAGGAGGGGTATAGGAGGAGCCTGGGCAGAGGGGGTTTAGGAGGAGCCTAGTCAGATTGGGTGGGGTCAGAGAGAAGGGGCTTAGGAGGAGTCTGGGCAGAATGGGTGGAGTCAGAGAGGAGGAGCTTAGGAGGAGCCTGGGCAGAATGGGTGGAGTCAGAGAGGAGGGTGTATAGGAGGAGCCTGGGCAGAATGGGTGGGGTCAGACAGCAGAGGAGGGGCTTAGGAGGAGCCTAGTCAGATTGGGGTCAAATAGGAGGGGTATAGGAGGAGCCTGGTCAGAGGGGTATGGGAGGAGCCTGGGCAGAATGGGTGGAGTTAGAGAGGAGGGTGTATAGGAGGAGCCTGGGCAGAATGGGTGGGGTCAGACAGCAGAGGAGGGGTTTAGGAGGAGCCAAGTCAGATTGGGTGGGGTCAAATAGGAGGAGCCTGGGCAGAATGGGTGAGGTCAGAGAGGAGGGGTATAGGAGGAGCCTGGGCAGAATGGGTGGGGTCAGACAGCAGAGGAGGGGTTTAGGAGGAGCCTAGTCAGATTGGGTGGGGTCAGAGAGGAGGGGGTATAGGAGGAGCCTAGTCAGATTGGGTGAGGTCAGAGAGGAGGGGCTGAGGAGGAGCCTGGGCAGAATGGGTGGAGTCAGACAGCAGAGGGGCTTAGGAGGAGCCAGGGCAGGTTGGGTGGGGTCAGACAGCAGAGGAGGGGCTTAGAAGAAGTCTGGGCAGAATGGGTGGAGTCAGAGAGGAGGGGGTATATGAGGAGCCTGGGCAGAATGGGTGGGGTCAGACAGCAGAGGAGGGGCTTAGGAGGAGCCTAGTCAGATTTGGGTCAAATAGGAGGGGTATAGGCCGAGCCTGGGCAGAATGGGTGGGGTCAGAAGGGTATGGGAGGAGCCTGGGCAGAATGGGTGGAGTCAGAGAGGAGGGGGTATAGGAGGAGCCTAGTCAGATTGGGTGGGGTCAGAGAGCAGAGGAGGGGTTTAGGAGGAGCCTAGTCAGATTGGGTGTGGTCAAATAGGAGGAGTCTGGGCAGAATGGGTGGAGTCAGAGAGGAGGGGCTTAGGAGGAGCCTGGGCAGAATGGGTGGAGTCAGAGAGAAGGGTGTATAGGAGGAGCCTGGGCAGAATGGGTGGGTTCAGACAGTAGGGGAGGGGCTTAGGGGGAGCCTAGTCAGATTGGGTGGGGTCAGAGAGGAGGGGTATAGGAGGAGCCTGGGCAGAATGGGTGGGGTCAGAGAGGAGGGCCTTAGGAGGAGCCTAGTCAGATTGGGTGGGGTCAAATAGGAGGAGCCTGGGCAGAATGGGTGGGGTCAGACAGCAGAGGAGGGGCTTAGGGGGAGCCTGGGCAGAATGGGTGGGGTCAGAGGGGTATGGGAGGAGCCTGGGCAGAATGGGTGGAGTCAGAGAGTAGGGGGGTATAGGAGGAGCCTGGGCAGAATGGGTAGGGTCAGACAGCAGAGGAGGGGTTTAGGAGGAGCCAAGTCAGATTGGGTAGGGTCAAATAGGAGGGGTATAGGAGGAGCCTGGGTAGAATGGGTGGGGTCAGAGGGGTATGGGAGGAGCCTGGGCAGAATGGGTGGAATCAGAGAGGAGGGGGTATAGGAGGAGCCTAGTCAGATTGGGTGGGGTCAGACAGCAGAGGAGGGGCTTAGGAGGAGCCTAGTCAGATTGGGTGGGGTCAAATAGGAGGAGCCTGGGCAGAATGGGTGAGGTCAGAGAGGAGGGGCTTAGGAGGAGTCTGGGCAGAATGGGTGGAGTCAGAGAGGAGGAGCTTAGGAGGAGCCTGGGCAGAATGGGTGGAGTCAGAGAGGAGGGTGTATAGTGGAGCCTGGGCAGAATGGGTGGGGTCAGACAGCAGAGGAGGGGTTTAGGAGGAGCTTAGTCAGAATGGGTGGGGTCAGACAGCAGAGGAGGGGCTTAGGAGGAGCCTAGTCAGATTGGGTGGGGTCAAATAGGAGGAGCCTGGGCAGAATGGGTGGGGTCAGACAGCAGAGGAGGGGTTTAGGAGGAGCTTAGTCAGATTGGGTGGGGTCAAATAGGAGGGGTATAGGAGGAGCCTGGGTAGAATGGGTGGGGTCAGAGGGGTATGGGAGGAGCCTGGGCAGAATGGGTGGAATCAGAGAGGATGGGGTATAGGAGGAGCCTAGTCAGATTGGGTGGGGTCAGACAGCAGAGGAGGGGCTTGGGGGGAGCCTAGTCAGATTGGGTGGGGTCAGAGAGGAGGGGTATAGGAGGAGCCTGGGCAGAATGGGTGGGGTCAGAGAGGAGGGCCTTAGGGGGAGCCTAGTCAGATTGGGTGGAGTCAAATAGGAGGAGCCTGGGCAGAATGGGTGGGGTCAGACTACAGAGGAGGGGCTTAGGGGGAGCCTGGGCAGAATGGGTGGGGTCAGAGGGGTATGGGAGGAGCCTGGGCAGAATGGGTGGAATCAGAGAGGAGGGGGGTATAGGAGGAGCCTAGTCAGATTGGGTGGGGTCAGACAGCAGAGGAGGGGCTGAGCCTAGTCAGATTGGGTGGGGTCAAATAGGAGGAGCCTGGGCAGAATGGGTGGGGTCAGACTGCAGAGGAGGGGCTTAGGGGGAGCCTGGGCAGAATGGGTGGGGTCAGAGGGGTATGGGAGGAGCCTGGGCAGAATGGGTGGAGTCAGAGAGGAGTGGGTATAGGAGGAGCCTGGGCAGAATGGGTGGGGTCAGACAGCAGAGGAGGGGTTTAGGAGGAGCCAAGTCAGATTGGGTGGGGTCAAATAGGAGGGGTATAGGAGGAGCCTGGGTAGAATGGGTGGGGTCGGAGGAATATGGGAGGAGCCTGGGCATAATGGGTGGAATCAGAGAGGAGGGGGGTATAGGAGGAGCCTAGTCAGATTGGGTGGGGTCAGACAGCAGAGGAGGGGCATAGGAGGAGCCTAGTCAGATTGGGTGGGGTCAAATAGGAGGAGCCTGGGCAGAATGGGTGAGGTCAGAGAGGAGGGGCTTAGGAGGAGCCTGGGCAGAATGGGTGAAGTCAGAGAGGAGGATGTATAGGAGGAGCCTGGGCAGAATGGGTGGGGTCAGACAGCAGAGGAGGGGTTTAGGAGGAGCTTAGTCAGAATGGGTGGGGTCAGACAGCAGAGGAGGGGCTTAGGAGGAGCCTAGTCAGATTGGGGTCAAATAGGAGGGGTATAGGAGGAGCCTGGGCAGAATGGGTGGAGTCAGAGAGGAGGGTGTATAGGAGGAGCCTGGGCAGAATGGGTGGGGTCAGACAGCAGAGGAGGGGCTTAGGAGGAGCCTAGTCAGATTGGGTGAGGTCAGAGAGGAGGGGTATAGGAGGAGCCTGGGCAGAGGGGGTATAGGAGGAGCATAGTCAGATTGGGTGAGGTCAGAGAGGAGGGGTATAGGAGGAGCCTAGTCAGATTGGGTGGGGTCAGAGAGGAGGGGCTTAGGAGGAGCCTGGGCAGAATGGGTGGGGTCAGACAGCAGAGGAGGGACTTAGGAGGAGCCTCGTCAGATTGGGTGGGGTCAAATAGGAGGAGCCTGGGCAGAATGGGTGGGGTCAGACATCAGAGGAGGGGCTTAGGAGGAGCCTAGTCAGATTGGGTGGGGTCAGAGAGGAGGGGTATAGGAGGAGCCTGGGTAGAATGGGTGGGGTCAGACAGCAGAGGAGGGGCTTAGGAGGAGCCTAGTCAGATTGGGTGGGGTCAGAGAGGAGGGGTATAGGAGGAGCCTAGTCAGATTGGGTGAGGTCAGAGAGGAGGGGTATAGGAGGAGCCTGGGCAGAGGGGGTTTAGGAGGAGCCTAGTCATATTGGGTGGGGTCAGACAGCAGAGGAGGGGCTTAGGAGGAGCCTAGTCAGATTGGGTGGGGTCAGAGAGAAGGGGCTTAGGAGGAGTCTGGGCAGAATGGGTGGAGTCAGAGAGGAGGAGCTTAGGAGGAGCCTGGGCAGAATGGGTGGAGTCAGAGAGGAGGGTGTATAGGAGGAGCCTGGGCAGAATGGGTGGGGTCAGACAGCAGAGGAGGGGCTTAGGAGGAGCCTAGTCAGATTGGGGTCAAATAGGAGGGGTATAGGAGGAGCCTGGTCAGAGGGGTATGGGAGGAGCCTGGGCAGAATGGGTGGAGTTAGAGAGGAGGGTGTATAGGAGGAGCCTGGGCAGAATGGGTGGGGTCAGACAGCAGAGGAGGGGTTTAGGAGGAGCCAAGTCAGATTGGGTGGGGTCAAATAGGAGGAGCCTGGGCAGAATGGGTGAGGTCAGAGAGGAGGGGTATAGGAGGAGCCTGGGCAGAATGGGTGGGGTCAGACAGCAGAGGAGGGGCTTAGGAGGAGCCTAGTCAGATTGGGTGAGGTCAGAGAGGAGGGGTATAGGAGGAGCCTGGGCAGAGGGGGTATGGGAGGAGCCTGGGCAGAATGGGTGGAGTTAGAGAGGAGGGTGTATAGGAGGAGCCTGGGCAGAATGGGTGGGGTCAGACAGCAGAGGAGGGGTTTAGGAGGAGCCAAGTCAGATTGGGTGGGGTCAAATAGGAGGAGCCTGGGCAGAATGGGTGAGGTCAGAGAGGAGGGGTATAGGAGGAGCCTGGGCAGAATGGGTGGGGTCAGACAGCAGAGGAGGGGCTTAGGAGGAGCCTAGTCAGATTGGGTGGGGTCAGAGAGGAGGGGCTTAGGAGGAGCCTGGGCAGAATGGGTGGGGTCAGACAGCAGAGGAGGGGCTTAGGAGGAGCCTAGTCAGATTGGGTGGGGTCAAATAGGAGGAGCCTGGGCAGAATGGGTGGGGTCAGACATCAGAGGAGGGGCTTAGGAGGAGCCTAGTCAGATTGGGTGGGGTCAGAGAGGAGGGGTATAGGAGGAGCCTGGGTAGAATGGGTGGGGTCAGACAGCAGAGGAGGGGCTTAGGAGGAGCCTAGTCAGATTGGGTGGGGTCAGAGAGGAGGGGTATAGGAGGAGCCTAGTCAGATTGGGTGAGGTCAGAGAGGAGGGGTATAGGAGGAGCCTGGGCAGAGGGGGTTTAGGAGGAGCCTAGTCATATTGGGTGGGGTCAGACAGCAGAGGAGGGGCTTAGGAGGAGCCTAGTCAGATTGGGTGGGGTCAGAGAGAAGGGGCTTAGGAGGAGTCTGGGCAGAATGGGTGGAGTCAGAGAGGAGGAGCTTAGGAGGAGCCTGGGCAGAATGGGTGGAGTCAGAGAGGAGGGTGTATAGGAGGAGTCTGGGCAGAATGGGTGGGGTCAGACAGCAGAGGAGGGGCTTAGGAGGAGCCTAGTCAGATTGGGGTCAAATAGGAGGGGTATAGGAGGAGCCTGGTCAGAGGGGTATGGGAGGAGCCTGGGCAGAATGGGTGGAGTTAGAGAGGAGGGTGTATAGGAGGAGCCTGGGCAGAATGGGTGAGGTCAGACAGCAGAGGAGGGGTTTAGGAGGAGCCAAGTCAGATTGGGTGGGGTCAAATAGGAGGAGCCTTGGCAGAATGGGTGAGGTCAGAGAGGAGGGGTATAGGAGGAGCCTGGGCAGAATGGGTGGGGTCAGACAGCAGAGGAGGGGTTTAGGAGGAGCCTAGTCAGATTGGGTGGGGTCAGAGAGGAGGGGCTGAGGAGGAGCCTGGGCAGAATGGGTGGAGTCAGACAGCAGAGGGGCTTAGGAGGAGCCAGGGCAGGTTGGGTGGGGTCAGACAGCAGAGGAGGGGCTTAGAAGGAGTCTGGGCAGAATGGGTGGAGTCAGAGAGGAGGGGGTATAGGAGGAGCCTGGGCAGAATGGGTGGGGTCAGACAGCAGAGGAGGGGCTTAGGAGGAGCCTAGTCAGATTTGGGTCAAATAGGAGGGGTATAGGCGGAGCCTGGGCAGAATGGGTGGGGTCAGAAGGGTATGGGAGGAGCCTGGGCAGAATGGGTGGAGTCAGAGAGGAGGGGGTATAGGAGGAGCCTAGTCAGATTGGGTGGGGTCAGACAGCAGAGGAGGGGCTGAGCCTAGTCAGATTGGGTGGGGTCAAATAGGAGGAGCCTGGGCAGAATGGGTGGGGTCAGACTGCAGAGGAGGGCTTAGGGGGAGCCTGGGCAGAATGGGTGGGGTCAGAGGGGTATGGGAGGAGCCTGGGCAGAATGGGTGGAGTCAGAGAGGAGTGGGTATAGGAGGAGCCTGGGCAGAATGGGTGGGGTCAGACAGCAGAGGAGGGGTTTAGGAGGAGCCAAGTCAGATTGGGTGGGGTCAAATAGGAGGGGTATAGGAGGAGCCTGGGTAGAATGGGTGGGGTCAGAGAGGAGGGGCTTAGGAGGAGCCTGGGCAGAATGGGTGAGGTCAGAGAGGAGGGGTATAGGAGGAGCCTGGGCAGAGGGGGTAAAGGAGGAGCCTATTCAGATGGAGGGGTTTAGGAGGAGCCAAGTCAGATTGGGTGGGGTCAATTAGGAGGAGCCTGGGCAGAATGGGTGAGGTCAGAGAGGAGGGGTATAGGAGGAGCCTGGGCAGAGGGGGTAAAGGAGGAGCCTATTCAGATGGAGGGGTTTAGGAGGAGCCAAGTCAGATTGGGTGGGGTCAAATAGGAGGAGCCTGGGCAGAATGGGTGAGGTCAGAGAGGAGGGGTCTAGGAGGAGCCTGGGCAGAATGGGTGGGGTCAGACAGCAGAGGAGGGGCTTAGGAGGAGCCTAGTCAGATTGGGTGGGGTCAGAGAGGAGGGGCTTAGGAGGAGCCTGGGCAAAATGGGTGGGGTCAAATAGGAGGAGTCTGGGCAGAATGGGTGAGGTCAGAGAGGAGGGGCTTAGGAGGAGCCTGGGCAGAATGGGTGAGGTCAGAGAGGAGGGGCTTAGGAGGAGTCTGGGCAGAATGGGTGGAGTCAGAGAGGAGGGTGTATAGTGGAGCCTGGGCAGAATGGGTGGGGTCAGACAGCAGAGGAGGGGTTTAGGAGGAGCTTAGTCAGAATGGGTGGGGTCAGACAGCAGAGGAGGGGCTTAGGAGGAGCCTAGTCAGATTGGGTGGGGTCAAATAGGAGGAGCCTGGGCAGAATGGGTGGGGTCAGACAGCAGAGGAGGGGTTTAGGAGGAGCTTAGTCAGATTGGGTGGGGTCAAATAGGAGGGGTATAGGAGGAGCCTGGGTAGAATGGGTGGGGTCAGAGGGGTATGGGAGGAGCCTGGGCAGAATGGGTGGAATCAGAGAGGAGGGGGTATAGGAGGAGCCTAGTCAGATTGGGTGGGGTCAGACAGCAGAGGAGGGGCTTAGGAGGAGCCTAGTCAGATTGGGTTGGGTCAAACAGGAGGAGCCTGGGCAGAATGGGTGGGGTCAGACAGCAGAGGTGGGGTTTAGGAGGAGCTTAGTCAGATTGGGTGGGGTCAAATAGGAGGGGTAGAGGAGGAGCCTGGGTAGAATGGGTGGGGTCAGAGGGGTATGGGAGGAGCCTGGGCAGAATGGGTGGAATCAGAGAGGAGGGGGTATAGGAGGAGCCTAGTCAGATTGGGTGGGGTCAAATAGGAGGAGCCTGGGCAGAATGGGTGAGGTCAGAGAGGAGGGGCTTAGGAGGAGTCTGGGCAGAATGGGTGGAGTCAGAGAGGAGGAGCTTAGGAGGAGCCTGGGCAGAATGGGTGGAGTCAGAGAGGAGGGTGTATAGTGGAGCCTGGGCAGAATGGGTGGGGTCAGACAGCAGAGGAGGGGCTTAGGAGGAGCCTAGTCAGATTGGGTGAGGTCAGAGAGGAGGGGTATAGGAGGAGCCTGGGCAGAGGGGGTATAGGAGGAGCCTAGTCAGATTGGGTGAGGTCAGAGAGGAGGGGTATAGGAGGAGCCTAGTCAGATTGGGTGGGGTCAGAGAGGAGGGGCTTAGGAGGAGCCTGGGCAGATTGGGTGGGGTCAAATAGGAGGAGCCTGGGCAGAATGGGTGAGGTCAGAGAGGAGGGGTATAGGAGGAGCCTGGGCAGAGGGGGTAAAGGAGGAGCCTAGTCAGATTGGGTGGGGTCAAATAGGAGGAGCCTGGGCAGAATGGGTGGGGTCAGACAACAGAGGAGGGGCTTAGGAGGAGCCTAGTCAGATTGGGTGGGGTCAGAGAGGAGGGCCTTAGGGGGAGCCTAGTCAGATTGGATGGAGTCAATGGGTGGGGTCAGAGGGGTATGGGAGGAGCCTGGGCAGAATGGGTGGAATCAGAGAGGAGGGGGTATAGGAGGAGCCTAGTCAGATTGGGTGGGGTCAAATAGGAGGAGCCTGGGCAGAATGGGTGAGGTCAGAGAGGAGGGGCTTAGGAGGAGTCTGGGCAGAATGGGTGGAGTCAGAGAGGAGGAGCTTAGGAGGAGCCTGGGCAGAATGGGTGGAGTCAGAGAGGAGGGTGTATAGTGGAGCCTGGGCAGAATGGGTGGGGTCAGACAGCAGAGGAGGGGCTTAGGAGGAGCCTAGTCAGATTGGGTGAGGTCAGAGAGGAGGGGTATAGGAGGAGCCTGGGCAGAGGGGGTATAGGAGGAGCCTAGTCAGATTGGGTGAGGTCAGAGAGGAGGGGCTTAGGAGGAGCCTGGGCAGATTGGGTGGGGTCAAATAGGAGGAGCCTGGGCAGAATGGGTGAGGTCAGAGAGGAGGGGTATAGGAGGAGCCTGGGCAGAGGGGGTAAAGGAGGAGCCTAGTCAGATTGGGTGGGGTCAAATAGGAGGAGCCTGGGCAGAATGGGTGGGGTCAGACAACAGAGGAGGGGCTTAGGAGGAGCCTAGTCAGATTGGGTGGGGTCAGAGAGGAGGGCCTTAGGGGGAGCCTAGTCAGATTGGATGGAGTCAAATAGGAGGAGCCTGGGCAGAATGGGTGGGGTCAGACTGCAGAGGAGGGGCTTAGGGGGAGCCTGGGCAGAATGGGTGGGGTCAGAGGGGTATGGGAGGAGCCTGGGCAGAATGGGTGGAATCAGAGAGGAGGGGGGTATAGGAGGAGCCTAGTCAGATTGGGTGGGGTCAGACAGCAGAGGAGGGGCTGAGCCTAGTCAGATTGGGTGGGGTCAAATAGGAGGAGCCTGGGCAGAATGGGTGGGGTCAGACTGCAGAGGAGGGGCTTAGGGGGAGCCTGGGCAGAATGGGTGGGGTCAGAGGGGTATGGGAGGAGCCTGGGCAGAATGGGTGGAGTCAGAGAGGAGTGGGTATAGGAGGAGCCTGGGCAGAATGGGTGGGGTCAGACAGCAGAGGAGGGGTTTAGGAGGAGCCAAGTCAGATTGGGTGGGGTCAAATAGGAGGGGTATAGGAGGAGCCTGGGTAGAATGGGTGGGGTCAGAGGGATATGGGAGGAGCCTGGGCAGAATGGGTGGAATCAGAGAGGAGGGGGGTATAGGAGGAGCCTAGTCAGATTGGGTGGGGTCAGACAGCAGAGGAGGGGCGTAGGAGGAGCCTAGTCAGATTGGGTGGGGTCAAATAGGAGGAGCCTGGGCAGAATGGGTGAGGTCAGAGAGGAGGGGCTTAGGAGGATCCTGGGCAGAATGGGTGAAGTCAGAGAGGAGGGTGTATAGGAGGAGCCTGGGCAGAATGGGTGGGGTCAGACAGCAGAGGAGGGGTTTAGGAGGAGCTTAGTCAGAATGGGTGGGGTCAGACAGCAGAGGAGGGGCTTAGGAGGAGCCTAGTCAGATTGGGTGAGGTCAGAGAGGAGGGGTATAGGAGGAGCCTGGGCAGAGGGGGTATAGGAGGAGCATAGTCAGATTGGGTGAGGTCAGAGAGGAGGGGTATAGGAGGAGCCTAGTCAGATTGGGTGGGGTCAGAGAGGAGGGGCTTAGGAGGAGCCTGGGCAGAATGGGTGGGGTCAGACAGCAGAGGAGGGGCTTAGGAGGAGCCTAGTCAGATTGGGTGGGGTCAAATAGGAGGAGCCTGGGCAGAATGGGTGGGGTCAGACAGCAGAGGAGAGGCTTAGGAGGAGCCTAGTCAGATTGGGTGGGGTCAGAGAGGAGGGGTATAGGAGGAGCCTAGTCAGATTGGGTGAGGTCAGAGAGGAGGGGTATAGGAGGAGCCTGGGCAGAGGGGGTTTAGGAGGAGCCTAGTCATATTGGGTGGGGTCAGACAGCAGAGGAGGGGCTTAGGAGGAGCCTAGTCAGATTGGGTGGGGTCAGAGAGAAGGGGCTTAGGAGGAGTCTGGGCAGAATGGGTGGAGTCAGAGAGGAGGAGCTTAGGAGGAGCCTGGGCAGAATGGGTGGAGTCAGAGAGGAGGGTGTATAGGAGGAGCCTGGGCAGAATGGGTGGGGTCAGACAGCAGAGGAGGGGCTTAGGAGGAGCCTAGTCAGATTGGGGTCAAATAGGAGGGGTATAGGAGGAGCCTGGTCAGAGGGGTATGGGAGGAGCCTGGGCAGAATGGGTGGAGTTAGAGAGGAGGGTGTATAGGAGGAGCCTGGGCAGAATGGGTGGGGTCAGACAGCAGAGGAGGGGTTTAGGAGGAGCCAAGTCAGATTGGGTGGGGTCAAATAGGAGGAGCCTGGGCAGAATGGGTGAGGTCAGAGAGGAGGGGTATAGGAGGAGCCTGGGCAGAATGGGTGGGGTCAGACAGCAGAGGAGGGGCTTAGGAGGAGCCTAGTCAGATTGGGTGAGGTCAGAGAGGAGGGTTATAGGAGGAGCCTGGGCAGAGGGGGTATGGGAGGAGCCTGGGCAGAATGGGTGGAGTTAGAGAGGAGGGTGTATAGGAGGAGCCTGGGCAGAATGGGTGGGGTCAGACAGCAGAGGAGGGGTTTAGGAGGAGCCAAGTCAGATTGGGTGGGGTCAAATAGGAGGAGCCTGGGCAGAATGGGTGAGGTCAGAGAGGAGGGGTATAGGAGGAGCCTGGGCAGAATGGGTGGGGTCAGACAGCAGAGGAGGGGCTTAGGAGAAGCCTAGTCAGATTGGGTGGGGTCAGAGAGGAGGGGCTTAGGAGGAGCCTGGGCAGAATGGGTGGGGTCAGACAGCAGAGGAGGGGCTTAGGAGGAGCCTAGTCAGATTGGGTGGGGTCAAATAGGAGGAGCCTGGGCAGAATGGGTGGGGTCAGACATCAGAGGAGGGGCTTAGGAGGAGCCTAGTCAGATTGGGTGGGGTCAGAGAGGAGGGGTATAGGAGGAGCCTGGGTAGAATGGGTGGGGTCAGACAGCAGAGGAGGGGCTTAGGAGGAGCCTAGTCAGATTGGGTGGGGTCAGAGAGGAGGGGTATAGGAGGAGCCTAGTCAGATTGGGTGAGGTCAGAGAGGAGGGGTATAGGAGGAGCCTGGGCAGAGGGGGTTTAGGAGGAGCCTAGTCATATTGGGTGGGGTCAGACAGCAGAGGAGGGGCTTAGGAGGAGCCTAGTCAGATTGGGTGGGGTCAGAGAGAAGGGGCTTAGGAGGAGTCTGGGCAGAATGGGTGGAGTCAGAGAGGAGGAGCTTAGGAGGAGCCTGGGCAGAATGGGTGGAGTCAGAGAGGAGGGTGTATAGGAGGAGCCTGGGCAGAATGGGTGGGGTCAGACAGCAGAGGAGGGGCTTAGGAGGAGCCTAGTCAGATTGGGGTCAAATAGGAGGGGTATAGGAGGAGCCTGGTCAGAGGGGTATGGGAGGAGCCTGGGCAGAATGGGTGGAGTTAGAGAGGAGGGTGTATAGGAGGAGCCTGGGCAGAATGGGTGGGGTCAGACAGCAGAGGAGGGGTTTAGGAGGAGCCAAGTCAGATTGGGTGGGGTCAAATAGGAGGAGCCTGGGCAGAATGGGTGAGGTCAGAGAGGAGGGGTATAGGAGGAGCCTGGGCAGAATGGGTGGGGTCAGACATCAGAGGAGGGGCTTAGGAGGAGCCTAGTCAGATTGGGTGGGGTCAGAGAGGAGGGGTATAGGAGGAGTCTGGGCAGAATGGGTGGAGTCGGAGAGGCTTAGGAGGAGTCTGGGTAGAATGGGTGGAGTCAGAGAGGAGGGGGAGCCTGGGCAGAATGGGTGGGGTCAGAGAGGAGTGGGTATAGGAGGAGCCTGGGTGGAATGGGTGGGGTCAGAGGGATATGGGAGGAGCCTGGGCAGAATGGGTGGAATCAGAGAGGAGGGGGGTATAGGAGGAGCCTAGTCAGATTGGGTGGGGTCAGACAGCAGAGGAGGGGCTTGGGGGGAGCCTAGTCAGATTGGGTGGGGTCAGAGAGGAGGGGTATAGGAGGAGCCTGGGCAGAATGGGTGGGGTCAGAGAGGAGGGCCTTAGGTCAGATTGGGTGGAGTCAAATAGGAGGAGCCTGGGCAGAATGGGTGGGGTCAGACAGCAGAGGAGGGGCTTAGGGGGAGCCTGGGCAGAATGGGTGGGGTCAGAGGGGTATTGGAGGAGCCTGGGCAGAATGGGTGGAATCAGAGAGGAGGGGGGTATAGGAGGAGCCTAGTCAGATTGGGTGGGGTCAGACAGCAGAGGAGGGGCTGAGCCTAGTCAGATTGGGTGGGGTCAAATAGGAGGAGCCTGGGCAGAATGGGTGGGGTCAGACTGCAGAGGAGGGCTTAGGGGAAGCCTGGGCAGAATGGGTGGGGTCAGAGGGGTATGGGAGGAGCCTGGGCAGAATGGGTGGAGTCAGAGAGGAGTGGGTATAGGAGGAGCCTGGGCAGAATGGGTGGGGTCAGACAGCAGAGGAGGGGTTTAGGAGGAGCCAAGTCAGATTGGGCGGGGTCAAATAGGAGGGGTATAGGAGGAGCCTGGGTAGAATGGGTGGGGTCAGAGGGATATGGGAGGAGCCTGGGCAGAATGGGTGGAATCAGAGAGGAGGGGGGTATAGGAGGAGCCTAGTCAGATTGGGTGGGGTCAGACAGCAGAGGAGGGGCGTAGGAGGAGCCTAGTCAGATTGGGTGGGGTCAAATAGGAGGAGCCTGGGCAGAATGGGTGAGGTCAGAGAGGAGGGGCTTAGGAGGAGCCTGGGCAGAATGGGTGAGGTCAGAGAGGAGGGGTATAGGAGGAGCCTGGGCAGAGGGGGTAAAGGAGGAGCCTATTCAGATGGAGGGGTTTAGGAGGAGCCAAGTCAGATTGGGTGGGGTCAAATAGGAGGAGCCTGGGCAGAATGGGTGAGGTCAGAGAGGAGGGGTATAGGAGGAGCCTGGGCAGAATGGGTGGGGTCAGACAGCAGAGGAGGGGCTTAGGAGGAGCCTAGTCAGATTGGGTGGGGTCAGAGAGGAGGGGCTTAGGAGGAGCCTGGGCAAAATGGGTGGGGTCAAATAGGAGGAGTCTGGGCAGAATGGGTGAGGTCAGAGAGGAGGGGCTTAGGAGGAGCCTGGGCAGAATGGGTGAGGTCAGAGAGGAGGGGCTTAGGAGGAGTCTGGGCAGAATGGGTGGAGTCAGAGAGGAGGGTGTATAGTGGAGCCTGGGCAGAATGGGTGGGGTCAGACAGCAGAGGAGGGGTTTAGGAGGAGCTTAGTCAGAATGGGTGGGGTCAGACAGCAGAGGAGGGGCTTAGGAGGAGCCTAGTCAGATTGGGTGGGGTCAAATAGGAGGAGCCTGGGCAGAATGGGTGGGGTCAGACAGCAGAGGAGGGGTTTAGGAGGAGCTTAGTCAGATTGGGTGGGGTCAAATAGGAGGGGTATAGGAGGAGCCTGGGTAGAATGGGTGGGGTCAGAGGGGTATGGGAGGAGCCTGGGCAGAATGGGTGGAATCAGAGAGGAGGGGGTATAGGAGGAGCCTAGTCAGATTGGGTGGGGTCAGACAGCAGAGGAGGGGCTTAGGAGGAGCCTAGTCAGATTGGGTTGGGTCAAATAGGAGGAGCCTGGGCAGAATGGGTGGGGTCAGACAGCAGAGGAGGGGTTTAGGAGGAGCTTAGTCTGATTGGGTGGGGTCAAATAGGAGGGGTATAGGAGGAGCCTGGGTAGAATGGGTGGGGTCAGAGGGGTATGGGAGGAGCCTGGGCAGAATGGGTGGAATCAGAGAGGAGGGGGTATAGGAGGAGCCTAGTCAGATTGGGTGGGGTCAAATAGGAGGAGCCTGGGCAGAATGGGTGAGGTCAGAGAGGAGGGGCTTAGGAGGAGTCTGGGCAGAATGGGTGGAGTCAGAGAGGAGGAGCTTAGGAGGAGCCTGGGCAGAATGGGTGGAGTCAGAGAGGAGGGTGTATAGTGGAGCCTGGGCAGAATGGGTGGGGTCAGACAGCAGAGGAGGGGTTTAGGAGGAGCTTAGTCAGAATGGGTGGGGTCAGACAGCAGAGGAGGGGCTTAGGAGGAGCCTAGTCAGATTGGGTGAGGTCAGAGAGGAGGGGTATAGGAGGAGCCTGGGCAGAGGGGGTATAGGAGGAGCCTAGTCAGATTGGGTGAGGTCAGAGAGGAGGGGTATAGGAGGAGCCTAGTCAGATTGGGTGGGGTCAGAGAGGAGGGGCTTAGGAGGAGCCTGGGCAGATTGGGTGGGGTCAAATAGGAGGAGCCTGGGCAGAATGGGTGAGGTCAGAGAGGAGGGGTATAGGAGGAGCCTGGGCAGAGGGGGTAAAGGAGGAGCCTAGTCAGATTGGGTGGGGTCAAATAGGAGGAGCCTGGGCAGAATGGGTGGGGTCAGACAACAGAGGAGGGGCTTAGGAGGAGCCTAGTCAGATTGGGTGGGGTCAGAGAGGAGGGCCTTAGGGGGAGCCTAGTCAGATTGGGTGGAGTCAAATAGGAGGAGCCTGGGCAGAATGGGTGGGGTCAGACTCCAGAGGAGGGGCTTAGGGGGAGCCTGGGCAGAATGGGTGGGGTCAGAGGGGTATGGGAGGAGCCTGGGCAGAATGGGTGGAATCAGAGAGGAGGGGGGTATAGGAGGAGCCTAGTCAGATTGGGTGGGGTCAGACAGCAGAGGAGGGGCTGAGCCTAGTCAGATTGGGTGGGGTCAAATAGGAGGAGCCTGGGCAGAATGGGTGGGGTCAGACTGCAGAGGAGGGGCTTAGGGGGAGCCTGGGCAGAATGGGTGGGGTCAGAGGGGTATGGGAGGAGCCTGGGCAGAATGGGTGGAATCAGAGAGGAGGGGGGTATAGGAGGAGCCTAGTCAGATTGGGTGGGGTCAGACAGCAGAGGAGGGGCTGAGCCTAGTCAGATTGGGTGGGGTCAAATAGGAGGAGCCTGGGCAGAATGGGTGGGGTCAGACTGCAGAGGAGGGGCTTAGGGGGAGCCTGGGCAGAATGGGTGGGGTCAGAGGGGTATGGGAGGAGCCTGGGCAGAATGGGTGGGGTCAGACAGCAGAGGAGGGGTTTAGGAGGAGCCAAGTCAGATTGGGTGGGGTCAAATAGGAGGGGTATAGGAGGAGCCTGGGTAGAATGGGTGGGGTCAGAGGGATATGGGAGGAGCCTGGGCAGAATGGGTGGAATCAGAGAGGAGGGGGGTATAGGAGGAGCCTAGTCAGATTGGGTGGGGTCAGACAGCAGAGGAGGGGCGTAGGAGGAGCCTAGTCAGATTGGGTGGGGTCAAATAGGAGGAGCCTGGGCAGAATGGGTGAGGTCAGAGAGGAGGGGCTTAGGAGGATCCTGGGCAGAATGGGTGAAGTCAGAGAGGAGGGTGTATAGGAGGAGCCTGGGCAGAATGGGTGGGGTCAGACAGCAGAGGAGGGGTTTAGGAGGAGCTTAGTCAGAATGGGTGGGGTCAGACAGCAGAGGAGGGGCTTAGGAGGAGCCTAGTCGGATTGGGTGAGGTCAGAGAGGAGGGGTATAGGAGGAGCCTGGGCAGAGGGGGTATAGGAGGAGCATAGTCAGATTGGGTGAGGTCAGAGAGGAGGGGTATAGGAGGAGCCTAGTCAGATTGGGTGGGGTCAGAGAGGAGGGGCTTAGGAGGAGCCTGGGCAGAATGGGTGGGGTCAGACAGCAGAGGAGGGGCTTAGGAGGAGCCTAGTCAGATTGGGTGGGGTCAAATAGGAGGAGCCTGGGCAGAATGGGTGGGGTCAGACAGCAGAGGAGGGGCTTAGGAGGAGCCTAGTCAGATTGGGTGGGGTCAGAGAGGAGGGGTATAGGAGGAGCCTAGTCAGATTGGGTGAGGTCAGAGAGGAGGGGTATAGGAGGAGCCTGGGCAGAGGGGGTTTAGGAGGAGCCTAGTCATATTGGGTGGGGTCAGACAGCAGAGGAGGGGCTTAGGAGGAGCCTAGTCAGATTGGGTGGGGTCAGAGAGAAGGGGCTTAGGAGGAGTCTGGGCAGAATGGGTTGAGTCAGAGAGGAGGAGCTTAGGAGGAGCCTGGGCAGAATGGGTGGAGTCAGAGAGGAGGGTGTATAGGAGGAGCCTGGGCAGAATGGGTGGGGTCAGACAGCAGAGGAGGGGCTTAGGAGGAGCCTAGTCAGATTGGGGTCAAATAGGAGGGGTATAGGAGGAGCCTGGTCAGAGGGGTATGGGAGGAGCCTGGGCAGAATGGGTGGAGTTAGAGAGGAGGGTGTATAGGAGGAGCCTGGGCAGAATGGGTGGGGTCAGACAGCAGAGGAGGGGTTTAGGAGGAGCCAAGTCAGATTGGGTGGGGTCAAATAGGAGGAGCCTGGGCAGAATGGGTGAGGTCAGAGAGGAGGGGTATAGGAGGAGCCTGGGCAGAATGGGTGGGGTCAGACAGCAGAGGAGGGGCTTAGGAGGAGCCTAGTCAGATTGGGTGAGGTCAGAGAGGAGGGGTATAGGAGGAGCCTGGGCAGAGGGGGTATGGGAGGAGCCTGGGCAGAATGGGTGGAGTTAGAGAGGAGGGTGTATAGGAGGAGCCTGGGCAGAATGGGTGGGGTCAGACAGCAGAGGAGGGGTTTAGGAGGAGCCAAGTCAGATTGGGTGGGGTCAAATAGGAGGAGCCTGGGCAGAATGGGTGAGGTCAGAGAGGAGGGGTATAGGAGGAGCCTGGGCAGAATGGGTGGGGTCAGACAGCAGAGGAGGGGCTTAGGAGGAGCCTAGTCAGATTGGGTGGGGTCAGAGAGGAGGGGCTTAGGAGGAGCCTGGGCAGAATGGGTGGGGTCAGACAGCAGAGGAGGGGCTTAGGAGGAGCCTAGTTAGATTGGGTGGGGTCAAATAGGAGGAGCCTGGGCAGAATGGGTGGGGTCAGACATCAGAGGAGGGGCTTAGGAGGAGCCTAGTCAGATTGGGTGGGGTCAGAGAGGAGGGGTATAGGAGGAGCCTGGGTAGAATGGGTGGGGTCAGACAGCAGAGGAGGGGCTTAGGAGGAGCCAAGTCAGATTGGGTGGGGTCAGAGAGGAGGGGTATAGGAGGAGCCTAGTCAGATTGGGTGAGGTCAGAGAGGAGGGGTATAGGAGGAGCCTGGGCAGAGGGGGTTTAGGAGGAGCCTAGTCATATTGGGTGGGGTCAGACAGCAGAGGAGGGGCTTAGGAGGAGCCTAGTCAGATTGGGTGGGGTCAGAGAGAAGGGGCTTAGGAGGAGTCTGGGCAGAATGGGTGGAGTCAGAGAGGAGGAGCTTAGGAGGAGCCTGGGCAGAATGGGTGGAGTCAGAGAGGAGGGTGTATAGGAGGAGCCTGGGCAGAATGGGTGGGGTCAGACAGCAGAGGAGGGGCTTAGGAGGAGCCTAGTCAGATTGGGGTCAAATAGGAGGGGTATAGGAGGAGCCTGGTCAGAGGGGTATGGGAGGAGCCTGGGCAGAATGGGTGGAGTTAGAGAGGAGGGTGTATAGGAGGAGCCTGGGCAGAATGGGTGGGGTCAGACAGCAGAGGAGGGGTTTAGGAGGAGCCAAGTCAGATTGGGTGGGGTCAAATAGGAGGAGCCTGGGCAGAATGGGTGAGGTCAGAGAGGAGGGGTATAGGAGGAGCCTGGGCAGAATGGGTGGGGTCAGACATCAGAGGAGGGGCTTAGGAGGAGCCTAGTCAGATTGGGTGGGGTCAGAGAGGAGGGGTATAGGAGGAGTCTGGGCAGAATGGGTGGAGTCGGAGAGGCTTAGGAGGAGTCTGGGTAGAATGGGTGGAGTCAGAGAGGAGGGGGAGCCTGGGCAGAATGGGTGGGGTCAGAGAGGAGTGGGTATAGGAGGAGCCTGGGTGGAATGGGTGGGGTCAGAGGGATATGGGAGGAGCCTGGGCAGAATGGGTGGAATCAGAGAGGAGGGGGGTATAGGAGGAGCCTAGTCAGATTGGGTGGGGTCAGACAGCAGAGGAGGGGCTTGGGGGGAGCCTAGTCAGATTGGGTGGGGTCAGAGAGGAGGGGTATAGGAGGAGCCTGGGCAGAATGGGTGGGGTCAGAGAGGAGGGCCTTAGGTCAGATTGGGTGGAGTCAAATAGGAGGAGCCTGGGCAGAATGGGTGGGGTCAGACAGCAGAGGAGGGGCTTAGGGGGAGCCTGGGCAGAATGGGTGGGGTCAGAGGGGTATGGGAGGAGCCTGGGCAGAATGGGTGGAATCAGAGAGGAGGGGGGTATAGGAGGAGCCTAGTCAGATTGGGTGGGGTCAGACAGCAGAGGAGGGGCTGAGCCTAGTCAGATTGGGTGGGGTCAAATAGGAGGAGCCTGGGCAGAATGGGTGGGGTCAGACTGCAGAGGAGGGCTTAGGGGGAGCCTGGGCAGAATGGGTGGGGTCAGAGGGGTATGGGAGGAGCCTGGGCAGAATGGGTGGAGTCAGAGAGGAGTGGGTATAGGAGGAGCCTGGGCAGAATGGGTGGGGTCAGACAGCAGAGGAGGGGCTTAGGAGGAGCCTAGTCAGATTGGGTGAGGTCAGAGAGGAGGGGTATAGGAGGAGCCTGGGCAGAGGGGGTATAGGAGGAGCCTAGTCAGATTGGGTGAGGTCAGAGAGGAGGGGTATAGGAGGAGCCTAGTCAGATTGGGTGGGGTCAGAGAGGAGGGGCTTAGGAGGAGCCTGGGCAGATTGGGTGGGGTCAAATAGGAGGAGCCTGGGCAGAATGGGTGAGGTCAGAGAGGAGGGGTATAGGAGGAGCCTGGGCAGAGGGGGTAAAGGAGGAGCCTAGTCAGATTGGGTGGGGTCAAATAGGAGGAGCCTGGGCAGAATGGGTGGGGTCAGACAACAGAGGAGGGGCTTAGGAGGAGCCTAGTCAGATTGGGTGGGGTCAGAGAGGAGGGCCTTAGGGGGAGCCTAGTCAGATTGGATGGAGTCAAATAGGAGGAGCCTGGGCAGAATGGGTGGGGTCAGACTGCAGAGGAGGGGCTTAGGGGGAGCCTGGGCAGAATGGGTGGGGTCAGAGGGGTATGGGAGGAGCCTGGGCAGAATGGGTGGAATCAGAGAGGAGGGGGGTATAGGAGGAGCCTAGTCAGATTGGGTGGGGTCAGACAGCAGAGGAGGGGCTGAGCCTAGTCAGATTGGGTGGGGTCAAATAGGAGGAGCCTGGGCCGAATGGGTGGGGTCAGACTGCAGAGGAGGGGCTTAGGGGGAGCCTGGGCAGAATGGGTGGGGTCAGAGGGGTATGGGAGGAGCCTGGGCAGAATGGGTGGAGTCAGAGAGGAGTGGGTATAGGAGGAGCCTGGGCAGAATGGGTGGGGTCAGACAGCAGAGGAGGGGTTTAGGAGGAGCCAAGTCAGATTGGGTGGGGTCAAATAGGAGGGGTATAGGAGGAGCCTGGGTAGAATGGGTGGGGTCAGAGGGATATGGGAGGAGCCTGGGCAGAATGGGTGGAATCAGAGAGGAGGGGGGTATAGGAGGAGCCTAGTCAGATTGGGTGGGGTCAGACAGCAGAGGAGGGGCGTAGGAGGAGCCTAGTCAGATTGGGTGGGGTCAAATAGGAGGAGCCTGGGCAGAATGGGTGAGGTCAGAGAGGAGGGGCTTAGGAGGATCCTGGGCAGAATGGGTGAAGTCAGAGAGGAGGGTGTATAGGAGGAGCCTGGGCAGAATGGGTGGGGTCAGACAGCAGAGGAGGGGTTTAGGAGGAGCTTAGTCAGAATGGGTGGGGTCAGACAGCAGAGGAGGGGCTTAGGAGGAGCCTAGTCAGATTGGGTGAGGTCAGAGAGGAGGGGTATAGGAGGAGCCTGGGCAGAGGGGGTATAGGAGGAGCATAGTCAGATTGGGTGAGGTCAGAGAGGAGGGGTATAGGAGGAGCCTAGTCAGATTGGGTGGGGTCAGAGAGGAGGGGCTTAGGAGGAGCCTGGGCAGAATGGGTGGGGTCAGACAGCAGAGGAGGGGCTTAGGAGGAGCCTAGTCAGATTGGGTGGGGTCAAATAGGAGGAGCCTGGGCAGAATGGGTGGGGTCAGACAGCAGAGGAGAGGCTTAGGAGGAGCCTAGTCAGATTGGGTGGGGTCAGAGAGGAGGGGTATAGGAGGAGCCTAGTCAGATTGGGTGAGGTCAGAGAGGAGGGGTATAGGAGGAGCCTGGGCAGAGGGGGTTTAGGAGGAGCCTAGTCATATTGGGTGGGGTCAGACAGCAGAGGAGGGGCTTAGGAGGAGCCTAGTCAGATTGGGTGGGGTCAGAGAGAAGGGGCTTAGGAGGAGTCTGGGCAGAATGGGTGGAGTCAGAGAGGAGGAGCTTAGGAGGAGCCTGGGCAGAATGGGTGGAGTCAGAGAGGAGGGTGTATAGGAGGAGCCTGGGCAGAATGGGTGGGGTCAGACAGCAGAGGAGGGGCTTAGGAGGAGCCTAGTCAGATTGGGGTCAAATAGGAGGGGTATAGGAGGAGCCTGGTCAGAGGGGTATGGGAGGAGCCTGGGCAGAATGGGTGGAGTTAGAGAGGAGGGTGTATAGGAGGAGCCTGGGCAGAATGGGTGGGGTCAGACAGCAGAGGAGGGGTTTAGGAGGAGCCAAGTCAGATTGGGTGGGGTCAAATAGGAGGAGCCTGGGCAGAATGGGTGAGGTCAGAGAGGAGGGGTATAGGAGGAGCCTGGGCAGAATGGGTGGGGTCAGACAGCAGAGGAGGGGCTTAGGAGGAGCCTAGTCAGATTGGGTGAGGTCAGAGAGGAGGGTTATAGGAGGAGCCTGGGCAGAGGGGGTATGGGAGGAGCCTGGGCAGAATGGGTGGAGTTAGAGAGGAGGGTGTATAGGAGGAGCCTGGGCAGAATGGGTGGGGTCAGACAGCAGAGGAGGGGTTTAGGAGGAGCCAAGTCAGATTGGGTGGGGTCAAATAGGAGGAGCCTGGGCAGAATGGGTGAGGTCAGAGAGGAGGGGTATAGGAGGAGCCTGGGCAGAATGGGTGGGGTCAGACAGCAGAGGAGGGGCTTAGGAGGAGCCTAGTCAGATTGGGTGGGGTCAGAGAGGAGGGGCTTAGGAGGAGCCTGGGCAGAATGGGTGGGGTCAGACAGCAGAGGAGGGGCTTAGGAGGAGCCTAGTCAGATTGGGTGGGGTCAAATAGGAGGAGCCTGGGCAGAATGGGTGGGGTCAGACATCAGAGGAGGGGCTTAGGAGGAGCCTAGTCAGATTGGGTGGGGTCAGAGAGGAGGGGTATAGGAGGAGCCTGGGTAGAATGGGTGGGGTCAGACAGCAGAGGAGGGGCTTAGGAGGAGCCTAGTCAGATTGGGTGGGGTCAGAGAGGAGGGGTATAGGAGGAGCCTAGTCAGATTGGGTAAGGTCAGAGAGGAGGGGTATAGGAGGAGCCTGGGCAGAGGGGGTTTAGGAGGAGCCTAGTCATATTGGGTGGGGTCAGACAGCAGAGGAGGGGCTTAGGAGGAGCCTAGTCAGATTGGGTGGGGTCAGAGAGAAGGGGCTTAGGAGGAGTCTGGGCAGAATGGGTGGAGTCAGAGAGGAGGAGCTTAGGAGGAGCCTGGGCAGAATGGGTGGAGTCAGAGAGGAGGGTGTATAGGAGGAGCCTGGGCAGAATGGGTGGGGTCAGACAGCAGAGGAGGGGCTTAGGAGGAGCCTAGTCAGATTGGGGTCAAATAGGAGGGGTATAGGAGGAGCCTGGTCAGAGGGGTATGGGAGGAGCCTGGGCAGAATGGGTGGAGTTAGAGAGGAGGGTGTATAGGAGGAGCCTGGGCAGAATGGGTGGGGTCAGACAGCAGAGGAGGGGTTTAGGAGGAGCCAAGTCAGATTGGGTGGGGTCAAATAGGAGGAGCCTGGGCAGAATGGGTGAGGTCAGAGAGGAGGGGTATAGGAGGAGCCTGGGCAGAATGGGTGGGGTCAGACATCAGAGGAGGGGCTTAGGAGGAGCCTAGTCAGATTGGGTGGGGTCAGAGAGGAGGGGTATAGGAGGAGTCTGGGCAGAATGGGTGGAGTCGGAGAGGCTTAGGAGGAGTCTGGGTAGAATGGGTGGAGTCAGAGAGGAGGGGGAGCCTGGGCAGAATGGGTGGGGTCAGAGAGGAGTGGGTATAGGAGGAGCCTGGGTGGAATGGGTGGGGTCAGAGGGATATGGGAGGAGCCTGGGCAGAATGGGTGGAATCAGAGAGGAGGGGGGTATAGGAGGAGCCTAGTCAGATTGGGTGGGGTCAGACAGCAGAGGAGGGGCTTGGGGGGAGCCTAGTCAGATTGGGTGGGGTCAGAGAGGAGGGGTATAGGAGGAGCCTGGGCAGAATGGGTGGGGTCAGAGAGGAGGGCCTTAGGTCAGATTGGGTGGAGTCAAATAGGAGGAGCCTGGGCAGAATGGGTGGGGTCAGACAGCAGAGGAGGGGCTTAGGGGGAGCCTGGGCAGAATGGGTGGGGTCAGAGGGGTATTGGAGGAGCCTGGGCAGAATGGGTGGAATCAGAGAGGAGGGGGGTATAGGAGGAGCCTAGTCAGATTGGGTGGGGTCAGACAGCAGAGGAGGGGCTGAGCCTAGTCAGATTGGGTGGGGTCAAATAGGAGGAGCCTGGGCAGAATGGGTGGGGTCAGACTGCAGAGGAGGGCTTATGGGGAGCCTGGGCAGAATGGGTGGGGTCAGAGGGGTATGGGAGGAGCCTGGGCAGAATGGGTGGAGTCAGAGAGGAGTGGGTATAGGAGGAGCCTGGGCAGAATGGGTGGGGTCAGACAGCAGAGGAGGGGTTTAGGAGGAGCCAAGTCAGATTGGGCGGGGTCAAATAGGAGGGGTATAGGAGGAGCCTGGGTAGAATGGGTGGGGTCAGAGGGATATGGGAGGAGCCTGGGCAGAATGGGTGGAATCAGAGAGGAGGGGGGTATAGGAGGAGCCTAGTCAGATTGGGTGGGGTCAGACAGCAGAGGAGGGGCGTAGGAGGAGCCTAGTCAGATTGGGTGGGGTCAAATAGGAGGAGCCTGGGCTGAATGGGTGAGGTCAGAGAGGAGGGGCTTAGGAGGAGCCTGGGCAGAATGGGTGAGGTCAGAGAGGAGGGGTATAGGAGGAGCCTGGGCAGAGGGGGTAAAGGAGGAGCCTATTCAGATGGAGGGGTTTAGGAGGAGCCAAGTCAGATTGGGTGGGGTCAAATAGGAGGAGCCTGGGCAGAATGGGTGAGGTCAGAGAGGAGGGGTATAGGAGGAGCCTGGGCAGAATGGGTGGGGTCAGACAGCAGAGGAGGGGCTTAGGAGGAGCCTAGTCAGATTGGGTGGGGTCAGAGAGGAGGGGCTTAGGAGGAGCCTGGGCAAAATGGGTGGGGTCAAATAGGAGGAGTCTGGGCAGAATGGGTGAGGTCAGAGAGGAGGGGCTTAGGAGGAGCCTGGGCAGAATGGGTGAGGTCAGAGAGGAGGGGCTTAGGAGGAGTCTGGGCAGAATGGGTGGAGTCAGAGAGGAGGGTGTATAGTGGAGCCTGGGCAGAATGGGTGGGGTCAGACAGCAGAGGAGGGGTTTAGGAGGAGCTTAGTCAGAATGGGTGGGGTCAGACAGCAGAGGAGGGGCTTAGGAGGAGCCTAGTCAGATTGGGTGGGGTCAAATAGGAGGAGCCTGGGCAGAATGGGTGGGGTCAGACAGCAGAGGAGGGGTTTAGGAGGAGCTTAGTCAGATTGGGTGGGGTCAAATAGGAGGGGTATAGGAGGAGCCTGGGTAGAATGGGTGGGGTCAGAGGGGTATGGGAGGAGCCTGGGCAGAATGGGTGGAATCAGAGAGGAGGGGGTATAGGAGGAGCCTAGTCAGATTGGGTGGGGTCAGACAGCAGAGGAGGGGCTTAGGAGGAGCCTAGTCAGATTGGGTTGGGTCAAATAGGAGGAGCCTGGGCAGAATGGGTGGGGTCAGACAGCAGAGGAGGGGTTTAGGAGGAGCTTAGTCTGATTGGGTGGGGTCAAATAGGAGGGGTATAGGAGGAGCCTGGGTAGAATGGGTGGGGTCAGAGGGGTATGGGAGGAGCCTGGGCAGAATGGGTGGAATCAGAGAGGAGGGGGTATAGGAGGAGCCTAGTCAGATTGGGTGGGGTCAAATAGGAGGAGCCTGGGCAGAATGGGTGAGGTCAGAGAGGAGGGGCTTAGGAGGAGTCTGGGCAGAATGGGTGGAGTCAGAGAGGAGGAGCTTAGGAGGAGCCTGGGCAGAATGGGTGGAGTCAGAGAGGAGGGTGTATAGTGGAGCCTGGGCAGAATGGGTGGGGTCAGACAGCAGAGGAGGGGTTTAGGAGGAGCTTAGTCAGAATGGGTGGGGTCAGACAGCAGAGGAGGGGCTTAGGAGGAGCCTAGTCAGATTGGGTGAGGTCAGAGAGGAGGGGTATAGGAGGAGCCTGGGCAGAGGGGGTATAGGAGGAGCCTAGTCAGATTGGGTGAGGTCAGAGAGGAGGGGTATAGGAGGAGCCTAGTCAGATTGGGTGGGGTCAGAGAGGAGGGGCTTAGGAGGAGCCTGGGCAGATTGGGTGGGGTCAAATAGGAGGAGCCTGGGCAGAATGGGTGAGGTCAGAGAGGAGGGGTATAGGAGGAGCCTGGGCAGAGGGGGTAAAGGAGGAGCCTAGTCAGATTGGGTGGGGTCAAATAGGAGGAGCCTGGGCAGAATGGGTGGGGTCAGACAACAGAGGAGGGGCTTAGGAGGAGCCTAGTCAGATTGGGTGGGGTCAGAGAGGAGGGCCTTAGGGGGAGCCTAGTCAGATTGGGTGGAGTCAAATAGGAGGAGCCTGGGCAGAATGGGTGGGGTCAGACTCCAGAGGAGGGGCTTAGGGGGAGCCTGGGCAGAATGGGTGGGGTCAGAGGGGTATGGGAGGAGCCTGGGCAGAATGGGTGGAATCAGAGAGGAGGGGGGTATAGGAGGAGCCTAGTCAGATTGGGTGGGGTCAGACAGCAGAGGAGGGGCTGAGCCTAGTCAGATTGGGTGGGGTCAAATAGGAGGAGCCTGGGCAGAATGGGTGGGGTCAGACTGCAGAGGAGGGGCTTAGGGGGAGCCTGGGCAGAATGGGTGGGGTCAGAGGGGTATGGGAGGAGCCTGGGCAGAATGGGTGGAGTCAGAGAGGAGTGGGTATAGGAGGAGCCTGGGCAGAATGGGTGGGGTCAGACAGCAGAGGAGGGGTTTAGGAGGAGCCAAGTCAGATTGGGTGGGGTCAAATAGGAGGGGTATAGGAGGAGCCTGGGTAGAATGGGTGGGGTCAGAGGGATATGGGAGGAGCCTGGGCAGAATGGGTGGAATCAGAGAGGAGGGGGGTATAGGAGGAGCCTAGTCAGATTGGGTGGGGTCAGACAGCAGAGGAGGGGCGTAGGAGGAGCCTAGTCAGATTGGGTGGGGTCAAATAGGAGGAGCCTGGGCAGAATGGGTGAGGTCAGAGAGGAGGGGCTTAGGAGGATCCTGGGCAGAATGGGTGAAGTCAGAGAGGAGGGTGTATAGGAGGAGCCTGGGCAGAATGGGTGGGGTCAGACAGCAGAGGAGGGGTTTAGGAGGAGCTTAGTCAGAATGGGTGGGGTCAGACAGCAGAGGAGGGGCTTAGGAGGAGCCTAGTCAGATTGGGTGAGGTCAGAGAGGAGGGGTATAGGAGGAGCCTGGGCAGAGGGGGTATAGGAGGAGCATAGTCAGATTGGGTGAGGTCAGAGAGGAGGGGTATAGGAGGAGCCTAGTCAGATTGGGTGGGGTCAGAGAGGAGGGGCTTAGGAGGAGCCTGGGCAGAATGGGTGGGGTCAGACAGCAGAGGAGGGGCTTAGGAGGAGCCTAGTCAGATTGGGTGGGGTCAAATAGGAGGAGCCTGGGCAGAAAGGGTGGGGTCAGACATCAGAGGAGGGGCTTAGGAGGAGCCTAGTCAGATTGGGTGGGGTCAGAGAGGAGGGGTATAGGAGGAGCCTGGGTAGAATGGGTGGGGTCAGACAGCAGAGGAGGGGCTTAGGAGGAGCCTAGTCAGATTGGGTGGGGTCAGAGAGGAGGGGTATAGGAGGAGCCTAGTCAGATTGGGTGAGGTCAGAGAGGAGGGGTATAGGAGGAGCCTGGGCAGAGGGGGTTTAGGAGGAGCCTAGTCATATTGGGTGGGGTCAGACAGCAGAGGAGGGGCTTAGGAGGAGCCTAGTCAGATTGGGTGGGGTCAGAGAGAAGGGGCTTAGGAGGAGTCTGGGCAGAATGGGTGGAGTCAGAGAGGAGGAGCTTAGGAGGAGCCTGGGCAGAATGGGTGGAGTCAGAGAGGAGGGTGTATAGGAGGAGCCTGGGCAGAATGGGTGGGGTCAGACAGCAGAGGAGGGGCTTAGGAGGAGCCTAGTCAGATTGGGGTCAAATAGGAGGGGTATAGGAGGAGCCTGGTCAGAGGGGTATGGGAGGAGCCTGGGCAGAATGGGTGGAGTTAGAGAGGAGGGTGTATAGGAGGAGCCTGGGCAGAATGGGTGGGGTCAGACAGCAGAGGAGGGTTTTAGGAGGAGCCAAGTCAGATTGGGTGGGGTCAAATAGGAGGAGCCTGGGCAGAATGGGTGAGGTCAGAGAGGAGGGGTATAGGAGGAGCCTGGGCAGAATGGGTGGGGTCAGACAGCAGAGGAGGGGCTTAGGAGGAGCCTAGTCAGATTGGGTGAGGTCAGAGAGGAGGGGTATAGGAGGAGCCTGGGTAGAGGGGGTATGGGAGGAGCCTGGGCAGAATGGGTGGAGTTAGAGAGGAGGGTGTATAGGAGGAGCCTGGGCAGAATGGGTGGGGTCAGACAGCAGAGGAGGGGTTTAGGAGGAGCCAAGTCAGATTGGGTGGGGTCAAATAGGAGGAGCCTGGGCAGAATGGGTGAGGTCAGAGAGGAGGGGTATAGGAGGAGCCTGGGCAGAATGGGTGGGGTCAGACAGCAGAGGAGGGGCTTAGGAGGAGCCTAGTCAGATTGGGTGGGGTCAGAGAGGAGGGGCTTAGGAGGAGCCTGGGCAGAATGGGTGGGGTCAGACAGCAGAGGAGGGGCTTAGGAGGAGCCTAGTCAGATTGGGTGGGGTCAAATAGGAGGAGCCTGGGCAGAATGGGTGGGGTCAGACATCAGAGGAGGGGCTTAGGAGGAGCCTAGTCAGATTGGGTGGGGTCAGAGAGGAGGGGTATAGGAGGAGCCTGGGTAGAGTGGGTGGGGTCAGACAGCAGAATAGGGGCTTAGGAGGAGCCTAGTCAGATTGGGTGGGGTCAGAGAGGAGGGGTATAGGAGGAGCCTAGTCAGATTGGGTGAGGTCAGAGAGGAGGGGTATAGGAGGAGCCTGGGCAGAGGGGGTTTAGGAGGAGCCTAGTCATATTGGGTGGGGTCAGACAGCAGAGGAGGGGCTTAGGAGGAGCCTAGTCAGATTGGGTGGGGTCAGAGAGAAGGGGCTTAGGAGGAGTCTGGGCAGAATGGGTGGAGTCAGAGAGGAGGAGCTTAGGAGGAGCCTGGGCAGAATGGGTGGAGTCAGAGAGGAGGGTGTATAGGAGGAGCCTGGGCAGAATGGGTGGGGTCAGACAGCAGAGGAGGGGCTTAGGAGGAGCCTAGTCAGATTGGGGTCAAATAGGAGGGGTATAGGAGGAGCCTGGTCAGAGGGGTATGGGAGGAGCCTGGGCAGAATGGGTGGAGTTAGAGAGGAGGGTGTATAGGAGGAGCCTGGGCAGAATGGGTGGGGTCAGACAGCAGAGGAGGGGTTTAGGAGGAGCCAAGTCAGATTGGGTGGGGTCAAATAGGAGGAGCCTGGGCAGAATGGGTGAGGTCAGAGAGGAGGGGTATAGGAGGAGCCTGGGCAGAATGGGTGGGGTCAGACAGCAGAGGAGGGGTTTAGAAGGAGCCTAGTCAGATTGGGTGGGATCAGAGAGGAGGGGGTATAGGAGGAGCCTAGTCAGATTGGGTGAGGTCAGAGAGGAGGGGCTGAGGAGGAGCCTGGGCAGAATGGGTGGGGTCAGACAGCAGAGGAGGGGCTTAGAAGGAGTCTGGGCAGAATGGGTGGAGTCAGAGAGGAGGGGGTATAGGAGGAGCCTGGGCAGAATGGGTGGGGTCAGACAGCAGAGGAGGGGCTTAGGAGGAGCCTAGTCAGATTTGGATCAAATAGGAGGGGTATAGGCGGAGCCTGGGCAGAATGGGTGGGGTCAGACGGGTATGGGAGGAGCTTGGGCAGAATGGGTGGAGTCAGAGAGGAGGGGGTATAGGAGGAGCCTAGTCAGATTGGGTGGGGTCAGAGAGCAGAGGAGGGGTTTAGGAGGAGCCTAGTCAGATTGGGTGTGGTCAAATAGGAGGAGTCTGGGCAGAATGGGTGGAGTCAGAGAGGAGGGGCTTAGGAGGAGCCTGGGCAGAATGGGTGGAGTCAGAGAGGAGGGTGTATAGGAGGAGCCTGGGCAGAATGGGTGGGTTCAGACAGCAGAGGAGGGGCTTAGGGGGAGCCTAGTCAGATTGGGTGGGGTCAGAGAGGAGGGGTATAGGAGGAGCCTGGGCAGAATGGGTGGGGTCAGAGAGGAGGGCCTTAGGAGGAGCCTAGTCAGATTGGGTGGGGTCAAATAGGAGGAGCCTGGGCAGTATGGGTGGGGTCAGACAGCAGAGGAGGGGCTTAGGGGGAGCCTGGGCAGAATGGGTGGGGTCAGAGGGGTATGGGAGGAGCCTGGGCAGAATGGGTGGAGTCAGAGAGTAGGGGGGTATAGGAGGAGCCTGGGCAGAATGGGTAGGGTCAGACAGCAGAGGAGGGGTTTAGGAGGAGCAAAGTCAGATTGGGTAGGGTCAAATAGGAGGGGTATAGGAGGAGCCTGGGTAGAATGGGTGGGGTCAGAGGGGTATGGGAGGAGCCTGGGCAGAATGGGTGGAATCAGAGAGGAGGGGGTATAGGAGGAGCCTAGTCAGATTGGGTGGGGTCAGACAGCCGAGGAGGGGCTTAGGAGGAGCCTAGTCAGATTGGGTGGGTCAAATAGGAGGAGCCTGGGCAGAATGGGTGAGGTCAGAGAGGAGGGGCTTAGGAGGAGTCTGGGCAGAATGGGTGGAGTCAGAGAGGAGGAGCTTAGGAGGAGCCTGGGCAGAATGGGTGGAGTCAGAGAGGAGGGTGTATAGTGGAGCCTGGGCAGAATGGGTGGGGTCAGACAGCAGAGGAGGGGTTTAGGAGGAGCTTAGTCAGAATGGGCTGGGTCAGACAGCAGAGGAGGGGCTTAGGAGGAGCCTAGTCAGATTGGGTGGGGTCAAATAGGAGGAGCCTGGGCAGAATGGGTGGGGTCAGACAGCAGAGGAGGGGTTTAGGAGGAGCTTAGTCAGATTGGGTGGGGTCAAATAGGAGGGGTATAGGAGGAGCCTGGGTAGAATGGGTGGGGTCAGAGGGGTATGGGAGGAGCCTGGGCAGAATGGGTGGAATCAGAGAGGAGGGGGTATAGGAGGAGCCTAGTCAGATTGGGTGGGGTCAGACAGCAGAGGAGGGGCTTGGGGGGAGGCTTGTCAGATTGGGTGGGGTCAGAGAGGAGGGGTATAGGAGGAGCCTGGGCAGAATGGGTGGGGTCAGAGAGGAGGGCCTTAGGGGGAGCCTAGTCAGATTGGGTGGAGTCAAATAGGAGGAGCCTGGGCAGAATGGGTGGGGTCAGACTGCAGAGGAGGGGCTTAGGGGGAGCCTGGGCAGAATGGGTGGGGTCAGAGGGGTATGGGAGGAGCCTGGGCAGAATGGGTGGAATCAGAGAGGAGGGGGGTATAGGAGGAGCCTAGTCAGATTGGGTGGGGTCAGACAGCAGAGGAGGGGCTGAGCCTAGTCAGATTGGGTGGGGTCAAATAGGAGGAGCCTGGGCAGAATGGGTGGGGTCAGACTGCAGAGGAGGGGCTTAGGGGGAGCCTGGGCAGAATGGGTGGGGTCAGAGGGGTATGGGAGGAGCCTGGGCAGAATGGGTGGAGTCAGAGAGGAGTGGGTATAGGAGGAGCCTGGGCAGAATGGGTGGGGTCAGACAGCAGAGGAGGGGTTTAGGAGGAGCCAAGTCAGATTGGGTGGGGTCAAATAGGATGGGTATAGGAGGAGCCTGGGTAGAATGGGTGGGGTCAGAGGGATATGGGAGGAGCCTGGGCAGAATGGGTGGAATCAGAGAGGAGGGGGGTATAGGAGGAGCCTAGTCAGATTGGGTCGGGTCAGACAGCAGAGGAGGGGCGTAGGAGGAGCCTAGTCAGATTGGGTGGGGTCAAATAGGAGGAGCCTGGGCAGAATGGGTGAGGTCAGAGAGGAGGGGCTTAGGAGGAGCCTGGGCAGAATGGGTGAAGTCAGAGAGGAGGGTGTATAGGAGGAGCCTGGGCAGAATGGGTGGGGTCAGACAGCAGAGGAGGGGTTTAGGAGGAGCTTAGTCAGAATGGGTGGGGTCAGACAGCAGAGGAGGGGCTTAGGAGGAGCCTAGTCAGATTGGGGTCAAATAGGAGGGGTATAGGAGGAGCCTGGGCAGAATGGGTGGAGTCAGAGAGGAGGGTGTATAGGAGGAGCCTGGGCAGAATGGGTGGGGTCAGACAGCAGAGGAGGGGCTTAGGAGGAGCCTAGTCAGATTGGGTGAGGTCAGAGAGGAGGGGTATAGGAGGAGCCTGGGCAGAGGGGGTATAGGAGGAGCATAGTCAGATTGGGTGAGGTCAGAGAGGAGGGGTATAGGAGGAGCCTAGTCAGATTGGGTGGGGTCAGAGAGGAGGGGCTTAGGAGGAGCCTGGGCAGAATGGGTGGGGTCAGACAGCAGAGGAGGGACTTAGGAGGAGCCTAGTCAGATTGGGTGGGGTCAAATAGGAGGAGCCTGGGCAGAATGGGTGGGGTCAGACATCAGAGGAGGGGCTTAGGAGGAGCCTAGTCAGATTGGGTGGGGTCAGAGAGGAGGGGTATAGGAGGAGCCTGGGTAGAATGGGTGGGGTCAGACAGCAGAGGAGGGGCTTAGGAGGAGCCTAGTCAGATTGGGTGGGGTCAGAGAGGAGGGGTATAGGAGGAGCCTAGTCAGATTGGGTGAGGTCAGAGAGGAGGGGTATAGGAGGAGCCTGGGCAAAGGGGGTTTAGGAGGAGCCTAGTCATATTGGGTGGGGTCAGACAGCAGAGGAGGGGCTTAGGATGAGCCTAGTCAGATTGGGTGGGGTCAGAGAGAAGGGGCTTAGGAGGAGTCTGGGCAGAATGGGTGGAGTCAGAGAGGAGGAGCTTAGGAGGAGCCTGGGCAGAATGGGTGGAGTCAGAGAGGAGGGTGTATAGGAGGAGCCTGGGCAGAATGGGTGGGGTCAGACAGCAGAGGAGGGGCTTAGGAGGAGCCTAGTCAGATTGGGGTCAAATAGGAGGGGTATAGGAGGAGCCTGGTCAGAGGGGTATGGGAGGAGCCTGGGCAGAATGGGTGGAGTTAGAGAGGAGGGTGTATAGGAGGAGCCTGGGCAGAATGGGTGGGGTCAGACAGCAGAGGAGGGGTTTAGGAGGAGCCAAGTCAGATTGGGTGGGGTCAAATAGGAGGAGCCTGGGCAGAATGGGTGAGGTCAGAGAGGAGGGGTATAGGAGGAGCCTGGGCAGAATGGGTGGGGTCAGACAGCAGAGGAGGGGCTTAGGAGGAGCCTAGTCAGATTGGGTGAGGTCAGAAAGGAGGGGTATAGGAGGAGCCTGGGCAGAGGGGGTATGGGAGGAGCCTGGGCAGAATGGGTGGAGTTAGAGAGGAGGGGGTATAGGAGGAGCCTGGGCAGAATGGGTGGGGTCAGACAGCAGAGGAGGGGTTTAGGAGGAGCCAAGTCAGATTGGGTGGGGTCAAATAGGAGGAGCCTGGGCAGAATGGGTGAGGTCAGAGAGGAGGGGTATAGGAGGAGCCTGGGCAGAATGGGTGGGGTCAGACAGCAGAGGAGGGGCTTCAGAGGAGCCTAGTCAGATTGGGTGGGGTCAGAGAGGAGGGGCTTAGGAGGAGCCTGGGCAGAATGGGTGGGGTCAGACAGCAGAGGAGGGGCTTAGGAGGAGCCTAGTCAGATTGGGTGGGGTCAAATAGGAGGAGCCTGGGCAGAATGGGTGGGGTCAGACATCAGAGGAGGGGCTTAGGAGGAGCCTAGTCAGATTGGGTGGGGTCAGAGAGGAGGGGTATAGGAGGAGCCTGGGTAGAATGGGTGGGGTCAGACAGCAGAGGAGGGGCTTAGGAGGAGCCTAGTCAGATTGGGTGGGGTCAGAGAGGAGGGGTATAGGAGGAGCCTAGTCAGATTGGGTGAGGTCAGAGAGGAGGGGTATAGGAGGAGCCTGGGCAGAGGGGGGTTAGGAGGAGCCTAGTCATATTGGGTGGGGTCAGACAGCAGAGGAGGGGCTTAGGAGGAGCCTAGTCAGATTGGGGTCAAATAGGAGGGGTATAGGAGGAGCCTGGTCAGAGGGGTATGGGAGGAGCCTGGGCAGAATGGGTGGAGTTAGAGAGGAGGGTGTATAGGAGGAGCCTGGGCAGAATGGATGGGGTCAGACAGCAGAGGAGGGGTTTAGGAGGAGCCAAGTCAGATTGGGTGGGGTCAAATAGGAGGAGCCTGGGCAGAATGGGTGAGGTCAGAGAGGAGGGGTATAGGAGGAGCCTGGGCAGAATGGGTGGGGTCAGACAGCAGAGGAGGGGTTTAGGAGGAGCCTAGTCAGATTGGGTGGGGTCAGAGAGGAGGGGGTATAGGAGGAGCCTAGTCAGATTGGGTGAGGTCAGAGAGGAGGGGCTGAGGAGGAGCCTGGGCAGAATGGGTGGAGTCAGACAGCAGAGGGGCTTAGGAGGAGCCAGGGCAGGTTGGGTGGGGTCAGACAGCAGAGGAGGGGCTTAGAAGGAGTCTGGGCAGAATGGGTGGAGTCAGAGAGGAGGGGGTATAGGAGGAGCCTGGGCAGAATGGGTGGGGTCAGACAGCAGAGGAGGGGCTTAGGAGGAGCCTAGTCAGATTTGGGTCAAATAGGAGGGATAAAGGCGGAGCCTGGGCAGAATGGGTGGGGTCAGAAGGGTATGGGAGGAGCCTGGGCAGAATGGGTGGAGTCAGAGAGGAGGGGGTATAGGAGGAGCCTAGTCAGATTGGGTGGGGTCAGAGAGCAGAGGAGGGGTTTAGGAGGAGCCTAGTCAGATTGGGTGTGGTCAAATAGGAGGAGTCTGGGCAGAATGGGTGGAGTCAGAGAGGAGGGGCTTAGGAGGAGCCTGGGCAGAATGGGTAGAGTCAGAGAGGAGGGTGTATAGGAGGAGCCTGGGCAGAATGGGTGGGTTCAGACAGCAGAGGAGGGGCTTAGGGGGAGCCTAGTCAGATTGGGTGTGGTCAGAGAGGAGGGGTATAGGAGGAGCCTGGGCAGAATGGGTGGGGTCAGAGAGGAGGGCCTTAGGAGGAGCCTAGTCAGATTGGGTGGGGTCAAATAGGAGGAGCCTGGGCAGAATGGGTGGGGTCAGACAGCAGAGGAGGGGCTTAGGGGGAGCCTGGGCAGAATGGGTGGGGTCAGAGAGGAGGGCCTTAGGAGGAGCCTAGTCAGATTGGGTGGGGTCAAATAGGAGGAGCCTGGGCAGAATGGGTGGGGTCAGACAGCAGAGGAGGGGCTTAGGGGGAGCCTGGGCAGAATGGGTGGGGTCAGAGGGGTATGGGAGGAGCCTGGGCAGAATGGGTGGAGTCAGAGAGTAGGGGGGTATAGGAGGAGCCTGGGCAGAATGGGTAGGGTCAGACAGCAGAGGAGGGGTTTAGGAGGAGCCAAGTCAGATTGGGTAGGGTCAAATAGGAGGGGTATAGGAGGAGCCTGGGTAGAATGGGTGGGGTCAGAGGGGTATGGGAGGAGCCTGGGCAGAATGGGTGGAATCAGAGAGGAGGGGGTATAGGAGGAGCCTAGTCAGATTGGGTGGGGTCAGACAGCAGAGGAGGGGCTTAGGAGGAGCCTAGTCAGATTGGGTGGGGTCAAATAGGAGGAGCCTGGGCAGAATGGGTGAGGTCAGAGAGGAGGGGCTTAGGAGGAGTCTGGGCAGAATGGGTGGAGTCAGAGAGGAGGAGCTTAGGAGGAGCCTGGGCAGAATGGGTGGAGTCAGAGAGGAGGGTGTATAGTGGAGCCTGGGCAGAATGGGTGGGGTCAGACAGCAGAGGAGGGGTTTAGGAGGAGCTTAGTCAGAATGGGTGGGGTCAGACAGCAGAGGAGGGGCTTAGGAGGAGCCTAGTCAGATTGGGTGGGGTCAAATAGGAGGAGCCTGGGCAGAATGGGTGGGGTCAGACAGCAGAGGAGGGGTTTAGGAGGAGCTTAGTCAGATTGGGTGGGGTCAAATAGGAGGGGTATAGGAGGAGCCTGGGTAGAATGGGTGGGGTCAGAGGGGTATGGGAGGAGCCTGGGCAGAATGGGTGGAATCAGAGAGGAGGGGGTATAGGAGGAGCCTAGTCAGATTGGGTGGGGTCAGACAGCAGAGGAGGGGCTTGGGGGGAGCCTAGTCAGATTGGGTGGGGTCAGAGAGGAGGGGTATAGGAGGAGCCTGGGCAGAATGGGTGGGGTCAGAGAGGAGGGCCTTAGGGGGAGCCTAGTCAGATTGGGTGGAGTCAAATAGGAGGAGCCTGGGCAGAATGGGTGGGGTCAGACTACAGAGGAGGGGCTTAGGGGGAGCCTGGGCAGAATGGGTGGGGTCAGAGGGGTATGGGAGGAGCCTGGGCAGAATGGGTGGAATCAGAGAGGAGGGGGGTATAGGAGGAGCCTAGTCAGATTGGGTGGGGTCAGACAGCAGAGGAGGGGCTGAGCCTAGTCAGATTGGGTGGGGTCAAATAGGAGGAGCCTGGGCAGAATGGGTGGGGTCAGACTGCAGAGGAGGGGCTTAGGGGGAGCCTGGGCAGAATGGGTGGGGTCAGAGGGGTATGGGAGGAGCCTGGGCAGAATGGGTGGAGTCAGAGAGGAGTGGGTATAGGAGGAGCCTGGGCAGAATGGGTGGGGTCAGACAGCAGAGGAGGGGTTTAGGAGGAGCCAAGTCAGATTGGGTGGGGTCAAATAGGAGGGGTATAGGAGGAGCCTGGGTAGAATGGGTGGGGTCAGAGGAATATGGGAGGAGCCTGGGCAGAATGGGTGGAATCAGAGAGGAGGGGGGTATAGGAGGAGCCTAGTCAGATTGGGTGGGGTCAGACAGCAGAGGAGGGGCGTAGGAGGAGCCTAGTCAGATTGGGTGGGGTCAAATAGGAGGAGCCTGGGCAGAATGGGTGAGGTCAGAGAGGAGGGGCTTAGGAGGAGCCTGGGCAGAATGGGTGAAGTCAGAGAGGAGGATGTATAGGAGGAGCCTGGGCAGAATGGGTGGGGTCAGACAGCAGAGGAGGGGTTTAGGAGGAGCTTAGTCAGAATGGGTGGGGTCAGACAGCAGAGGAGGGGCTTAGGAGGAGCCTAGTCAGATTGGGGTCAAATAGGAGGGGTATAGGAGGAGCCTGGGCAGAATGGGTGGAGTCAGAGAGGAGGGTGTATAGGAGGAGCCTGGGCAGAATGGGTGGGGTCAGACAGCAGAGGAGGGGCTTAGGAGGAGCCTAGTCAGATTGGGTGAGGTCAGAGAGGAGGGGTATAGGAGGAGCCTGGGCAGAGGGGGTATAGGAGGAGCATAGTCAGATTGGGTGAGGTCAGAGAGGAGGGGTATAGGAGGAGCCTAGTCAGATTGGGTGGGGTCAGAGAGGAGGGGCTTAGGAGGAGCCTGGGCAGAAGGGTGGGGTCAGACAGCAGAGGAGGGACTTAGGAGGAGCCTCGTCAGATTGGGTGGGGTCAAATAGGAGGAGCCTGGGCAGAATGGGTGGGGTCAGACATCAGAGGAGGGGCTTAGGAGGAGCCTAGTCAGATTGGGTGGGGTCAGAGAGGAGGGGTATAGGAGGAGCCTGGGTAGAATGGGTGGGGTCAGACAGCAGAGGAGGGGCTTAGGAGGAGCCTAGTCAGATTGGGTGGGGTCAGAGAGGAGGGGTATAGGAGGAGCCTAGTCAGATTGGGTGAGGTCAGAGAGGAGGGGTATAGGAGGAGCCTGGGCAGAGGGGGTTTAGGAGGAGCCTAGTCATATTGGGTGGGGTCAGACAGCAGAGGAGGGGCTTAGGAGGAGCCTAGTCAGATTGGGTGGGGTCAGAGAGAAGGGGCTTAGGAGGAGTCTGGGCAGAATGGGTGGAGTCAGAGAGGAGGAGCTTAGGAGGAGCCTGGGCAGAATGGGTGGAGTCAGAGAGGAGGGTGTATAGGAGGAGCCTGGGCAGAATGGGTGGGGTCAGACAGCAGAGGAGGGGCTTAGGAGGAGCCTAGTCAGATTGGGGTCAAATAGGAGGGGTATAGGAGGAGCAGGAGGAGCCTGGTCAGAGGGGTATGGGAGGAGCCTGGGCAGAATGGGTGGAGTTAGAGAGGAGGGTGTATAGGAGGAGCCTGGGCAGAATGGGTGGGGTCAGACAGCAGAGGAGGGGTTTAGGAGGAGCCAAGTCAGATTGGGTGGGGTCAAATAGGAGGAGCCTGGGCAGAATGGGTGAGGTCAGAGAGGAGGGGTATAGGAGGAGCCTGGGCAGAATGGGTGGGGTCAGACAGCAGAGGAGGGGCTTAGGAGGAGCCTAGTCAGATTGGGTGAGGTCAGAGAGGAGGGGTATAGGAGGAGCCTGGGCAGAGGGGGTATGGGAGGAGCCTGGGCAGAATGGGTGGAGTTAGAGAGGAGGGTGTATAGGAGGAGCCTGGGCAGAATGGGTGGGGTCAGACAGCAGAGGAGGGGTTTAGGAGGAGCCAAGTCAGATTGGGTGGGGTCAAATAGGAGGAGCCTGGGCAGAATGGGTGAGGTCAGAGAGGAGGGGTATAGGAGGAGCCTGGGCAGAATGGGTGGGGTCAGACAGCAGAGGAGGGGCTTAGGAGGAGCCTAGTCAGATTGGGTGGGGTCAGAGAGGAGGGGCTTAGGAGGAGCCTGGGCAGAATGGGTGGGGTCAGACAGCAGAGGAGGGGCTTAGGAGGAGCCTAGTCAGATTGGGTGGGGTCAAATAGGAGGAGCCTGGGCAGAATGGGTGGGGTCAGACATCAGAGGAGGGGCTTAGGAGGAGCCTAGTCAGATTGGGTGTGGTCAGAGAGGAGGGGTATAGGAGGAGCCTGGGTAGAATGGGTGGGGTCAGACAGCAGAGGAGGGGCTTAGGAGGAGCCTAGTCAGATTGGGTGGGGTCAGAGAGGAGGGGTATAGGAGGAGCCTAGTCAGATTGGGTGAGGTCAGAGAGGAGGGGTATAGGAGGAGCCTGGGCAGAGGGGGTTTAGGAGGAGCCTAGTCATATTGGGTGGGGTCAGACAGCAGAGGAGGGGCTTAGGAGGAGCCTAGTCAGATTGGGTGGGGTCAGAGAGAAGGGGCTTAGGAGGAGTCTGGGCAGAATGGGTGGAGTCAGAGAGGAGGAGCTTAGGAGGAGCCTGGGCAGAATGGGTGGAGTCAGAGAGGAGGGTGTATAGGAGGAGTCTGGGCAGAATGGGTGGGGTCAGACAGCAGAGGAGGGGCTTAGGAGGAGCCTAGTCAGATTGGGGTCAAATAGGAGGGGTATAGGAGGAGCCTGGTCAGAGGGGTATGGGAGGAGCCTGGGCAGAATGGGTGGAGTTAGAGAGGAGGGTGTATAGGAGGAGCCTGGGCAGAATGGGTGGGGTCAGACAGCAGAGGAGGGGTTTAGGAGGAGCCAAGTCAGATTGGGTGGGGTCAAATAGGAGGAGCCTTGGCAGAATGGGTGAGGTCAGAGAGGAGGGGTATAGGAGGAGCCTGGGCAGAATGGGTGGGGTCAGACAGCAGAGGAGGGGTTTAGGAGGAGCCTAGTCAGATTGGGTGGGGTCAGAGAGGAGGGGCTGAGGAGGAGCCTGGGCAGAATGGGTGGAGTCAGACAGCAGAGGGGCTTAGGAGGAGCCAGGGCAGGTTGGGTGGGGTCAGACAGCAGAGGAGGGGCTTAGAAGGAGTCTGGGCAGAATGGGTGGAGTCAGAGAGGAGGGGGTATAGGAGGAGCCTGGGCAGAATGGGTGGGGTCAGACAGCAGAGGAGGGGCTTAGGAGGAGCCTAGTCAGATTTGGGTCAAATAGGAGGGGTATAGGCGGAGCCTGGGCAGAATGGGTGGGGTCAGAAGGGTATGGGAGGAGCCTGGGCAGAATGGGTGGAGTCAGAGAGGAGGGGGTATAGGAGGAGCCTAGTCAGATTGGGTGGGGTCAGAGAGCAGAGGAGGGGTTTAGCAGGAGCCTAGTCAGATTGGGTGTGGTCAAATAGGAGGAGTCTGGGCAGAATGGGTGGAGTCAGAGAGGAGGGGCTTAGGAGGAGCCTGGGCAGAATGGGTGGGTTCAGACAGCAGAGGAGGGGCTTAGGGGGAGCCTAGTCAGATTGGGTGGGGTCAGAGAGGAGGGGTATAGGAGGAGCCTGGGCAGAATGGGTGGGGTCAGAGAGGAGGGCCTTAGGAGGAGCCTAGTCAGATTGGGTGGGGTCAAATAGGAGGAGCCTGGGCAGAATGGGTGGGGTCAGACAGCAGAGGAGGGGCTTAGGGGGAGCCTGGGTAGAATGGGTGGGGTCAGAGGGGTATGGGAGGAGCCTGGGCAGAATGGGTGGAGTCAGAGAGTAGGGGGGTATAGGAGGAGCCTGGGCAGAATGGGTAGGGTCAGACAGCAGAGGAGGGGTTTAGGAGGAGCCAAGTCAGATTGGGTAGGGTCAAATAGGAGGGGTATAGGAGGAGCCTGGGTAGAATGGGTGGGGTCAGAGGGGTATGGGAGGAGCCTGGGCAGAATGGGTGGAATCAGAGAGGAGGGGGTATAGGAGGAGCCTAGTCAGATTGGGTGGGGTCAGACAGCAAAGGAGGGGCTTAGGAGGAGCCTAGTCAGATTGGGTGGGGTCAAATAGGAGGAGCCTGGGCAGAATGGGTGAGGTCAGAGAGGAGGGGCTTAGGAGGAGTCTGGGCAGAATGGGTGGAGTCAGAGAGGAGGAGCTTAGGAGGAGCCTGGGCAGAATGGGTGGAGTCAGAGAGGAGGGTGTATAGTGGAGCCTGGGCAGAATGGGTGGGGTCAGACAGCAGAGGAGGGGTTTAGGAGGAGCTTAGTCAGAATGGGTGGGGTCAGACAGCAGAGGAGGGGTTTAGGAGGAGCTTAGTCAGAATGGGTGGGGTCAGACAGCAGAGGAGGGGCTTAGGAGGAGCCTAGTCAGATTGGGGTCAAATAGGAGGGGTATAGGAGGAGCCTGGGCAGAATGTGTGGAGTCAGAGAGGAGGGTGTAAAGGAGGAGCCTGGGCAGAATGGGTGGGGTCAGACAGCAGAGGAGGGGCTTAGGAGGAGCCTAGTCAGATTGGGTGAGGTCAGAGAGGAGGGGTATAGGAGGAGCCTGGGCAGAGGGGGTATAGGAGGAGCATAGGCAGATTGGGTGAGGTCAGAGAGGAGGGGTATAGGAGGAGCCTAGTCAGATTGGGTGGGGTCAGAGAGGAGGGGCTTAGGAGGAGCCTGGGCAGAATGGGTGGGGTCAGACAGCAGAGGAGGGGCTTAGGAGGAGCCTAGTCAGATTGGGTGGGGTCAAATAGGAGGAGCCTGGGCAGAATGGGTGGGGTCAGACATCAGAGGAGGGGCTTAGGAGGAGCCTAGTCAGATTGGGTGGGGTCAGAGAGGAGGGGTATAGGAGGAGCCTGGGTAGAATGGGTGGGGTCAGACAGCAGAGGAGGGGCTTAGGAGGAGCCTAGTCAGATTGGGTGGGGTCAGAGAGGAGGGGTATAGGAGGAGCCTAGTCAGATTGGGTGAGGTCAGAGAGGAGGGGTATAGGAGGAGCCTGGGCAGAGGGGGTTTAGAAGGAGCCTAGTCATATTGGGTGGGGTCAGACAGCAGAGGAGGGGCTTAGGAGGAGCCTAGTCAGATTGGGTGGGGTCAGAGAGAAGGGGCTTAGGAGGAGTCTGGGCAGAATGGGTGGAGTCAGAGAGGAGGAGCTTAGGAGGAGCCTGGGCAGAATGGGTGGGGTCAGACAGCAGAGGAGGGGCTTAGGAGGAGCCTAGTCAGATTGGGTGAGGTCAGAGAGGAGGGGTATAGGAGGAGCCTGGGCAGAGGGGGTATGGGAGGAGCCTGGGCAGAATGGGTGGAGTTAGAGAGGAGGGTGTATAGGAGGAGCCTGGGCAGAATGGGTGGGGGTCAGACAGCAGAGGAGGGGTTTAGGAGGAGCCAAGTCAGATTTGGTGGGGTCAAATAGGAGGAGCCTGGGCAGAATGGGTGAGGTCAGAGAGGAGGGGTATAGGAGGAGCCTGGGCAGAATGGGTGGGGTCAGACAGCAGAGGAGGGGCTTAGGAGGAGCCTAGTCAGATTGGGTGGGGTCAGAGAGGAGGGGCTTAGGAGGAGCCTGGGCAGAATGGGTGGGGTCAGACAGCAGAGGAGGGGCTTAGGAGGAGCCTAGTCAGATTGGGTGGGGTCAAATAGGAGGAGCCTGGGCAGAATGGGTGGGGTCAGACATCAGAGGAGGGGCTTAGGAGGAGCCTAGTCAGATTGGGTGGGGTCAGAGAGGAGGGGTATAGGAGGAGCCTGGGTAGAATGGGTGGGGTCAGACAGCAGAGGAGGGGCTTAGGAGGAGCCTAGTCAGATTGGGTGGGGTCAGAGAGGAGGGGTATAGGAGGAGCCTAGTCAGATTGGGTGAGGTCAGAGAGGAGGGGTATAGGAGGAGCCTGGGCAGAGGGGGTTTAGGAGGAGCCTAGTCATATTGGGTGGGGTCAGACAGCAGAGGAGGGGCTTAGGAGGAGCCTAGTCAGATTGGGTGGGGTCAGAGAGAAGGGGCTTAGGAGGAGTCTGGGCAGAATGGGTGGAGTCAGAGAGGAGGAGCTTAGGAGGAGCCTGGGCAGAATGGGTGGTGTCAGAGAGGAGGGTGTATAGGAGGAGCCTGGGCAGAATGGGTGGGGTCAGACAGCAGAGGAGGGGCTTAGGAGGAGCCTAGTCAGATTGGGGTCAAATAGGAGGGGTATAGGAGGAGCCTGGTCAGAGGGGTATGGGAGGAGCCTGGGCAGAATGGGTGGAGTTAGAGAGGAGGGTGTATAGGAGGAGCCTGGGCAGAATGGGTGGGGTCAGACAGCAGAGGAGGGGTTTAGGAGGAGCCAAGTCAGATTGGGTGGGGTCAAATAGGAGGAGCCTGGGCAGAATGGGTGAGGTCAGAGAGGAGGGGTATAGGAGGAGCCTGGGCAGAATGGGTGGGGTCAGACAGCAGAGGAGGGGTTTAGGAGGAGCCTAGTCAGATTGGGTGGGGTCAGAGAGGAGGGGGTATAGGAGGAGCCTAGTCAGATTGGGTGAGGTCAGAGAGGAGGGGCTGAGGAGGAGCCTGGGCAGAATGGGTGGAGTCAGACAGCAGAGGGGCTTAGGAGGAGCCAGGGCAGGTTGGGTGGGGTCAGACAGCAGAGGAGGGGCTTAGAAGGAGTCTGGGCAGAATGGGTGGAGTCAGAGAGGAGGGGGTATAGGAGGAGCCTGGGCAGAATGGGTGGGGTCAGACAGCAGAGGAGGGGCTTAGGAGGAGCCTAGTCAGATTTGGGTCAAATAGGAGGGGTATAGGCGGAGCCTGGGCAGAATGGGTGGGGTCAGAAGGGTATGGGAGGAGCCTGGGCAGAATGGGTGGAGTCAGAGAGGAGAGGAGGGGTTTAGGAGGAGCCTAGTCAGATTGGGTGTGGTCAAATAGGAGGAGTCTGGGCAGAATGGGTGGAGTCAGAGAGGAGGGGCTTAGGAGGAGCCTCGGCAGAATGGGTGGAGTCAGAGAGGAGGGTGTATAGGAGGAGCCTGGGCAGAATGGGTGGGTTCAGACAGCAGAGGAGGGGCTTAGGGGGAGCCTAGTCAGATTGGGTGGGGTCAGAGAGGAGGGGTATAGGAGGAGCCTGGGCAGAATATGTGGGGTCAGAAAGGAGGGCCTTAGGAGGAGCCTAGTCAGATTGGGTGGGGTCAAATAGGAGGAGCCTGGGCAGAATGGGTGGGGTCAGACAGCAGAGGAGGGGCTTAGGGGGAGCCTGGGCAGAATGGGTGGGGTCAGTGGGGTATGGGAGGAGCCTGGGCAGAATGGGTGGAGTCAGAGAGTAGGGGGGTATAGGAGGAGCCTGGGCAGAATGGGTAGGGTCAGACAGCAGAGGAGGGGTTTAGGAGGAGCCAAGTCAGATTGGGTAGGGTCAAATAGGAGGGGTATAGGAGGAGCCTGGGTAGAATGGGTGGGGTCAGAGGGGTATGGGAGGAGCCTGGGCAGAATGGGTGGAATCAGAGAGGAGGGGGTATAGGAGGAGCCTAGTCAGATTGGGTGGGGTCAGACAGCAGAGGAGGGGCTTAGGAGGAGCCTAGTCAGATTGGGTGGGGTCAAATAGGAGGAGCCTGGGCAGAATGGGTGAGGTCAGAGAGGAGGGGCTTAGGAGGAGTCTGGGCAGAATGGGTGGAGTCAGAGAGGAGGAGCTTAGGAGGAGCCTGGGCAGAATGGGTGGAGTCAGAGAGGAGGGTGTATAGTGGAGCCTGGGCAGAATGGGTGGGGTCAGACAGCAGAGGGGGGGTTTAGGAGGAGCTTAGTCAGAATGGGTGGGGTCAGACAGCAGAGGAGGGGCTTAGGAGGAGCCTAGTCAGATTGGGTGGGGTCAAATAGGAGGAGCCTGGGCAGAATGGGTGGGGTCAGACAGCAGAGGAGGGGTTTAGGAGGAGCTTAGTCAGATTGGGTGGGGTCAAATAGGAGGGGTATAGGAGGAGCCTGGGTAGAATGGGTGGGGTCAGAGGGGTATGGGAGGAGCCTGGGCAGAATGGGTGGAATCAGAGAGGAGGGGGTATAGGAGGAGCCTAGTCAGATTGGGTGGGGAGGGGCTTAGGAGGAGCCTAGTCAGATTGGGTGGGGTCAAATAGGAGGAGCCTGGGCAGAATGGGTGGGGTCAGACAGCAGAGGAGGGGTTTAGGAGGAGCTTAGTCAGATTGGGTGGGGTCAAATAGGAGGGGTATAGGAGGAGCCTGGGTAGAATGGGTGGGGTCAGAGGGGTATGGGAGGAGCCTGGGCAGAATGGGTGGAATCAGAGAGGAGGGGGTATAGGAGGAGCCTAGTCAGATTGGGTGGGGTCAGACAGCAGAGGAGGGGCTTAGGAGGAGCCTAGTCAGATTGGGTGGGGTCAAATAGGAGGAGCCTAGGCAGAATGGGTGAGGTCAGAGAGGAGGGGCTTAGGAGGAGTCTGGGCAGAATGGGTGGAGTCAGAGAGGAGGAGCTTAGGAGGAGCCTGGGCAGAATGGGTGGAGTCAGAGAGGAGGGTGTATGGTGGAGCCTGGGCAGAATGGGTGGGGTCAGACAGCAGAGGAGGGGTTTAGGAGGAGCTTAGTCAGAATGGGTGGGGTCAGACAGCAGAGGAGGGGCTTAGGAGGAGCCTAGTCAGATTGGGTGAGGTCAGAGAGGAGGGGTATAGGAGGAGCCTGGGCAGAGGGGGTATAGGAGGAGCCTAGTCAGATTGGGTGAGGTCAGAGAGGAGGGGTATAGGAGGAGCCTAGTCAGATTGGGTGGGGTCAGAGAGGAGGGGCTTAGGAGGAGCCTGGGCAGATTGGGTGGGGTCAAATAGGAGGAGCCTGGGCAGAATGGGTGAGGTCAGAGAGGAGGGGTATAGGAGGAGCCTGGGCAGAGGGGGTAAAGGAGGAGCCTAGTCAGATTGGGTGGGGTCAAATAGGAGGAGCCTGGGCAGAATGGGTGGGGTCAGACAGCAGAGGAGGGGCTTAGGAGGAGCCTAGTCAGATTGGGTGGGGTCAGAGAGGAGGAGTATAGGAGGAGCCTGGGCAGGTTGGGTGGGGTCAGACAGCAGAGGAGGGGCTTAGGAGGAGCCTAGTCAGATTAGGTGAGGTCAGAGAGGAGGGGTATAGGAGGAGCCTGGGCAGAGGGGGTTTAGGAGGAGCCTGGGCAGAGGGGGTTTAGGAGGAGCCTAGTCAGATTGGGTGAGATCAGAGAGGAGGGGCTTAGGAGGAGTCTGGGCAGAATGGGGGGAGTCAGAGAGGAGGAGCTTAGGAGGAGCCTGGACAGAATGGGTGGAGTCAGAGAGGAGGGTGTATAGGAGGAGCCTGGGCAGAATGGGTGGGGTCAGACAGCAGAGGAGGGGCTTAGGAGGAGCCTAGTCAGATTGGGGTCAAATAGGAGGGGTATAGGAGGAGCCTGGGCAGAATGGGTGGAATCAGAGAGGAGGGTGTATAGGAGGAGCCTGGGCAGAATGGGTGGGGTCAGACAGCAGAGGAGGGGTTTAGGAGGAGCCAAGTCAGATTGGGTGGGGTCAAATAGGAGGAGCCTGGGCAGAATGGGTGAGGTCAGAGAGGAGGGGTATAGGAGGAGCCTGGGCAGAATGGGTGGGGTCAGACAGCAGAGGAGGGGTTTAGGAGGAGCCTAGTCAGATTGGGTGGGGTCAGAGAGGAGGGGGTATAGGAGGAGCTTAGTCAGAATGGGTGGGGTCAGACAGCAGAGGAGGGGCTTAGGAGGAGCCTAGTCAGATTGGGGTCAAATAGGAGGGGTATAGGAGGAGCCTGGGCAGAATGGGTGGGGTCAGAGGGGTATGGGAGGAGCCTGGGCAGAATGGGTGGAGTCAGAGAGGAGGGGGTATGGGAGGAGCCTAGTCAGATTGGGTGGGGTCAGAGAGGAGGGGTATAGGAGGAGCCTGGGCAGAATGGGTGGGGTCAGAGAGGAGGGCCTTAGGGGGAGCCTAGTCAGATTGGGTGGAGTCAAATAGGAGGAGCCTGGGCAGAATGGGTGGGGTCAGACAGCAGAGGAGCGGTTTAGGAGGAGCCAAGTCAGATTGGGTGGGGTCAAATAGGAGGGGTATAGGAGAAGCCTGGTCAGAGGGGTATGGGAGGAGCCTGGGCAGAATGGGTGGAGTCAGAGAGGAGGGGTATAGGAGGAGCCTAGTCAGATTGGGCGGGGTCAAAGAGGAGGGGCTTAGGAGGAGCCTGGGCAGAATGGGTGGGGTCAGACAGCAGAGGAGGGGCTTAGGAGGAGCCTAGTCAGATTGGGTGGGGTCAAATAGGAGGGGTATAGGAGGAGCCTGGTCAGAGGGGTATGGGAGGAGCCTGGGCAGAATGGGTGGAGTCAGAGAGGAGGGGCTTAGGAGGAGCCTGGGCAGAATGGGTGGGGTCAGACAGCAGAGGAGGGGTTTAGGAGGAGCCTAGTCAGATTGGGTGAGGTCAGAGAGGAGGGTGTATAGGAGGAGCCTGGGCAGAATGGGTGGGGTCAGACAGCAGAGGAGGGGTTTAGGAGGAGCCTAGTCAGATTGGGTGAGGTCAGAGAGGAGGAGTCTGGGTGGAGTCAGAGAGGAGGGTGTATAGGAGGAGTCTGGGTGGAGTCAGAGAGGAGGGTGTATAGGAGGAGCCTGGGCAGAATGAGTGGGGTCAGACAGCAGAGGAGGGGCTTAGGGGGAGCCTAGTCAGATTGGGTGGGGTCAAATAGGAGGAGCCTGGGCAGAATGGGTGGAGTCAGACAGCAGAGGAGGGGCTTAGGGGGAGCCTGGGCAGAATGGGTGGGGTCAGAGGGGTATGGGAGGAGCCTGGGCAGAATGGGTGGAGTCAGAGAGGAGTGGGTGTAGGAGGAGCCTGGGCAGAATGGGTGGGGTCAGACAGCAGAGGAGGGGTTTAGGAGGAGCCTGGGTAGAATGGGTGGGGTCAGAGGGGTATGGGAGGAGCATGGGCAGAATGAGTGGAATCAGAGAGGAGGGGGTATAGGAGGAGCCTAGTCAGATTGGGTGGGGTCAAATAGGAGGGGTATAGGAGGAGCCTGGGCAGAGGGGGAATAGGAGGAGCCTAGTCAGATTGGGTGGGGTCAGAGAGGAGGGGCTTAGGAGGAGTCTGGGCAGAATGGGTGGAGTCAGAGAGGAGGAGCTTAGGAGGAGCCTGGGCAGAATGGATGGGGTCAGACAGCAGAGGAGGGGCTTCGGAGGAGCCTAGTCAGATTGGGTGAGGTCAGAGAGGAGGGGTATAGGAGGAGCCTGGGCAGAGGGGGAATAGGAGGAGCCTAGTCAGATTGGGTGGGGTCAGAGAGGAGGGGTATAGGAGGAGCCTGGGCAGAATGGGTGGGGTCAGACAGCAGAGGAGGGGCTTAGGAGGAGCCTAGTCAGATTGGGTGGGGTCAAATAGGAGGAGCCTGGGCAGAATGGGTGAGGTCAGAGAGGAGGGGTATAGGAGGAGCCTGGGCAGAGGGGGTAAAGGAGGAGCCTAGTCAGATTGGGTGGGGTCAAATAGGAGGAGCCTGGGCAGAATGGGTGGGGTCAAATAGGAGGAGCCTGGGCAGAATGGGTGGGGTCAGACATCAGAGGAGGGGCTTAGGAGGAGCCTAGTCAGAGAGGAGGGGGTATAGGAGGAGCCTAGTCAGATTGTGTGGGGTCAGACAACAGAGGAGGGGCTTAGGAGGAGCCTAGTCAGATTGGGTGAGGTCAGAGAGGAGGGGTATAGGAGGAGCCTGGGCAGAGGGGGTTTAGGAGGAGCCTAGTCAGATTGGGTGGGGTCAGAGAGGAGGGGGTTTAGGAGGAGCCTAGTCAGATTGGGTGGGGTCAGAGAGGAGGGGGTATAGGAGGAGCCTAGTCAGATTGGGTGGGGTCAGAGAGCAGAGGAGGGGTTTAGGAGGAGCCTAGTCAGATTGGGTGTGGTCAGAGAGGAGGAGTATAGGAGGAGCCTGGGCAGGTTGGGTGGGGTCAGACAGCAGAGGAGGGGCTTAGGAGGAGCCTAGTCAGATTAGGTGAGGTCAGAGAGGAGGGGTATAGGAGGAGCCTGGGCAGAGGGGGTTTAGGAGGAGCCTAGTCAGATTGGGTGAGATCAGAGAGGAGGGGCTTAGGAGGAGTCTGGGCAGAATGGGGGAGTCAGAGAGGAGGAGCTTAGGAGGAGCCTGGACAGAATGGGTGGAGTCAGAGAGGAGGGTGTATAGGAGGAGCCTGGGCAGAATGGGTGGGGTCAGACAGCAGAGGAGGGGCTTAGGAGGAGCCTAGTCAGATTGGGGTCAAATAGGAGGGGTATAGGAGGAGCCTGGGCAGAATGGGTGGAATCAGAGAGGAGGGTGTATAGGAGGAGCCTGGGCAGAATGGGTGGGGTCAGACAGCAGAGGAGGGGTTTAGGAGGAGCCAAGTCAGATTGGGTGGGGTCAAATAGGAGGAGCCTGGGCAGAATGGGTGAGGTCAGAGAGGAGGGGTATAGGAGGAGCCTGGGCAGAATGGGTGGGGTCAGACAGCAGAGGAGGGGTTTAGGAGGAGCCTAGTCAGATTGGGTGGGGTCAGAGTGGAGGGGGTATAGGAGGAGCTTAGTCAGAATGGGTGGGGTCAGACAGCAGAGGAGGGGCTTAGGAGGAGCCTAGTCAGATTGGGGTCAAATAGGAGGGGTATAGGAGGAGCCTGGGCAGAATGGGTGGGGTCAGAGGGGTATGGGAGGAGCCTGGGCAGAATGGGTGGAGTCAGAGAGGAGGGGGTATAGGAGGAGCCTAGTCAGATTGGGTGGGGTCAGAGAGCAGAGGAGGGGTTTAGGAGGAGCCTAGTCAGATTGGGTGTGGTCAAATAGGAGGAGCCTGGGCAGAATGGGTGGAGTCAGAGGGCCTAGGAAGGGGTCATAGATGGAGGAGGATCCTGACTTATGGTGGGGAACTGCAAAAACTTTTTTAATGCACCCCCCTATACTTTCTGATTTCTGTTGGGAGGGGGCAGTTGGGGAGCAGTATTAAAAGGTGCTTAGGCGCAACGTGAAGAGCGATGAGGTGCACAGAATGGCATGCCTTCCAGGTACTTTGGGGGGGGGGGGGGCTACCATTATTTTTTATTGCTCTGATCCTCCCTCATGGGGTGTACCCCAAATGGTTAGGGGCAACGGGGGAGGGGGGGTGGCAAAAAGCTGTTTGACAGTTTCTGTTACCAACAGGGGTCACCATACGATTCTGCTGCAGTTATGGTATTGAAAGGTACAACAAGGAGCATGTGGATGTATTTTTGCAGGTGGGGTGCCCCAAAATTTTACTGCCAGCAGCAGCAGCCCCCCTCCTCCCCACCCAGCAGATTGGTATAGGTACCTTTAGGACATTTCTGTTGAAAAAAGAGGCTATAGCGAATCGTGCTATGAAATCCTAGAGCACTAACATTTGCTAAATAAAGGTGGCATCGGAGCATACGAATGAGGCAGAGAGAGGCTACTGTTGCCAATTGGTTTGGTGGGTCATAGTGAATAACCTCGGCATGCAAATAGGCAGTGTGAGGATTGGCAGTGTCTGTAGAGAATTTTGGCATGCTCTTCAGCTTATTTTTTCCTCCTTACGTTGGCTATGAACTACAGAGGAAAGGCCCGGCCTTACTGTTGGACAAAACATGTATTTATGATTTTAAGAAGTGTAGTCTGACTGTACTGAGAGGGGCTGTACAGTACGGTAAATGCCTGTATACCCCTGCAATGTGCATCCAACTGTCACTTGAGATTCAATAGCGAACGAAGCAGCTGGGTTACTGACTGAATGTAAATGGAAGGCACATAGCAAGGGTGTTTGTGGTCACTCAAATGATTGAAACCTGGTTGATGCACTACCAAAGCTGGGGTTCCAGGAGGGAACTTTTGAGGGGCATTGAGATGGTGGTGCCCAGAGGTCAAAATACGTTTCAGAGACAGAGAGGTACTGCGGTCCTGGTCCCACATTGGGGGTAGTCAAAAGTCCTGCTAAAGATTTCTGTCCAACTGTTACCACGTTTTGTGCAGCCTGGCTCCCTCTGTAACGATTCCCCAGTGTCTTTCGATCCTACAGATGACTGTCGCAAACTTCCCAAATTTTTTCTTGGCCTCATACCCCCAAAGGAGTGCCTGACATTTGCCAGCCTAACGATACTCACATTCTGGGAAAAACCTCACTAACCATGCATATTTATGCACCACACATGGCAAATCCTTGCAATTGCAGAACATCATATCGCACTTGTCATCTTTGAGGTGCTGTAAGTATTTGGATTTGAGGGAAATATTCATCCTTGCTTGCTCTCCCACCTGAAGTCTATGGTGCTGCTGTTCCTTTCTCACATGTCCCTACAAAGAGACAAGTGACACACAGACTCAATCACTCAGCAAACATATATGCTTTGACGCTTTCATCTTGCTGTTTACCTTCCAAATGTTCCCCCTTCACCACAAATACAGGTCAGCCATTCCTCATCCCCTCAGTCATCGTAGTCCTTCACTCCTTAGGCCCTGCAAGACAAAAATGAACAAGAATCATGTCAACAAGCAGAAGAAAAGCCTCAGTGTGCTCTTTTGTTCATACTGCTGCCCACTAGTAACACTTCATGGCCACTGCAGCTTAAGAATGGGACTGAGAAGAGGGCTCTCCTATGCAAATAATGTCCTCCCATGCATACTTTCTTCTGAGACGGTCGGCGGCTTGTGCCGTGATACTGCCTCCAACATATGGTCTTTAACCAAATTTTAAAAAAGCCCACCTGCCTTAGACGAAGGATTTTGCCACTCGAAGGAAGCACATGGGGACATCACCATCATTTAGCAGGGTCCTAAATTGCCTGCTGTCCGCCTGTATACAGAACAAGGCCGTTCGTGGCCGTTCGTGAGCGTTCTTCAAAGGAAGGAGGTGGGTGAATAAATCCAAGATGCCAGTGCAGCCCAGCCCGGCACAGCGCACTGCTGTGGAGGTCCACTCCTTCACATCCTGCAGCAGGCATGATGCAGATCTACTAGAGCAAAGGCTTGACTCTGCTTTTGTCTGTCTCTTAAAGGAAACAATCTTTCCAACTTCTTATTGCACCTAATAAATGGACTCTAGCTAGCCTCAAACTCGACCCATCATTTCATTAGCCAGAGCTCATACTTGACCTTTATTTCTATCCAAGCTCACTGGCACCAAACCCCTGATTTGAGTGAGTGTCTCACACTAAAATGAAAAATCACCATCAACCAACCTATTTTACAATAAGTGTAGCACCATCCTCGCATTCTTGTGCTCAGTTATAACCCCCAATACCACAATTGCACTCTGCAATTCACCAAACTTAAAGGACAAAGAATGAAGACATTGATAATGGAAGATAAGGCCTTGTTCCTAGCACCTACTTGAGAAATAGGGCGGTTGGTAGAAGGTCATGAGAGAAAACATATGAAATGTTGGGAGACACCTACTAAAAAAACACTAGCAAAAAAAAAAAAAATCACTGTTTGCAAATTTCCCACCTTGGGATACTTCTACAGCACTGGCAGGATTCGAACCCTGGCCTGTGAGGGCTGTCCCCACCTAAGGTACAAGGCTTACCTTTGAGCTATAGCTCCTTGGTGGTGTGGGGGATTGCAGTAGTAACTATAAGCAACATACAGGCCTTGGTGTCCTTTCCTGTGGCTTCCATTGCACATTAAATGGATGACCATGACATACGGACAATTTGATAGGCTACTTACATGGAAACCAGAAAAACACTTAGCAAAAAAAAAAAAGAAAATCATTGTTTGAAAATTTCCCACCTTGGGATACTTCTACAGCACTGGCAGGATTCGAACCCTGGCCTGTGAGGGCTGTCACCACCAAAGGTACAAGCCTTACCTTTGAGCTATAGCTCCTTGGTGGTCTAGAGGATTGCAGTAGTAACTATAAGCAACATACAGGCCTTGGTGTCCTTCCCTGTAGCTTCCATTGCACATTAAAAGGATGACCATGACATAAGGACAATTTGATAGGCTACTTACATGGAAACCAGTGTGGTCCAGTGGGTAAGTTCCTGCCTTCCATCCAGGCATCCAGGGTTCAAATCCCGGGTTCGGCACCAGGTAAGTAAATTGGTAAGTAAAATGTGTCTGTGTGGTTGTGTAAGAGTGGAATCATGCCTAGCAAAAGAGGGATTGCAGATTGGTCGGTAAGTAAAATAGGTGTGGAAAGAAAGGTGAAAGAGAACGGGTGTTGTCTGACCCTGGGCATGTTGGGTGGGGTCAGAGAGGAGGGGGTATAGAAGGAGCCTGGGCAGAATGGGTGGGGTCAGACAGCAGAGGAGGGGCTTAGGAGGAGCCTACTCAGAGAGGAGGGGTATAGGAGGAGTCAGGGCAGAATGGGTGGAGTCAGAGAGGAGGGGCTTAGGAGGAGTCTGGGTAGAATGGGTGGAGTCAGAGAGGAGTGGGTATAAGAGGAGCCTGGGCAGAATGGGTGGGGTCAGACAGCAGAGGATGGGTTTAGGAGGAGCCAAGTCACATTGGGTGGGGTCAAATAGGAGGGGTATAGGAGGAGCCTGGGTGGGGTCAGAGGGATATGGGAGGAGCCTAGTCAGATTGGGTGGGGTCAGACAGCAGAGGAGGGGCTTGGGGGGAGCCTAGTCAGATTGGGTGGGGTCAGAGAGGAGGGCCTTAGGGGGAGCCTAGTCAGATTGGGTGGAGTCAAATAGGAGGGGTATAGGAGGAGCCTGGGCAGAATGGGTGGGGTCAGACAGCAGAGGAGGGGTTTAGGAGAAGCCTAGTCAGATTGGGTGGGTCAAATAGGAGGGGTATAGGAGGAGCCTGGGCAGAGGGGGAATAGGAGGAGCCTGGGCAGAGGGGGGATAAGAGGAGCCTAGTCAGATTGGGTGGGGTCAGAGAGGAGGGGCTTAGGTGGAGTCAGAGAGGAGGAGCTTAGGAGGAGCCTGGGCAAAATGGGTGGAGTCAGAGAGGAGGGTGTATAGGAGGAGCCTGGGCAGAATGGGTGGGGTCAGACAGGGGCTTCGGAGGAGCCTAGTCAGATTGGGTGAGGTCAGAGAGGAGGGGTATAGGAGGAGCCTGGGCAGAGGGGGAATAGGAGGAGCCTAGTCAGATTGGGTGGGGTCAGAGAGGAGGGGTATAGGAGGAGCCTGGGCAGAATGGGTGGGGTCAGACAGCAGAGGAGGGGCTTAGGAGGAGCCTAGTCAGATTGGGTGGGGTCAAATAGGAGGAGCCTGGGCAGAATGGGTGAGGTCAGAGAGGAGGGGTATAGGAGGAGCCTGGGCAGAGGGGGTAAAGGAGGAGCCTAGTCAGATTGGGTGGGGTCAAATAGGAGGAGCCTGGGCAGAATGGGTGGGGTCGGACAGCAGAGGAGGGGCTTAGGAGGAGCCTAGTCAGATTGGGTGGGGTCAAATAGGAGGAGCCTGGGCAGAATGGGTGAGGTCAGAGAGGAGGGGTATAGGAGGAGCCTGGGCAGAGGGGGAATAGGAGGAGCCTAGTCAGATTGGGTGGGGTCAGAGAGGAGGGGTATAGGAGGAGCCTGGGCAGAATGGGTGGGGTCAGACAGCAGAGGAGGGGCTTAGGAGGAGCCTAGTCAGATTGGGTGGGGTCAAATAGGAGGAGCCTGGGCAGAATGGGTGAGGTCAGAGAGGAGGGGTATAGGAGGAGCCTGGGCAGAGGGGGTAAAGGAGGAGCCTAGTCAGATTGGGTGGGGTCAAATAGGAGGAGCCTGGGCAGAATGGGTGGGGTCGGACAGCAGAGGAGGGGCTTAGGAGGAGCCTAGTCAGATTGGGTGGGGTCAAATAGGAGGAGCCTGGGCAGAATGGGTGAGGTCAGAGAGGAGGGGTATAGGAGGAGCCTGGGCAGAGGGGGTAAAGGAGGAGCCTAGTCAGATTGGGTGGGGTCAAATAGGAGGAGCCTGGGCAGAATGGGTGGGGTCAAATAGGAGGAGCCTGGGCAGAATGGGTGGGGTCAGACATCAGAGGAGGGGCTTAGGAGGAGCCTAGTCAGATTGGGTGGGGTCAGAGAGGAGGGGGTATAGGAGGAGCCTAGTCAGATTGTGTGGGGTCAGACAGCAGAGGAGGGGCTTAGGAGGAGACTAGTCAGATTGGGTGGGGTCAGAGAGGAGGGGTATAGGAGGAGCCTAGTCAGATTGGGTGAGGTCAGAGAGGAGGGGTATAGGAGGAGCCTGGGCAGAGGGGGTTTAGGAGGAGCCTAGTCAGATTGGGTGGGGTCAGAGAGCAGAGGAGGGGTTTAGGAGGAGCCTAGTCAGATTGGGTGTGGTCAGAGAGGAGGAGTATAGGAGGAGCCTGGGCAGAATGGGTGGGGTCGGACAGCAGAGGAGGGGCTTAGGAGGAGCCTAGTCAGATTGGGTGGGGTCAAATAGGAGGAGCCTGGGCAGAATGGATGAGGTCAGAGAGGAGGGGTATAGGAGGAGCCTGGGCAGAGGGGGTAAAGGAGGAGCCTAGTCAGATTGGGTGGGGTCAAATAGGAGGAGCCTGGGCAGAATGGGTGGGGTCAGACATCAGAGGAGGGGCTTAGGAGGAGCCTAGTCAGATTGGGTGGGGTCAGAGAGGAGGGGGTATAGGAGGAGCCTAGTCAGATTGGGTGGGGTCAGAGAGGAGGGGTATAGGAGGAGCCTGGGCAGAGGGGGTTTAGGAGGAGCCTGGGCAGAGGGGGTTTAGGAGGAGCCTAGTCAGATTGGGTGAGATCAGAGAGGAGGGGCTTAGGAGGAGTCTGGGCAGAATGGGGGGAGTCAGAGAGGATGAGCTTAGGAGGAGCCTGGACAGAATGGGTGGAGTCAGAGAGGAGGGTGTATAGGAGGAGCCTGGGCAGAATGGGTGGGGTCAGACATCAGAGGAGGGGCTTAGGAGGAGCCTAGTCAGATTGGGTGGGGTCAGAGAGGAGGGGGTATAGGAGGAGCCTAGTCAGATTGTGTGGGGTCAGACAGCAGAGGAGGGGCTTAGGAGGAGACTAGTCAGATTGGGTGGGGTCAGAGAGGAGGGGTATAGGAGGAGCCTAGTCAGATTGGGTGAGGTCAGAGAGGAGGGGTATAGGAGGAGCCTGGGCAGAGGGGGTTTAGGAGGAGCCTAGTCAGATTGGGTGGGGTCAGAGAGCAGAGGAGGGGTTTAGGAGGAGCCTAGTCAGATTGGGTGTGGTCAGAGAGGAGGAGTATAGGAGGAGCCTGGGCAGAATGGGTGGGGTCGGACAGCAGAGGAGGGGCTTAGGAGGAGCCTAGTCAGATTGGGTGGGGTCAAATAGGAGGAGCCTGGGCAGAATGGGTGAGGTCAGAGAGGAGGGGTATAGGAGGAGCCTGGGCAGAGGGGGTAAAGGAGGAGCCTAGTCAGATTGGGTGGGGTCAAATAGGAGGAGCCTGGGCAGAATGGGTGGGGTCAGACATCAGAGGAGGGGCTTAGGAGGAGCCTAGTCAGATTGGGTGGGGTCAGAGAGGAGGGGGTATAGGAGGAGCCTAGTCAGATTGGGTGGGGTCAGAGAGGAGGGGGTTTAGGAGGAGCCTGGGCAGAGGGGGTTTAGGAGGAGCCTAGTCAGATTGGGTGAGATCAGAGAGGAGGGGGTTAGGAGGAGTCTGGGCAGAATGGGGGGAGTCAGAGAGGAGGGGTATAGGAGGAGCCTGGGCAGAGGGGGTAAAGGAGGAGCCTAGTCAGATTGGGTGGGGTCAAATAGGAGGAGCCTGGGCAGAATGGGTGGGGTCAGACAGCAGAGGAGGGGCTTAGGAGGAGCCTAGTCAGATTGGGGTCAAATAGGAGGGGTATAGGAGGAGCCTGGGCAGAATGGGTGGAATCAGAGAGGAGGGTGTATAGGAGGAGCCTGGGCAGAATGGGTGGGGTCAGACAGCAGAGGAGGGGTTTAGGAGGAGCCAAGTCAGATTGGGTGGGGTCAAATAGGAGGAGCCTGGGCAGAATGGGTGAGGTCAGAGAGGAGGGGTATAGGAGGAGCCTGGGCAGAATGGGTGGGGTCAGACAGCAGAGGAGGGGCTTAGGAGGAGCCTAGTCAGATTGGGGTCAAATAGGAGGGGTATAGGAGGAGCCTGGGCAGAATGGGTGGAATCAGAGAGGAGGGTGTATAGGAGGAGCCTGGGCAGAATGGGTGGGGTCAGACAGCACAGGAGGGGTTTAGGAGGAGCCAAGTCAGATTGGGTGGGGTCAAATAGGAGGAGCCTGGGCAGAATGGGTGAGGTCAGAGAGGAGGGGTATAGGAGGAGCCTGGGCAGAATGGGTGGGGTCAGACAGCAGAGGAGGGGTTTAGGAGGAGCCTAGTCAGATTGGGTGGGGTCAGAGAGGAGGGGGTATAGGAGGAGCTTAGTCAGAATGGGTGGGGTCAGACAGCAGAGGAGGGGCTTAGGAGGAGCCTAGTCAGATTGGGGTCAAATAGGAGGGGTATAGGAGGAGCCTGGGCAGAATGGGTGGGGTCAGAGGGGTATGGGAGGAGCCTGGGCAGAATGGGTGGAGTCAGAGAGGAGGGGGTATAGGAGGAGCCTAGTCAGATTGGGTGGGGTCAGAGAGCAGAGGAGGGGTTTAGGAGGAGCCTAGTCAGATTGGGTGTTGTCAAATAGGAGGAGCCTGGGCAGAATGGGTGGAGTCAGAGGGCCTAGGAAGGGGTCATAGATGGAGGAGGATCCTGACTTATGGTGGGGAACTGCAAAAACTTTTTTAATGCACCCCCCTATACTTTCTGATTTCTGTTGGGAGGGGGCAGTTGGGGAGCAGTAATAAAAGGTGCTTAGGCGCAACGTGAAGAGCGATGAGGTGCACAGAATGGCATGCCTTCCAGGTACTTTGGGGGGGGGGGGGGGCTACCATTATTTTTTATTGCTCTGATCCTCCCTCATGGGGTGTACCCCAAATGGTTAGGGGCAACGGGGGTGGCAAAAAGCTGTTTGACAGTTTCTGTTACCAACAGGGGTCACCATACGATTCTGCTGCAGTTATGGTATTGAAAGGTACAACAAGGAGCATGTGGATGTATTTTTGCAGGTGGGGTGCCCCAAAATTTTACTGCCAGCAGCAGCAGCCCCCCTCCTCCCCACCCAGCAGATTGGTATAGGTACCTTTAGGACATTTCTGTTGAAAAAAGAGGCTATAGCGAATCGTGCTATGAAATCCTAGAGCACTAACATTTGCTAAATAAAGGTGGCATCGGAGCATACGAATGAGGCAGAGAGAGGCTACTGTTGCCAATTGGTTTGGTGGGTCATAGTGAATAACCTCGGCATGCAAATAGGCAGTGTGAGGATTGGCAGTGTCTGTAGAGAATTTTGGCATGCTCTTCAGCTTATTTTTTCCTCCTTACGTTGGCTATGAACTACAGAGGAAAGGCCCGGCCTTACTGTTGGACAAAACATGTATTTATGATTTTAAGAAGTGTAGTCTGACTGTACTGAGAGGGGCTGTACAGTACGGTAAATGCCTGTATACCCCTGCAATGTGCATCCAACTGTCACTTGAGATTCAATAGCGAACGAAGCAGCTGGGTTACTGACTGAATGTAAATGGAAGGCACATAGCAAGGGTGTTTGTGGTCACTCAAATGATTGAAACCTGGTTGATGCACTACCAAAGCTGGGGTTCCAGGAGGGAACTTTTGAGGGGCATTGAGATGGTGGTGCCCAGAGGTCAAAATACGTTTCAGAGACAGAGAGGTACTGCGGTCCTGGTCCCACATTGGGGGTAGTCAAAAGTCCTGCTAAAGATTTCTGTCCAACTGTTACCACGTTTTGTGCAGCCTGGCTCCCTCTGTAACGATTCCCCAGTGTCTTTCGATCCTACAGATGACTGTCGCAAACTTCCCAAATTTTTTCTTGGCCTCATACCCCCAAACGAGTGCCTGACATTTGCCAGCCTAACGATACTCACATTCTGGGAAAAACCTCACTAACCATGCATATTTATGCACCACACATGGCAAATCCTTGCAATTGCAGAACATCATATCGCACTTGTCATCTTTGAGGTGCTGTAAGTATTTGGATTTGAGGGAAATATTCATCCTTGCTTGCTCTCCCACCTGAAGTCTATGGTGCTGCTGTTCCTTTCTCACATGTCCCTACAAAGAGACAAGTGACACACAGACTCAATCACTCAGCAAACATATATGCTTTGACGCTTTCATCTTGCTGTTTACCTTCCAAATGTTCCCCCTTCACCACAAATACAGGTCAGCCATTCCTCATCCCCTCAGTCATCGTAGTCCTTCACTCCTTAGGCCCTGCAAGACAAAAATGAACAAGAATCATGTCAACAAGCAGAAGAAAAGCCTCAGTGTGCTCTTTTGTTCATACTGCTGCCCACTAGTAACACTTCATGGCCACTGCAGCTTAAGAATGGGACTGAGAAGAGGGCTCTCCTATGCAAATAATGTCCTCCCATGCATACTTTCTTCTGAGACGGTCGGCGGCTTGTGCCGTGATACTGCCTCCAACATATGGTCTTTAACCAAATTTTAAAAAAGCCCACCTGCCTTAGACGAAGGATTTTGCCACTCGAAGGAAGCACATGGGGACATCACCATCATTTAGCAGGGTCCTAAATTGCCTGCTGTCCGCCTGTATACAGAACAAGGCCGTTCGTGGCCGTTCGTGAGCGTTCTTCAAAGGAAGGAGGTGGGTGAATAAATCCAAGATGCCAGTGCAGCCCAGCCCGGCACAGCGCACTGCTGTGGAGGTCCACTCCTTCACATTCTGCAGCAGGCATGATGCAGATCTACTAGAGCAAAGGCTTGACTCTGCTTTTGTCTGTCTCTTAAAGGAAACAATCTTTCCAACTTCTTATTGCACCTAATAAATGGACTCTAGCTAGCCTCAAACTCGACCCATCATTTCATTAGCCAGAGCTCATACTTGACCTTTATTTCTATCCAAGCTCACTGGCACCAAACCCCTGATTTGAGTGAGTGTCTCACACTAAAATGAAAAATCACCATCAACCAACCTATTTTACAATAAGTGTAGCACCATCCTCGCATTCTTGTGCTCAGTTATAACCCCCAATACCACAATTGCACTCTGCAATTCACCAAACTTAAAGGACAAAGAATGAAGACATTGATAAAGGAAGATAAGGCCTTGTTCCTAGCACCTACTTGAGAAATAGGGCGGTTGGTAGAAGGTCATGAGAGAAAACATATGAAATGTTGGGAGACACCTACTAAAAAAACACTAGCAAAAAAAAAAAAAATCACTGTTTGCAAATTTCCCACCTTGGGATACTTCTACAGCACTGGCAGGATTCGAACCCTGGCCTGTGAGGGCTGTCCCCACCAAAGGTACAGGGCTTACCTTTGAGATATAGCTCCTTGGTGGTGTGGAGGATTGCAGTAGTAACTATAAGCAACATACAGGCCTTGGTGTCCTTTCCTGTGGCTTCCATTGCACATTAAATGGATGACCATGACATAAGGACAATTTGATAGGCTACTTACATGGAAACCAGAAAAACACTTAGCAAAAACAAAAAAAAGGAAATCACTGTTTGAAAATTTCCCACCTTGGGATACTTCTACAGCACTGGCAGGATTCGAACCCTGGCCTGTGAGGGCTGTCCACACCAAAGGTACAAGCCTTACCTTTGAGCTATAGCTCCTTGGTGGTCTGGAGGATTGCAGTAGTAACTATAAGCAACATACAGGCCTTGGTGTCCTTTCCTGTGACTTCCATTGCACATTAAATGGATGACCATGACATACGGACAATTTGATAGGCTACTTACATGGAAACCAGAAAAACACTTAGCAAAAAAAAAAAAGAAAATCATTGTTTGAAAATTTCCCACCTTGGGATACTTCTACAGCACTGGCAGGATTCGAACCCTGGCCTGTGAGGGCTGTCCCCACCAAAGGTACAAGCCTTACCTTTGAGCTATAGCTCCTTGGTGGTCTAGAGGATTGCAGTAGTAACTATAAGCAACATACAGGCCTTGGTGTCCTTCCCTGTGGCTTCCATTGCACATTAAAAGGATGACCATGACATAAGGACAATTTGATAGGCTCCTTACATGGAAACCAGTGTGGTCCAGTGGGTAAGTTCCTGCCTTCCATCCAGGCATCCAGGGTTCAAATCCCGGGTTCGGCACCAGGTAAGTAAATTGGTAAGTAAAATGTGACTGTGTGGTTGTGTAAGAGTGGAATCATGCCTAGCGAAAGAGGGATTGCAGATTGGTCGGTAAGTAAAATAGGTGTGGAAAGAAAGGTGAAAGAGAACGGGTGTTGTCTGACCCTGGGCATGTTGGGTGGGGTCAGAGAGGAGGGGGTATAGAAGGAGCCTGGGCAGAATGGGTGGGGTCAGACAGCAGAGGAGGGGCTTAGGAGGAGCCTAGTCAGATTGGGTGGGGTCAGAGAGGAGGGGTATAGGAGGAGTCTGGGCAGAATGGGTGGAGTCAGAGAGGAGGGGCTTAGGAGGAGTCTGGGTAGAATGGGTGGAGTCAGAGAGGAGGGGGAGCCTGGGCAGAATGGGTGGGGTCAGACAGCAGAGGAGGGGTTTAGGAGGTGCCAAGTCAGATTGGGTGGGGTCAAATAGGAGGGGTATAGGAGGAGCCTGGGTAGAATGGGTGGGGTCAGAGGGATATGGGAGGAGCCTGGGCAGAATGGGTGAGGTCAGAGAGGAGGGGCTTAGGAGGAGCCTGGGCAAAATGGGTGAAGTCAGAGAGGAGGGTGTATAGGAGGAGCCTGGGCAGAATGGGTGGGGTCAGAGAGGAGGGGTATAGGAGGAGCCTAGTCAGATTGGGTGGGGTCAGAGAGGAGGGGTATAGGAGGAGCCTAGTCAGATTGGGTGGGGTCAGAGAGGAGGGGCTTAGGAGGAGCCAGGGCAGAATGGGTGGGGTCAGACAGCAGAGGAGGGGCTTAGGAGGAGCCTAGACATCAGAGGAGGGGCTTAGGAGGAGCCTGGGCAGAATGGGTGGAGTCAGAGAGGAGGGTGTATAGGAGGAGCCTAGTCAGATTGGGTGGGGTCAGACAGCAGAGGAGGGGCTTAGTAGGAGCCTAGTCAGATTGGGGTCAAATAGGAGGGGTATAGGAGGAGCCTGGTCAGAGGGGTTTAGGAGGAGCCAAGTCAGATTGGGTGGAGTTAGAGAGGAGGGTGTATAGGAGGAGCCTGGGCAGAATGGGTGGGGTCAGACAGCAGAGGAGGGGTTTAGGAGGAGCCAAGTCAGATTGGGTGGGGTCAAATAGGAGGAGCCTGGGCAGAATGGGTGAGGTCAGAGAGGAGGGGTATAGGAGGAGCCTGGGCAGAATGGGTGGGGTCAGAGAGGAGGGGCTGAGGAGGAGCCTGGGCAGAATGGGTGGAGTCAGACAGCAGAGGGGCTTAGGAGGAGCCAGGACAGGTTGGGTGGGGTCAGACAGCAGAGGAGGGGCTTAGAAGGAGTCTGGGCAGAATGGGTGGGGTCAGACAGCAGAGGAGGGGCTTAGGAGGAGCCTAGTCAGATTGGGTGTGGTCAAATAGGAGGAGTCTGGGCAGAATGGGTGGAGTCAGAGAGGAGGGGCTTAGGAGGAGCCTGGGCAGAATGGGTGGAGTCAGAGAGGAGGGTGTATAGGAGGAGCCTGGGCAGAATGGGTGGGTTCAGACAGCAGAGGAGGGGCTTAGGAGGAGCCTAGTCAGATTGGGTGGGGTCAGAGAGGAGGGGTATAGGAGGAGCCTGGGCAGAATGGGTGGGGTCAGAGAGGAGGGCCTTAGGAGGAGCCTAGTCAGATTGGGTGGGGTCAAATAGGAGGAGCCTGGGCAGAATGGGTGGGGTCAGAGAGTAGGGGGGTATAGGAGGAGCCTGGGCAGAATGGGTGGGGTCAGACAGCAGAGGAGGGGCTTAGGAGGAGCCTAGTCAGATTTGGGTCAAATAGGAGGGGTATAGGCGGAGCCTGGGCAGAATGGGTGGGGTCAGAAGGGTATGGGAGGAGCCTGGGCAGAATGGGTGAAGTCAGAGAGGAGGGGGTATAGGAGGAGCCTAGTCAGATTGGGTGGGGTCAGAGAGCAGAGGAGGGGTTTAGGAGGAGCCTAGTCAGATTGGGTGTGGTCAAATAGGAGGAGTCTGGGCAGAATGGGTGGAGTCAGAGAGGAGGGGCTTAGGAGGAGCCTGGGCAGAATGGGTGGGGTCAGACGAGGGGTATAGGAGGAGCCTGGGCAGAATGGGTGGGGTCAGAGAGGAGGGCCTTAGGAGGAGCCTAGTCAGATTGGGTGGGGTCAAATAGGAGGAGCCTGGGCAGAATGGGTGGGGTCAGAGAGTAGGGGGGTATAGGAGGAGCCTGGGCAGAATGGGTAGGGTCAGACAGCAGAGGAGGGGTTTAGGAGGAGCCAAGTCAGATTGGGTAGGGTCAAATAGGAGGGGTATAGGAGGAGCCTGGGTAGAATGGGTGGGGTCAGAGGGGTATGGGAGGAGCCTGGGCAGAATGGGTGGAATCAGAGAGGAGGGGGTATAGGAGGAGCCTAGTCAGATTGGGTGGGGTCAGACAGCAGAGGAGGGGCTTAGGAGGAGCCTAGTCAGATTGGGTGGGGTCAAATAGGAGGAGCCTAGTCAGATTGGGTGGGATCAGAGAGGAGGGGCTTAGGAGGAGTCTGGGCAGAATGGGTGGAGTCAGAGAGGAGGAGCTTAGGAGGAGCCTGGGCAGAATGGGTGGAGTCAGAGAGGAGGGTGTATAGGAGGAGCCTGGGCAGAATGGGTGGGGTCAGAGAGGAGGGGTATAGGAGGAGCCTGGGCAGAGGGGGAATAGGAGGAGCCTAGTCAGATTGGGTGGGGTCAGAGAGGAGGGTGTATAGGAGGAGCCTGGGCAGAGGGGGTAAAGGAGGAGCCTAGTCAGATTGGGTGGGGTCAAATAGGAGGAGCCTGGGCAGAATGGGTGAGGTCAGAGAGGAGGGGTATAGGAGGAGCCTGGGCAGAGGGGGTAAAGGAGGAGCCTAGTCAGATTGGGTGGGGTCAAATAGGAGGAGCCTGGGCAGAATGGGTGGGGTCAGAGAGGAGGGGGTATAGGAGGAGCCTAGTCAGATTGTGTGGGGTCAGACAGCAGAGGAGGGGCTTAGGAGGAGCCTAGTCAGAATGGGTGGAGTCAGAGAGGAGGGTGTATAGGAGGAGCCTGGGCAGAATGAGTGGGGTCAGAGAGGAGGGGTATAGGAGGAGCCTAGTCAGATTGGGTGGGGTCAGAGAGGAGGGGTATAGGAGGAGCCTAGTCAGATTGGGTGGGGTCAGACAGCAGAGGAGGGGCTTAGGAGGAGCCTAGTCAGATTGGGGTCAAATAGGAGGGGTATAGGAGGAGCCTGGTCAGAGGGGTATGGGAGGAGCCTGGGCAGAATGGGTGGGGTCAGACAGCAGAGGAGGGGTTTAGGAGGAGCCAAGTCAGATTGGGTGGGGTCAAATAGGAGGAGCCTGGGCAGAATGGGTGAGGTCAGAGAGGAGGGGTATAGGAGGAGCCTGGGCAGAGGAGGGGTTTAGGAGGAGCCTAGTCAGATTGGGTGTGGTCAAATAGGAGGAGTCTGGGCAGAATGGGTGGAGTCAGAGAGGAGGGGCTTAGGAGGAGCCTGGGCAGAATGGGTGGAGTCAGAGAGGAGGGTGTATAGGAGGAGCCTGGGCAGAATGGGTGGGTTCAGACAGCAGAGGAGGGGCTTAGGGGGAGCCTAGTCAGATTGGGTGGGGTCAAATAGGAGGGGTATAGGAGGAGCCTGGGTAGAATGGGTGGGGTCAGAGGGGTATGGGAGGAGCCTGGGCAGAATGGGTGGAATCAGAGAGGAGGGGGTATAGGAGGAGCCTAGTCAGATTGGGTGGGGTCAGACAGCAGAGGAGGGGCTTAGGAGGAGCCTAGTCAGATTGGGTGGGGTCAAATAGGAGGAGCCTAGTCAGATTGGGTGGGATCAGAGAGGAGGGGCTTAGGAGGAGTCTGGGCAGAATGGGTGGAGTCAGAGAGGAGGAGCTTAGGAGGAGCCTGGGCAGAATGGGTGGAGTCAGAGAGGAGGGGTATAGGAGGAGCCTGGGCAGAATGGGTGGGGTCAGAGAGGAGGGCCTTAGGAGGAGCCTAGTCAGATTGGGTGGGGTCAAATAGGAGGAGCCTGGGCAGAATGGGTGGGGTCAGAGGGGTATGGGAGGAGCCTGGGCAGAATGGGTGGAGTCAGAGAGTAGGGGGGTATAGGAGGAGCCTGGGCAGAATGGGTAGGGTCAGACAGCAGGGGAGGGGTTTAGGAGGAGCCAAGTCAGATTGGGTAGGGTCAAATAGGAGGGGTATAGGAGGAGCCTGGGTAGAATGGGTGGGGTCAGAGGGGTATGGGAGGAGCCTGGGCAGAATGGGTGGAATCAGAGAGGAGGGGGTATAGGAGGAGCCTAGTCAGATTGGGTGGGGTCAGACAGCAGAGGAGGGGCTTAGGAGGAGCCTAGTCAGATTGGGTGGGGTCAAATAGGAGGAGCCTAGTCAGATTGGGTGGGATCAGAGAGGAGGGGCTTAGGAGGAGTCTGGGCAGAATGGGTGGAGTCAGAGAGGAGGAGCTTAGGAGGAGCCTGGGCAGAATGGGTGGAGTCAGAGAGGAGGGTGTATAGGAGGAGCCTGGGCAGAATGGGTGGGGTCAGACAGCAGAGGAGGGGCTTAGGAGGAGCCTAGTCAGATTGGGTGGGGTCAAATAGGAGGAGCCTAGTCAGATTGGGTGGGATCAGAGAGGAGGGGCTTAGGAGGAGTCTGGGCAGAATGGGTGGAGTCAGAGAGGAGGAGCTTAGGAGGAGCCTGGGCAGAATGGGTGGAGTCAGAGAGGAGGGTGTATAGGAGGAGCCTGGGCAGAATGGGTGGGGTCAGACAGCAGAGGAGGGGCTTCGGAGGAGCCTAGTCAGATTGGGTGAGGTCAGAGAGGAGGGGTATAGGAGGAGCCTGGGCAGAGGGGGAATAGGAGGAGCCTAGTCAGATTGGGTGGGGTCAGAGAGGAGGGGTATAGGAGGAGCCTGGGCAGAATGGGTGGGGTCAGACAGCAGAGGAGGGGCTTAGGAGGAGCCTAGTCAGATTGGGTGGGGTCAAATAGGAGGAGCCTGGAGTTCTGGACTTTTTGGTTCCGTCCAGAGGTGTCAGGGAACAACACCCAAAGACCCCGGAGTTCCCACCTGCCTTGGTGCACAAATGAACAGAAACACGGGCTTCTCGATGGTGGCGTCAAAGACCAAAGGTTTATTACTGCAGGGACACAGAAGTCACAGATAGTACACACGGGCAGTAACTAGGAGCCTGTTCAAATTGTACAAAGCGGGTTGCTCCTTATATACTAGTTTTTGGCCTTCAGGCGAATTCTTCACATGTTGGTACATTCCCAAAACCTTTGTGTCATAGACAATAAATATTTGGCGTGCACAGGAACCGTTGATAAAATCTGATACAAAACATCTACGAAGAGGGGTTCCCACTAGTTCATCACAATTCCCTGTCAATATTGCATTCAGGACCCGGACCGCCTCATCGTAAAGTTCGTTACCTCCCCCTAATAAAGTTTCAGAAAGAAAGGAACGGAGCCAGGTGTGGAAGATAGGAAAGCGGGATAAGAGATGCTTGTGGGTTGTAAATGGGCAAGGCCACCGGCTTCGGCCGCCTAATCATGATCAGGACAATGGACACGAAGACCAGTTTGGCAGGACTGGCCTCGGGCAGAGGAGGCAGTCTTTGTCGAGTCATGCAGCTACAGCGTGATCTGGTTTAAGGTGTACGTGTCATGAAAGAGGTGAATCTTCGGCTAAGGCTACGTGTCCTTAATCGAAATGAAGTGATCAGAGGTTATTGCGTATGTGAGGGCAAGAAACACAAAATGGCTGCCATGATCTAAGATGGATGCCGTGGGTAGATCAGAAATATGTCAATAAAAGGAGTGCTCTTGCTTGTAGCGTAGCGAAAACACCAGGGTATGCTAAATGGATCATTTGCGGTTCACTGATACCAATATTATGTATTTCTGACAAACTTGAAAACACGGGTTCAAATCGTCACGGAACCGTCACGGAACCTCAGACCCTCCTTTTGCCCTTACATAGGCAATTACTCAGTCTATGTCAGAATCTAGTTCTATGTTCATCAGGTCAGTAACATGCTGTTGTATCATCATCCTTTCTCGTGCCTTTTCTCCAAACGCAGGTGGTTTTCTGAGACAAGTTGCAGCACAAAGACTACACAGAGCAGGACCACACTGGATAATCAGGCAGCATGAGAATAAGAATACTAAGATGACACCAATGACCATTAGAACCTTCCATCCCCACGCTGATATCAGAGTCCAAAACCACTCCATGAAGGACCAGTTTCCCTTGTCTACATGTATAGAGTCGGAAATCTTGTGTAGCTTAGAGATCGCCTCATAGACTGTTGGAGCATTATTAGGAATAAAGACACAGCAGCTCGATTGGATCATTCTGCATACCCCACCTCGATCTGCAAGTATAACGTCTAGAACCATACGGTTCTGCAACGTCATGAGTCTATCCGCCTGAAGCTCAGCTGTCAAGTTGCTAAGGGCACCAGCAGTTTCGGTAATAGTAGATTCAACTACCCGTGTTAGCTGACGTATGTTTCTACTATTGGCCATAGGCCCCCAGAACGGAAGGAAGCCTTTGAAAAAGTCTCCAGCTTCCTGACCAGCGGTATCTTCCTTGCTGAAGACACCTCTCGCTACTCTGGTTCTGTGGTAATCAGATGAAGCAGTGTATGTCGGAGGCAACAATCGAGCAATATAACATGATCCTGAAAAGTCGGCAGGCAACCATGTATAAGCTCTGTCTCGACAAATGAAGTAGGTACCCCTAGCAGTGAGAAAGGCAGGGGAAGAGTTAGCCGGAAACACGTAAGTCTCTACGCACTCACTCCTCCCTAGCTGAGCTCTCGGATTTCTCCCATTACCTTGCAAACAGACCTGACCTCGGTGAGGTACGACCCAGATTGGAGTTGAGCTTTTACGCTTGCTTTCTCCTAAACTAAGGCGATACTCTGAAGTATTCCAACTTAAATATACTCGCAATTCGTCTCTAGGGTAGGATGGAGTATTATTGACGTCCTTGACCATGTCAATAATTCCCTGGACTAAGGCTTTGTTGGCAGAGTTATATTTAGTGGAACGCGGTGGACGTGGAGGATAGGTTTCAAGGGCATAAGCAAAGATGGTTTGGAAGGCCTGAAATGATCCATTATAGCTGTAAGGCAAAACCAGATAGGGAATACCTTTATCCATAGTGTGGGGTATCAAGCCACACACCCAGCAGTCTGTAGTGTTAACTACCAGTTGGTGTTGGTGCAAGAGCTGTACAAAAGTGTTGTTGGTGAATTCTGAGCATCGGGCTTGCTCATGTTCCGGAAACGAGTGAAAAGAGTGTATAGAAGAGACAGTAGAAATGGCAGGATCAAGGGGAGGTACTGTAGTAACTGGCACAAAAATCAAATTTATACTAAAGACGATTCCACCCACTAATGTTGCTAAAATAATCAAGAATGTAATGGCACATTGCATCAAAAAGCATTTGCTATGAAGAATTCTATGAAGTCTGTTTCTGCGAACATAAATCACATTTTCTCGTTGCAGCGCAGGAAGCTCCATCTTCTACAATCCGCTCGCGACCACTGATGATGTGTACGTAGATGAAAATGCCTCGATCAGCTCTGGGAGTTCCCAGAACCAACAGAAAGATCGACCTTGTGTCAGACCCCTGCAGATTCAAACTAGGCACACAGCCACGACCCTACGGCTACCCAGACGGCAAGGCAATTTTAAAAACAATAAACAATAGCAAACTTCCTGGCTGTAGGCAAAAGTTCAATATATCAAAATCACAATATGCAGTTGCCTGCTTTATTTGTCCATTTTACGGCTTCTTAAGTTATATCTCTGTTTCGCTGGAACTGTCTGATCGGAAAATAGTGTATCACTAGCAGCTGTTGCAGTGTTTAAGTTCGCAGATAGCAAAGTTTCTTCTGATGCTGGAGACAAATGTTCAGTGTTCAAAGGAGTCTTTTCAGGAGGAGAGTCAGATTTTGGAGTGTCAGTAATCAATTCGGCATCGCTGAAAGAAATGAACTTCGGTGTGCTTTCAGATTCGGAGGCACCAATTCCCTTCTTCACCCAGTCGTCGTAAGGGAGCGGCAAAGGGACACGCTTAACATGTGATGCGTGTACCCAGTGCTTGCGGCCAGCTACACGAACTGCTGTCCTCGTTGCCAGTAAGATTTGGAAAGGCCCCACAAATCTCGGCTGAAGGTTCTTCGTCCTCGCGAAGTTCTTGATGACAACGAAGTCTCCCGGTTTCAGCTGATGCCCTGGACTCTCCGGAGGTTTTGGCAAAGCATCGAAAACCTGTTGATGAATAAGACTCAATTTAGCAGTCAAGTCGTAAAGGTAGTCTATCAACATAGGGTATTCTATGGAACAAAATTCTTTAGGCCTTGGCACACCCCAGATATTTGCCGGGCGACCAAAGACTATTTCATACGGACTAAGCCCTATTCTAGAATGTACTGTTGCTCTCGTTGATAACAAGGCCAAAGGAAGTGCGTCTGGCCAGGCTAAACCTGTGGATGCTTGTATTTTAGCTATTTTCAGCTTGAGGGTGCCATTGTAACCCTCAACTAAACCAGCAGATTGGGGATGGTTTGCACTGTGGAATTTCTGTTTCAGCCCTAGGCCGGCACACACACTCTGCATAACTTTCCCTATAAACTCACTTCCGTTATCTGACCATACAATCCGTGGCATTCCATATCTAGGGAAAAATTCTTTGAGAAGAATTTTGGCAGTTGATAGGGCAGTGTTGTCCTTTAGTGGATATGCTTCTATCCACCTGGAAAAAGCACAAACTACCACCAGGACATACTTCAAATTATTGCAGCGCTCCATGTGAATGAAGTCTAACTGAATCACTTCAAAGGGGCAGGAAGGAGGAGCGAAATGACCAGCTGGAGTTGGAGTTCCCTTGCCAGGATTATGCATCAAGCACACCATACAATTTTTCACCACTCTCTCTGCACACTTACTGATTCCCTCATTCTTCCAGACCGGAGCCAACATCTTACAGATCCCTTTAGAACTTATATGCGCTACTCCATGCGCCATCGTCACTACTGCAAGCACATACGCATCGGGCAGCATCCAACGCTGCTGTTCTGTCAAATCAATCCAACATCCATTCGAGTCCAACTTGCCCGTACTTTTTCTCCATACACGTTTCTCTTCCTCAGTTGCTTCTTTCTGAATCTCTTTCACACTTTCCATAGTATCCTCGCACATTCCAGACTCAGCAATCCATCTTGCAGACGTAGCAACATACATTCTGCTCATCGTGTCTCTAGCTGTCTGTTTAGCAATTTCATCAGCAAAAGCATTCCCGCGACCAACATCATCCGTGATTGCTTTATGAGCACTGCACTTCACAATCGCAACTTCAGTTGGCAAGGTTAGAGATTCCAACAAGTCATTAACTAGCTGACCATGTTGGATCTTAGTCCCATGGGACGTAATGAAACCTCTTTCTCTCCACAACCGGCCAAAACTATGGGCCACGCCAAATGCGTACTGACTATCTGTAAACACATTCACTCTCTTTCCCTCAGCTAAAACACACGCTCTCGTTAGAGCTATCAATTCTGCAGCTTGGGCAGAATTCTGACTCACTCTTGCAGTCTCCACAATCGTCTTCAAAGTCGTTACTGCGTAAGCAGCAGTCACATCACCATTCTCCAATTTAAAACATGACCCGTCCACATACAGCGTACCATCCGGATCGGATAACGGAGTATCCTTCAAATCAATGCGTCCTTTTGTCTCTTCCTCCGTTTTGAAACAGCAATCATGTGGCTCGGAATCACTCGACTCTTGATCAGTCGGCAACAGTGTTGCTGGATTCAATACATTACATCTTTTGATCTGAATATGACTCGCTAGTAATGTCAGCTCGTAACCAGATAATCTCGCACTAGTAAGGTGTTGTGTCTTTGTTCGGTTCATGAGTGTATCCACTGCATGAGGAACCATGACCACTAGCATGTTGTTCATCACCAAACCAGCAGATTGTCGAATGGAAGCCGCAGCTGCCGCTGTAGCTCTCAAACAACTAGGCAACGCTCTGGCTACCGGATCTAATGTTGATGAAAAATACGCACAAGGGCGTTGTTTATCACCAAACTTCTGTGTCAGAACACTCAACGCGCAACCTTCTCTCTCGTGAACGTAGAGCGTGAATGGCTTACTGTAATCAGGTGTACCCAATACAGGAGCTGAACATAATGCATTTCGTAATTCAGTAAAACTCTCTTGACATTCATCAGACCATGGCACCGGACTCGGAACATTTTTCCCAGTCAAGGCTACCAATGGTTTCGCTAGAAGAGAAAAATTTGGAATCCACTGCCTACAGTAAGAGGTAATACCTAGAAAGGCACGTACTTCTCTCTGTGTGCGTGGAACACTCATCTGTGTAATTGCTTTTATTCTCTCTGGGGTCAACTTCCTTCCCTCCTTTGACAAGAGATGACCTAGGTAGGTCACTTCTTGGCAGCAGTATTGCATTTTGGAAGGAGATACCTTGTGATTCAAATTAGACAAATGATGCAATAAGGAAATTGTAGCTGCTTTGCAAGTTTCCTTGTCATCGGCAGCCACTAGAAGATCGTCTACGTACTGTACTAGAGCAGAACCTGGAGGAAGGACAAAAGAATCTAACTGGCTTTTTAATGCTTGACTGTAAATGGATGGACTCTCACAATAGCCTTGTGGAGCGCGTTTAAATCTGAAACTGCGACCTCCTAGACAGAAGCCGAAAATATCTCTACTTTCTTCGGCTATCGGGATGCTGAAGAAGGCATTCTTTAAGTCAATAACTGAGAACCATGTGGCTGTAGCAGGAATCAATGTTAGCAAGGCAGTAATATCCGGAACCACAGGAAACAGCGGTACCACAATCTTATTAACTTCTCTAAGGTCTATGACAAACCTGTACACTGGAGGTTTTGTAGGATCAGTTCGTTTCAGAATCGGCAATACAGGACTGTTACAGACATTTCCTCTAGTTTCTTCAACCACACCTTTCTTAATCAAATCTTGCACAATCAATAAAAGTGCACGCTCTCCTTCACTAGATATTTTATATTGGGGAATTCTTGGAAATTTTACATTTGTTTTCAAAGTTACCACATACGGTGGAATTTCTAGGAGACCTACATCATTAGGACCAGTCGCCCAAAGAGAATCAGGGAGTGAGCGTAGCTCTGGCGGGAGTGCATCCATTGACAAGTACATCGGAGAGGTGATATTTTTACCCAATGTGAGTTGTACTCCTTCCGGAGAACAGTACAATGTCGCATATAGTCGTTTTAACAAATCTAAACCAAGCAGATTTTCATTACAACCTGTCGTCAAAATCAGGGGTGCTTTCAATTGGCACGGTCCAACAGAAATAGACAAAGGACCAGATATCGGGTTGTAAACAGGGGCGCCTGAAAAACCTACGGAAACATTTGTTGAGCCGGACAAAGGTGCGCCAGGGAGTTTCGCATGAATGATAGAACTTTTTGCGGCACCAGTATCCAACAGAAACGGTTCGACTACACCTGATGTTGCTACTGCGACATAAGGCCCACTCTGATCCACTGGAACTGATACTACTCCCTCTCTCTGTCCATGGCTGTCCTAGTACCCATTTTGCTGAAAACCCTCATCTACTTCACAATAGTCCTCAACAAGATATTGTTGAGATCTATTCTGCTGAGTAGATTGTCCATTTCGTTGATCAAAGTGATTGGAGGGACGATCATTCGTTTGTGGAGGCATGGCACCTCGTCCTCGACCTCTAGAATTCTGCACAAAACCACCACGACCTCTCTGAGCTGCTGCTGCATTATTTTGCGCTAAGATCGGACATTCATTTTTATAGTGACCCTCTTTCTTACAGTACGCACACTGATTCCACTGGTATTGAGGTCTTGATGAGCTATAATCTGTCCTTTGGTACGAACCTTGCTGCGTATTAGATTGATTCATGCGAGGCGGATACGCCTGCTGCAAAAGAACTTTAGTTTTTAAATCTTTCGTTTTCTTTTCTGATTTCTCCTTTTCCTCTTTATCCCTATTTTCGTAGTACTGCGCAGTCGCAAGTATTTGCGCTGTTGTGGATACAGCCCACGCACTTTCTGAGTCTTTTAATTTATTGCATAATTCAGGTAACAAATTATGCACAAATTTATCGACAAACAGTCTTTGTCCTCCTTCTGTACTCATGTCCTGACCACTATGATCTACAAAAGTCTCTTCAAACCTCGTGAAGAAGTCGGAGACACTTTCGTCTTTCTTCTGCCTGCATGCTGACAGCTTGTCCCAATTTACACGCAATGCTGGCATCAGAGTCTTCATTAGATCAATTATTCTACCTGGAAGATTAGCAATTAGAGGTTCGGGTTTTGCACCACCTATTTGCTGACCATCTGCTGCAGTGATAGCTGCCCAATCACCACCTAAGGCAGCTTGATGATCCTCTCTACGAATTTTAGCCCACACTGGTTGCGGAACTACATTGCCAAATAACATATCGATGTCGGCTAAGTTCATTATACAAGCCTCAACTGTCTGTGTCAATTCTTTGTAATACCCAGCAGGATTCTTACGTGGATCTGGCAAGGCCTGCTTCACCGCTAGCACTTCAGCTCGCTTCCATGGAATGTGTATCCACACTCTTTGGAACTGGGCTGGAGCAGCTGCAATACCAGCATTATCATCACGTGCTATTGCTTCGCGCCAGATTGGAGGAACTTCCCTCATAGGATATTGGCGACTTAGCTTCATTTTTCCTTTTTCTAAGTCTCTCGGTGAACGAAGAGATGGATCATTCCTAAAACTTAAAATAAGTTCCATCGCTTCCTTTATATTATCACCCACTATCATTCCAGCAGCAAACTCTTTTTGAACTTTAATTAAATCTTCCAAATCTGATTCTACATCATCTTCTTCTATTTCTTCACGTAACAACGAGCACATCTCATCAAAGACATACCGTTGTGTTGGTTCCCCCCACTGCATAAATGTGTCTAGCACATCTCTCGTACTATATCTTCTACTCTTCGAAATCCATCTGAGAGCCGTGGAATCTAAAATTCCCCGTTCCTCAGTACTTGGTAGCTGACTACGTCTCTGAACTGAGTCAGGAGTAGGAGTCTTAATTAAAGTTTTATATAAAGGAGACAGCATATTAGTAACAGAATCAGTGATTCTTCGACGAACAGAAAGTGGAGTTAGCACACTCGCAGACGTAGAGAACGCAGTAGAGGTAGGAATAGATAACGGAACAGTAGGGGTATCGAGAAAAATAGTTTGTGGAATAGTAGGTACAGATGTAGGTATAGAGGCTGGCAGTGCAGGAAGAGGAGGAGCTGTAGGAACATTCACATTCATCACAAGAGGTACGGGAACTTGATTCTGAGGGACAGGAGCAGGAACACCAGGTTGTCCAGCAACCGGCAATTGAACATTCGGGACAAGTGGAGCCGCAGCACCTTGTGCATACGGTGGAGGTGACCGTAACAAATAAGACAACAGAGGATCGTTTTCGGAATCCTCCAGTATCTTAGCCATTTTCGATGGCAAGGCAGGATAGCACTTGTCAATCGCTAAGTTATGCTCTCTAATGGCCACATCTATGGCCTTCTCACACTCGTTAGCCTGCAACTGCTTAGCCGCTTGCTCTAGAGTCAACTCTTCTTGTTCTTTCTGTTCTTTCTTCAACCTTTTCATTTCTCTCTGTTTGGATTCTTTTCGCCAATAACGGAAAGAATCAAACATTGCCGGCCGGGCTTTCTTCCTAAACAATTTCGCTTCTAAGTTGTCGAGAATCTCGGGTTCAAAACTACCATGCAGTGGCCAACTAAGGACACCATCCTTCGCAGTGTAACGGACCCATACCTCATTATAAGATATAGGACCCACACCATGTTTACAATATAAATCATATAGGGGAGTCCCAATCGGAGGAACCAGACAAGAGTCCTCCAATCGTGAGTCACGGTTGCAACCAAAACAAGACAACATTTTCCGACTTACCATTTTTCAGTCCGGAACACAAAACAAACAAAACACAAAACAGATATGTGCACTTGAACCAAGAATTTAGGCCTACCAAAACGAACTGTTGTATCGATACCCAAACTAAACCAAATAGATTATCTTAACCAGAACAACCTGTGATAATCCTACCAAGAACCAAACCAAACCAAGAACCAATCAAGGATTTTAACAATCCTCACAAAGTAACCAGCTAGCTATCACTAAATACTTAACTGAGTCACTGAAGACGTCACCAAGGAGAAACCCGTCACGTTTTGCCGTACTAAGGACTGCACCTCGGGTCCAAGACAGGGCGACGGTCAAGGCAACGGCCCACTGCAGCCGTCCTGAACGGGAAACCCTCGTGGAAGAGAACTTCGGGCCACTTTTGCGATATGCCGGGATCGATGAAGTGGGGCGCCTCCCTCAGGAATCTTCACACGAAGCTTCTCGAACTCTTCAGGCTTTTGGACCGGTACCGAATGACGTCGCCCCACGTGGGGCGCCAATTGGAGTTCTGGACGTTTTGGTTCCGTCCAGAGGTGTCAGGGAACAACACCCAAAGACCCCGGAGTTCCCACCTGCCTTGGTGCACAAATGAACAGAAACACGGGCTTCTCGATGGTGGCGTCAAAGACCAAAGGTTTATTACTGCAGGGACACAGAAGTCACAGATACTACACACGGGCAGTAACTAGGAGCCTGTTCAAATTGTACAAAGCTGGTTGCTCCTTATATACTAGTTTTTGGCCTTCAGGCGAATTCTTCACATGTTGGTACATTCCCAAAACCTTTGTGTCATAGACAATAAATATTTGGCGTGCACAGGAACCGTTGATAAAATCTGATACAAAACATCTACGAAGAGGGGTTCCCACTAGTTCATCACAATTCCCTGTCAATATTGCATTCAGGACCCGGACCGCCTCATCGTAAAGTTCGTTACCTCCCCCTAATAAAGTTTCAGAAAGAAAGGAACGGAGCCAGGTGTGGAAGATAGGAAAGCGGGATAAGAGATGCTTGTGGGTTGTAAATGGGCAAGGCCACCGGCTTCGGCCGCCTAATCATGATCAGGACAATGGACACGAAGACCAGTTTGGCAGGACTGGCCTCGGGCAGAGGAGGCAGTCTTTGTCGAGTCATGCAGCTACAGCGTGATCTGGTTTAAGGTGTACGTGTCATGAAAGAGGTGAATCTTCGGCTAAGGCTACGTGTCCTTAATCGAAATGAAGTGATCAGAGGTTATTGCGTATGTGAGGGCAAGAAACACAAAATGGCTGCCATGATCTAAGATGGATGCCGTGGGTAGATCAGAAATATGTCAATAAAAGGAGTGCTCTTGCTTGTAGCGTAGCGAAAACACCAGGGTATGCTAAATGGATCATTTGCGGTTCACTGATACCAATATTATGTATTTCTGACAAACTTGAAAACACGGGTTCAAATCGTCACGGAACCGTCACGGAACCTCAGACCCTCCTTTTGCCCTTACATAGGCAATTACTCAGTCTATGTCAGAATCTAGTTCTATGTTCATCAGGTCAGTAACATGCTGTTGTATCATCATCCTTTCTCGTGCCTTTTCTCCAAACGCAGGTGGTTTTCTGAGACAAGTTGCAGCACAAAGACTACACAGAGCAGGACCACACTGGATAATCAGGCAGCATGAGAATAAGAATACTAAGATGACACCAATGACCATTAGAACCTTCCATCCCCACGCTGATATCAGAGTCCAAAACCACTCCATGAAGGACCAGTTTCCCTTGTCTACATGTATAGAGTCGGAAATCTTGTGTAGCTTAGAGATCGCCTCATAGACTGTTGGAGCATTATTAGGAATAAAGACACAGCAGCTCGATTGGATCATTCTGCATACCCCACCTCGATCTGCAAGTATAACGTCTAGAACCATACGGTTCTGCAACGTCATGAGTCTATCCGCCTGAAGCTCAGCTGTCAAGTTGCTAAGGGCACCAGCAGTTTCGGTAATAGTAGATTCAACTACCCGTGTTAGCTGACGTATGTTTCTACTATTGGCCATAGGCCCCCAGAACGGAAGGAAGCCTTTGAAAAAGTCTCCAGCTTCCTGACCAGCGGTATCTTCCTTGCTGAAGACACCTCTCGCTACTCTGGTTCTGTGGTAATCAGATGAAGCAGTGTATGTCGGAGGCAACAATCGAGCAATATAACATGATCCTGAAAAGTCGGCAGGCAACCATGTATAAGCTCTGTCTCGACAAATGAAGTAGGTACCCCTAGCAGTGAGAAAGGCAGGGGAAGAGTTAGCCGGAAACACGTAAGTCTCTACGCACTCACTCCTCCCTAGCTGAGCTCTCGGATTTCTCCCATTACCTTGCAAACAGACCTGACCTCGGTGAGGTACGACCCAGATTGGAGTTGAGCTTTTACGCTTGCTTTCTCCTAAACTAAGGCGATACTCTGAAGTATTCCAACTTAAATATACTCGCAATTCGTCTCTAGGGTAGGATGGAGTATTATTGACGTCCTTGACCATGTCAATAATTCCCTGGACTAAGGCTTTGTTGGCAGAGTTATATTTAGTGGAACGCGGTGGACGTGGAGGATAGGTTTCAAGGGCATAAGCAAAGATGGTTTGGAAGGCCTGAAATGATCCATTATAGCTGTAAGGCAAAACCAGATAGGGAATACCTTTATCCATAGTGTGGGGTATCAAGCCACACACCCAGCAGTCTGTAGTGTTAACTACCAGTTGGTGTTGGTGCAAGAGCTGTACAAAAGTGTTGTTGGTGAATTCTGAGCGTCGGGCTTGCTCATGTTCCGGAAACGAGTGAAAAGAGTGTATAGAAGAGACAGTAGAAATGGCAGGATCAAGGGGAGGTACTGTAGTAACTGGCACAAAAATCAAATTTATACTAAAGACGATTCCACCCACCAATGTTGCTAAAATAATCAAGAATGTAATGGCACGTTGCATCAAAAAGCATTTGCTATGAAGAATTCTATGAAGTCTGTTTCTGCGAACATAAATCACATTTTCTCGTTGCAGCGCAGGAAGCTCCATCTTCTACAATCCGCTCGCGACCACTGATGATGTGTACGTAGATGAAAATGCCTCGATCAGCTCTGGGAGTTCCCAGAACCAACAGAAAGATCGACCTTGTGTCAGACCCCTGCAGATTCAAACTAGGCACACAGCCACGACCCTACGGCTACCCAGACGGCAAGGCAATTTTAAAAACAATAAACAATAGCAAACTTCCTGGCTGAAGGCAAAAGTTCAATATATCAAAATCACAATATGCAGTTGCCTGCTTTATTTGTCCATTTTACGGCTTCTTAAGTTATATCTCTGTTTCGCTGGAACTGTCTGATCGGAAAATAGTGTATCACTAGCAGCTGTTGCAGTGTTTAAGTTCGCAGATAGCAAAGTTTCTTCTGATGCTGGAGACAAATGTTCAGTGTTCAAAGGAGTCTTTTCAGGAGGAGAGTCAGATTTTGGAGTGTCAGTAATCAATTCGGCATCGCTGAAAGAAATGAACTTCGGTGTGCTTTCAGATTCGGAGGCACCAATTCCCTTCTTCACCCAGTCGTCGTAAGGGAGCGGCAAAGGGACACGCTTAACATGTGATGCGTGTACCCAGTGCTTGCGGCCAGCTACACGAACTGCTGTCCTCGTTGCCAGTAAGATTTGGAAAGGCCCCACAAATCTCGGCTGAAGGTTCTTCGTCCTCGCGAAGTTCTTGATGACAACGAAGTCTCCCGGTTTCAGCTGATGCCCTGGACTCTCCGGAGGTTTTGGCAAAGCATCGAAAACCTGTTGATGAATAAGACTCAATTTAGCAGTCAAGTCGTAAAGGTAGTCTATCAACATAGGGTATTCTATGGAACAAAATTCTTTAGGCCTTGGCACACCCCAGATATTTGCCGGGCGACCAAAGACTATTTCATACGGACTAAGCCCTATTCTAGAATGTACTGTTGCTCTCGTTGATAACAAGGCCAAAGGAAGTGCGTCTGGCCAGGCTAAACCTGTGGATGCTTGTATTTTAGCTATTTTCAGCTTGAGGGTGCCATTGTAACCCTCAACTAAACCAGCAGATTAGGGATGGTTTGCACTGTGGAATTTCTGTTTCAGCCCTAGGCCGGCACACACACTCTGCATAACTTTCCCTATAAACTCACTTCCGTTATCTGACCATACAATCCGTGGCATTCCATATCTAGGGAAAAATTCTTTGAGAAGAATTTTGGCAGTTGATAGGGCAGTGTTGTCCTTTAGTGGATATGCTTCTATCCACCTGGAAAAAGCACAAACTACCACCAGGACATACTTCAAATTATTGCAGCGCTCCATGTGAATGAAGTCTAACTGAATTACTTCAAAGGGGCAGGAAGGAGGAGCGAAATGACCAGCTGGAGTTGGAGTTCCCTTGCCAGGATTATGCATCAAGCACACCATACAATTTTTCACCACTCTCTCTGCACACTTACTGATTCCCTCATTCTTCCAGACCGGAGCCAACATCTTACAGATCCCTTTAGAACTTATATGCGCTACTCCATGCGCCATCGTCACTACTGCAAGCACATACGCATCGGGCAGCATCCAACGCTGCTGTTCTGTCAAATCAATCCAACATCCATTCGAGTCCAACTTGCCCGTACTTTCTCTCCATACACGTTTCTCTTCCTCAGTTGCTTCTTTCTGAATCTCTTTCACACTTTCCATAGTATCCTCGCACATTCCAGACTCAGCAATCCATCTTGCAGACGTAGCAACATACATTCTGCTCATCGTGTCTCTAGCTGTCTGTTTAGCAATTTCATCAGCAAAAGCATTCCCGCGACCAACATCATCCGTGATTGCTTTATGAGCACTGCACTTCACAATCGCAACTTCAGTTGGCAAGGTTAGAGATTCCAACAAGTCATTAACTAGCTGACCATGTTGGATCTTAGTCCCATGGGACGTAATGAAACCTCTTTCTCTCCACAACCGGCCAAAACTATGGGCCACGCCAAATGCGTACTGACTATCTGTAAACACATTCACTCTCTTTCCCTCAGCTAAAACACACGCTCTCGTTAGAGCTATCAATTCTGCAGCTTGGGCAGAATTCTGACTCACTCTTGCAGTCTCCACAATCGTCTTCAAAGTCGTTACGGCGTAAGCAGCAGTCACATCACCATTCTCCAATTTAAAACATGACCCGTCCACATACAGCGTACCATCCGGATCGGATAACGGAGTATCCTTCAAATCAATGCGTCCTTTTGTCTCTTCCTCCGTTTTGAAACAGCAATCATGTGGCTCGGAATCACTCGACTCTTGATCAGTCGGCAACAGTGTTGCTGGATTCAATACATTACATCTTTTGATCTGAATATGACTCGCTAGTAATGTCAGCTCGTAACCAGATAATCTCGCACTAGTAAGGTGTTGTGTCTTTGTTCGGTTCATGAGTGTATCCACTGCATGAGGAACCATGACCACTAGCATGTTGTTCATCACCAAACCAGCAGATTGTCGAATGGAAGCCGCAGCTGCCGCTGTAGCTCTCAAACAACTAGGCAACGCTCTGGCTACCGGATCTAATGTTGATGAAAAATACGCACAAGGGCGTTGTTTATCACCAAACTTCTGTGTCAGAACACTCAACGCGCAACCTTCTCTCTCGTGAACGTAGAGCGTGAATGGCTTACTGTAATCAGGTGTACCCAATACAGGAGCTGAACATAATGCATTTCGTAATTCAGTAAAACTCTCTTGACATTCATCAGACCATGGCACCGGACTCGGAACATTTTTCCCAGTCAAGGCTACCAATGGTTTCGCTAGAAGAGAAAAATTTGGAATCCACTGCCTACAGTAAGAGGTAATACCTAGAAAGGCACGTACTTCTCTCTGTGTGCGTGGAACACTCATCTGTGTAATTGCTTTTATTCTCTCTGGGGTCAACTTCCTTCCCTCCTTTGACAAGAGATGACCTAGGTAGGTCACTTCTTGGCAGCAGTATTGCATTTTGGAAGGAGATACCTTGTGATTCAAATTAGACAAATGATGCAATAAGGAAATTGTAGCTGCTTTGCAAGTTTCCTTGTCATCGGCAGCCACTAGAAGATCGTCTACGTACTGTACTAGAGCAGAACCTGGAGGAAGGACAAAAGAATCTAACTGGCTTTTTAATGCTTGACTGTAAATGGATGGACTCTCACAATAGCCTTGTGGAGCGCGTTTAAATCTGAAACTGCGACCTCCTAGACAGAAGCCGAAAATATCTCTACTTTCTTCGGCTATCGGGATGCTGAAGAAGGCATTCTTTAAGTCAATAACTGAGAACCATGTGGCTGTAGCAGGAATCAATGTTAGCAAGGCAGTAATATCCGGAACCACAGGAAACTGCGGTACCACAATCTTATTAACTTCTCTAAGGTCTATGACAAACCTGTACACTGGAGGTTTTGTAGGATCAGTTCGTTTCAGAATCGGCAATACAGGACTGTTACAGACATTTCCTCTAGTTTCTTCAACCACACCTTTCTTAATCAAATCTTGCACAATCAATAAAAGTGCACGCTCTCCTTCACTAGATATTTTATATTGGGGAATTCTTGGAAATTTTACATTTGTTTTCAAAGTTACCACATACGGTGGAATTTCTAGGAGACCTACATCATTAGGACCAGTCGCCCAAAGAGAATCAGGGAGTGAGCGTAGCTCTGGCGGGAGTGCATCCATTGACAAGTACATCGGAGAGGTGATATTTTTACCCAATGTGAGTTGTACTCCTTCCGGAGAACAGTACAATGTCGCATATAGTCGTTTTAACAAATCTAAACCAAGCAGATTTTCATTACAACCTGTCGTCAAAATCAGGGGTGCTTTCAATTGGCACGGTCCAACAGAAATAGACAAAGGACCAGATATCGGGTTGTAAACAGGGGCGCCTGAAAAACCTACGGAAACATTTGTTGAGCCGGACAAAGGTGCGCCAGGGAGTTTCGCATGAATGATAGAACTTTTTGCGGCACCAGTATCCAACAGAAACGGTTCGACTACACCTGATGTTGCTACTGCGACATAAGGCCCACTCTGATCCACTGGAACTGATACTACTCCCTCTCTCTGTCCATGGCTGTCCTAGTACCCATTTTGCTGAAAACCCTCATCTACTTCACAATAGTCCTCAACAAGATATTGTTGAGATCTATTCTGCTGAGTAGATTGTCCATTTCGTTGATCAAAGTGATTGGAGGGACGATCATTCGTTTGTGGAGGCATGGCACCTCGTCCTCGACCTCTAGAATTCTGCACAAAACCACCACGACCTCTCTGAGCTGCTGCTGCATTATTTTGCGCTAAGATCGGACATTCATTTTTATAGTGACCCTCTTTCTTACAGTACGCACACTGATTCCACTGGTATTGAGGTCTTGATGAGCTATAATCTGTCCTTTGGTACGAACCTTGCTGCGTATTAGATTGATTCATGCGAGGCGGATACGCCTGCTGCAAAAGAACTTTAGTTTTTAAATCTTTCGTTTTCTTTTCTGATTTCTCCTTTTCCTCTTTATCCCTATTTTCGTAGTACTGCGCAGTCGCAAGTATTTGCGCTGTTGTGGATACAGCCCACGCACTTTCTGAGTCTTTTAATTTATTGCATAATTCAGGTAACAAATTATGCACAAATTTATCGACAAACAGTCTTTGTCCTCCTTCTGTACTCATGTCCTGACCACTATGATCTACAAAAGTCTCTTCAAACCTCGTGAAGAAGTCGGAGACACTTTCGTCTTTCTTCTGCCTGCATGCTGACAGCTTGTCCCAATTTACACGCAATGCTGGCATCAGAGTCTTCATTAGATCAATTATTCTACCTGGAAGATTAGCAATTAGAGGTTCGGGTTTTGCACCACCTATTTGCTGACCATCTGCTGCAGTGATAGCTGCCCAATCACCACCTAAGGCAGCTTGATGATCCTCTCTACGAATTTTAGCCCACACTGGTTGCGGAACTACATTGCCAAATAACATATCGATGTCGGCTAAGTTCATTATACAAGCCTCAACTGTCTGTGTCAATTCTTTGTAATACCCAGCAGGATTCTTACGTGGATCTGGCAAGGCCTGCTTCACCGCTAGCACTTCAGCTCGCTTCCATGGAATGTGTATCCACACTCTTTGGAACTGGGCTGGAGCAGCTGCAATACCAGCATTATCATCACGTGCTATTGCTTCGCGCCAGATTGGAGGAACTTCCCTCATAGGATATTGGCGACTTAGCTTCATTTTTCCTTTTTCTAAGTCTCTCGGTGAACGAAGAGATGGATCATTCCTAAAACTTAAAATAAGTTCCATCGCTTCCTTTATATTATCACCCACTATCATTCCAGCAGCAAACTCTTTTTGAACTTTAATTAAATCTTCCAAATCTGATTCTACATCATCTTCTTCTATTTCTTCACGTAACAACGAGCACATCTCATCAAAGACATACTGTTGTGTTGGTTCCCCCCACTGCATAAATGTGTCTAGCACATCTCTCGTACTATATCTTCTACTCTTCGAAATCCATCTGAGAGCCGTGGAATCTAAAATTCCCCGTTCCTCAGTACTTGGTAGCTGACTACGTCTCTGAACTGAGTCAGGAGTAGGAGTCTTAATTAAAGTTTTATATAAAGGAGACAGCATATTAGTAACAGAATCAGTGATTCTTCGACGAACAGAAAGTGGAGTTAGCACACTCGCAGACGTAGAGAACGCAGTAGAGGTAGGAATAGATAACGGAACAGTAGGGGTATCGAGAAAAATAGTTTGTGGAATAGTAGGTACAGATGTAGGTATAGAGGCTGGCAGTGCAGGAAGAGGAGGAGCTGTAGGAACATTCACATTCATCACAAGAGGTACGGGAACTTGATTCTGAGGGACAGGAGCAGGAACACCAGGTTGTCCAGCAACCGGCAATTGAACATTCGGGACAAGTGGAGCCGCAGCACCTTGTGCATACGGTGGAGGTGACCGTAACAAATAAGACAACAGAGGATCGTTTTCGGAATCCTCCAGTATCTTAGCCATTTTCGATGGCAAGGCAGGATAGCACTTGTCAATCGCTAAGTTATGCTCTCTAATGGCCACATCTATGGCCTTCTCACACTCGTTAGCCTGCAACTGCTTAGCCGCTTGCTCTAGAGTCAACTCTTCTTGTTCTTTCTGTTCTTTCTTCAACCTTTTCATTTCTCTCTGTTTGGATTCTTTTCGCCAATAACGGAAAGAATCAAACATTGCCGGCCGGGCTTTCTTCCTAAACAATTTCGCTTCTAAGTTGTCGAGAATCTCGGGTTCAAAACTACCATGCAGTGGCCAACTAAGGACACCATCCTTCGCAGTGTAACGGACCCATACCTCATTATAAGATATAGGACCCACACCATGTTTACAATATAAATCATATAGGGGAGTCCCATTCGGAGGAACCAGACAAGAGTCCTCCAATCGTGAGTCACGGTTGCAACCAAAACAAGACAACATTTTCCGACTTACCATTTTTCAGTCCGGAACACAAAACAAACAAAACACAAAACAGATATGTGCACTTGAACCAAGAATTTAGGCCTACCAAAACGAACTGTTGTATCGATACCCAAACTAAACCAAATAGATTATCTTAACCAGAACAACCTGTGATAATCCTACCAAGAACCAAACCAAACCAAGAACCAATCAAGGATTTTAACAATCCTCACAAAGTAACCAGCTAGCTATCACTAAATACTTAACTGAGTCACTGAAGACGTCACCAAGGAGAAACCCGTCACGTTTTGCCGTACTAAGGACTGCACCTCGGGTCCAAGACAGGGCGACGGTCAAGGCAACGGCCCACTGCAGCCGTCCTGAACGGGAAACCCTCGTGGAAGAGAACTTCGGGCCACTTTTGCGATATGCCGGGATCGATGAAGTGGGGCGCCTCCCTCAGGAATCTTCACACGAAGCTTCTCGAACTCTTCAGGCTTTTGGACCGGTACCGAATGACGTCGCCCCACGTGGGGCGCCAATTGGAGTTCTGGACTTTTTGGTTCCGTCCAGAGGTGTCAGGGAACAACACCCAAAGACCCCGGAGTTCCCACCTGCCTTGGTGCACAAATGAACAGAAACACGGGCTTCTCGATGGTGGCGTCAAAGACCAAAGGTTTATTACTGCAGGGACACAGAAGTCACAGATACTACACACGGGCAGTAACTAGGAGCCTGTTCAAATTGTACAAAGCGGGTTGCTCCTTATATACTAGTTTTTGGCCTTCAGGCGAATTCTTCACATGTTGGTACATTCCCAAAACCTTTGTGTCATAGACAATAAATATTTGGCGTGCACAGGAACCGTTGATAAAATCTGATACAAAACATCTACGAAGAGGGGTTCCCACTAGTTCATCACAATTCCCTGTCAATATTGCATTCAGGACCCGGACCGCCTCATCGTAAAGTTCGTTACCTCCCCCTAATAAAGTTTCAGAAAGAAAGGAACGGAGCCAGGTGTGGAAGATAGGAAAGCGGGATAAGAGATGCTTGTGGGTTGTAAATGGGCAAGGCCACCGGCTTCGGCCGCCTAATCATGATCAGGACAATGGACACGAAGACCAGTTTGGCAGGACTGGCCTCGGGCAGAGGAGGCAGTCTTTGTCGAGTCATGCAGCTACAGCGTGATCTGGTTTAAGGTGTACGTGTCATGAAAGAGGTGAATCTTCGGCTAAGGCTACGTGTCCTTAATCGAAATGAAGTGATCAGAGGTTATTGCGTATGTGAGGGCAAGAAACACAAAATGGCTGCCATGATCTAAGATGGATGCCGTGGGTAGATCAGAAATATGTCAATAAAAGGAGTGCTCTTGCTTGTAGCGTAGCGAAAACACCAGGGTATGCTAAATGGATCATTTGCGGTTCACTGATACCAATATTATGTATTTCTGACAAACTTGAAAACACGGGTTCAAATCGTCACGGAACCGTCACGGAACCTCAGACCCTCCTTTTGCCCTTACATAGGCAATTACTCAGTCTATGTCAGAATCTAGTTCTATGTTCATCAGGTCAGTAACATGCTGTTGTATCATCATCCTTTCTCGTGCCTTTTCTCCAAACGCAGGTGGTTTTCTGAGACAAGTTGCAGCACAAAGACTACACAGAGCAGGACCACACTGGATAATCAGGCAGCATGAGAATAAGAATACTAAGATGACACCAATGACCATTAGAACCTTCCATCCCCACGCTGATATCAGAGTCCAAAACCACTCCATGAAGGACCAGTTTCCCTTGTCTACATGTATAGAGTCGGAAATCTTGTGTAGCTTAGAGATCGCCTCATAGACTGTTGGAGCATTATTAGGAATAAAGACACAGCAGCTCGATTGGATCATTCTGCATACCCCACCTCGATCTGCAAGTATAACGTCTAGAACCATACGGTTCTGCAACATCATGAGTCTATCCGCCTGAAGCTCAGCTGTCAAGTTGCTAAGGGCACCAGCAGTTTCAGTAATAGTAGATTCAACTACCCGTGTTAGCTGACGTATGTTTCTACTATTGGCCATAGGCCCCCAGAACGGAAGGAAGCCTTTGAAAAAGTCTCCAGCTTCCTGACCAGCGGTATCTTCCTTGCTGAAGACACCTCTCGCTACTCTGGTTCTGTGGTAATCAGATGAAGCAGTGTATGTCGGAGGCAACAATCGAGCAATATAACATGATCCTGAAAAGTCGGCAGGCAACCATGTATAAGCTCTGTCTCGACAAATGAAGTAGGTACCCCTAGCAGTGAGAAAGGCAGGGGAAGAGTTAGCCGGAAACACGTAAGTCTCTACGCACTCACTCCTCCCTAGCTGAGCTCTCGGATTTCTCCCATTACCTTGCAAACAGACCTGACCTCGGTGAGGTACGACCCAGATTGGAGTTGAGCTTTTACGCTTGCTTTCTCCTAAACTAAGGCGATACTCTGAAGTATTCCAACTTAAATATACTCGCAATTCGTCTCTAGGGTAGGATGGAGTATTATTGACGTCCTTGACCATGTCAATAATTCCCTGGACTAAGGCTTTGTTGGCAGAGTTATATTTAGTGGAACGCGGTGGACGTGGAGGATAGGTTTCAAGGGCATAAGCAAAGATGGTTTGGAAGGCCTGAAATGATCCATTATAGCTGTAAGGCAAAACCAGATAGGGAATACCTTTATCCATAGTGTGGGGTATCAAGCCACACACCCAGCAGTCTGTAGTGTTAACTACCAGTTGGTGTTGGTGCAAGAGCTGTACAAAAGTGTTGTTGGTGAATTCTGAGCGTCGGGCTTGCTCATGTTCCGGAAACGAGTGAAAAGAGTGTATAGAAGAGACAGTAGAAATGGCAGGATCAAGGGGAGGTACTGTAGTAACTGGCACAAAAATCAAATTTATACTAAAGACGATTCCACCCACCAATGTTGCTAAAATAATCAAGAATGTAATGGCACATTGCATCAAAAAGCATTTGCTATGAAGAATTCTATGAAGTCTGTTTCTGCGAACATAAATCACATTTTCTCGTTGCAGCGCAGGAAGCTCCATCTTCTACAATCCGCTCGCGACCACTGATGATGTGTACGTAGATGAAAATGCCTCGATCAGCTCTGGGAGTTCCCAGAACCAACAGAAAGATCGACCTTGTGTCAGACCCCTGCAGATTCAAACTAGGCACACAGCCACGACCCTACGGCTACCCAGACGGCAAGGCAATTTTAAAAACAATAAACAATAGCAAACTTCCTGGCTGAAGGCAAAAGTTCAATATATCAAAATCACAATATGCAGTTGCCTGCTTTATTTGTCCATTTTACGGCTTCTTAAGTTATATCTCTGTTTCGCTGGAACTGTCTGATCGGAAAATAGTGTATCACTAGCAGCTGTTGCAGTGTTTAAGTTCGCAGATAGCAAAGTTTCTTCTGATGCTGGAGACAAATGTTCAGTGTTCAAAGGAGTCTTTTCAGGAGGAGAGTCAGATTTTGGAGTGTCAGTAATCAATTCGGCATCGCTGAAAGAAATGAACTTCGGTGTGCTTTCAGATTCGGAGGCACCAATTCCCTTCTTCACCCAGTCGTCGTAAGGGAGCGGCAAAGGGACACGCTTAACATGTGATGCGTGTACCCAGTGCTTGCGGCCAGCTACACGAACTGCTGTCCTCGTTGCCAGTAAGATTTGGAAAGGCCCCACAAATCTCGGCTGAAGGTTCTTCGTCCTCGCGAAGTTCTTGATGACAACGAAGTCTCCCGGTTTCAGCTGATGCCCTGGACTCTCCGGAGGTTTTGGCAAAGCATCGAAAACCTGTTGATGAATAAGACTCAATTTAGCAGTCAAGTCGTAAAGGTAGTCTATCAACATAGGGTATTCTATGGAACAAAATTCTTTAGGCCTTGGCACACCCCAGATATTTGCCGGGCGACCAAAGACTATTTCATACGGACTAAGCCCTATTCTAGAATGTACTGTTGCTCTCGTTGATAACAAGGCCAAAGGAAGTGCGTCTGGCCAGGCTAAACCTGTGGATGCTTGTATTTTAGCTATTTTCAGCTTGAGGGTGCCATTGTAACCCTCAACTAAACCAGCAGATTGGGGATGGTTTGCACTGTGGAATTTCTGTTTCAGCCCTAGGCCGGCACACACACTCTGCATAACTTTCCCTATAAACTCACTTCCGTTATCTGACCATACAATCCGTGGCATTCCATATCTAGGGAAAAATTCTTTGAGAAGAATTTTGGCAGTTGATAGGGCAGTGTTGTCCTTTAGTGGATATGCTTCTATCCACCTGGAAAAAGCACAAACTACCACCAGGACATACTTCAAATTATTGAAGCGCTCCATGTGAATGAAGTCTAACTGAATCACTTCAAAGGGGCAGGAAGGAGGAGCGAAATGACCAGCTGGAGTTGGAGTTCCCTTGCCAGGATTATGCATCAAGCACACCATACAATTTTTCACCACTCTCTCTGCACACTTACTGATTCCCTCATTCTTCCAGACCGGAGCCAACATCTTACAGATCCCTTTAGAACTTATATGCGCTACTCCATGCGCCATCGTCACTACTGCAAGCACATACGCATCGGGCAGCATCCAACGCTGCTGTTCTGTCAAATCAATCCAACATCCATTCGAGTCCAACTTGCCCGTACTTTCTCTCCATACACGTTTCTCTTCCTCAGTTGCTTCTTTCTGAATCTCTTTCACACTTTCCATAGTATCCTCGCACATTCCAGACTCAGCAATCCATCTTGCAGACGTAGCAACATACATTCTGCTCATCGTGTCTCTAGCTGTCTGTTTAGCAATTTCATCAGCAAAAGCATTCCCGCGACCAACATCATCCGTGATTGCTTTATGAGCACTGCACTTCACAATCGCAACTTCAGTTGGCAAGGTTAGAGATTCCAACAAGTCATTAACTAGCTGACCATGTTGGATCTTAGTCCCATGGGACGTAATGAAACCTCTTTCTCTCCACAACCGGCCAAAACTATGGGCCACGCCAAATGCGTACTGACTATCTGTAAACACATTCACTCTCTTTCCCTCAGCTAAAACACACGCTCTCGTTAGAGCTATCAATTCTGCAGCTTGGGCAGAATTCTGACTCACTCTTGCAGTCTCCACAATCGTCTTCAAAGTCGTTACTGCGTAAGCAGCAGTCACATCACCATTCTCCAATTTAAAACATGACCCGTCCACATACAGCGTACCATCCGGATCGGATAACGGAGTATCCTTCAAATCAATGCGTCCTTTTGTCTCTTCCTCCGTTTTGAAACAGCAATCATGTGGCTCGGAATCACTCGACTCTTGATCAGTCGGCAACAGTGTTGCTGGATTCAATACATGACATCTTTTGATCTGAATATGACTCGCTAGTAATGTCAGCTCGTAACCAGATAATCTCGCACTAGTAAGGTGTTGTGTCTTTGTTCGGTTCATGAGTGTATCCACTGCATGAGGAACCATGACCACTAGCATGTTGTTCATCACCAAACCAGCAGATTGTCGAATGGAAGCCGCAGCTGCCGCTGTAGCTCTCAAACAACTAGGCAACGCTCTGGCTACCGGATCTAATGTTGATGAAAAATACGCACAAGGGCGTTGTTTATCACCAAACTTCTGTGTCAGAACACTCAACGCGCAACCTTCTCTCTCGTGAACGTAGAGCGTGAATGGCTTACTGTTATCAGGTGTACCCAATACAGGAGCTGAACATAATGCATTTCGTAATTCAGTAAAACTCTCTTGACATTCATCAGACCATGGCACCGGACTCGGAACATTTTTCCCAGTCAAGGCTACCAATGGTTTCGCTAGAAGAGAAAAATTTGGAATCCACTGCCTACAGTAAGAGGTAATACCTAGAAAGGCACGTACTTCTCTCTGTGTGCGTGGAACACTCATCTGTGTAATTGCTTTTATTCTCTCTGGGGTCAACTTCCTTCCCTCCTTTGACAAGAGATGACCTAGGTAGGTCACTTCTTGGCAGCAGTATTGCATTTTGGAAGGAGATACCTTGTGATTCAAATTAGACAAATGATGCAATAAGGAAATTGTAGCTGCTTTGCAAGTTTCCTTGTCATCGGCAGCCACTAGAAGATCGTCTACGTACTGTACTAGAGCAGAACCTGGAGGAAGGACAAAAGAATCTAACTGGCTTTTTAATGCTTGACTGTAAATGGATGGACTCTCACAATAGCCTTGTGGAGCGCGTTTAAATCTGAAACTGCGACCTCCTAGACAGAAGCCGAAAATATCTCTACTTTCTTCGGCTATCGGGATGCTGAAGAAGGCCTTCTTTAAGTCAATAACTGAGAACCATGTGGCTGTAGCAGGAATCAATGTTAGCAAGGCAGTAATATCCGGAACCACAGGAAACTGCGGTACCACAATCTTATTAACTTCTCTAAGGTCTATGACAAACCTGTACACTGGAGGTTTTGTAGGATCAGTTCGTTTCAGAATCGGCAATACAGGACTGTTACAGACATTTCCTCTAGTTTCTTCAACCACACCTTTCTTAATCAAATCTTGCACAATCAATAAAAGTGCACGCTCTCCTTCACTAGATATTTTATATTGGGGAATTCTTGGAAATTTTACATTTGTTTTCAAAGTTACCACATACGGTGGAATTTCTAGGAGACCTACATCATTAGGACCAGTCGCCCAAAGAGAATCAGGGAGTGAGCGTAGCTCTGGCGGGAGTGCATCCATTGACAAGTACATCGGAGAGGTGATATTTTTACCCAATGTGAGTTGTACTCCTTCCGGAGAACAGTACAATGTCGCATATAGTCGTTTTAACAAATCTAAACCAAGCAGATTTTCATTACAACCTGTCGTCAAAATCAGGGGTGCTTTCAATTGGCACGGTCCAACAGAAATAGACAAAGGACCAGATATCGGGTTGTAAACAGGGGCGCCTGAAAAACCTACGGAAACATTTGTTGAGCCGGACAAAGGTGCGCCAGGGAGTTTCGCATGAATGATAGAACTTTTTGCGGCACCAGTATCCAACAGAAACGGTTCGACTACACCTGATGTTGCTACTGCGACATAAGGCCCACTCTGATCCACTGGAACTGATACTACTCCCTCTCTCTGTCCATGGCTGTCCTAGTACCCATTTTGCTGAAAACCCTCATCTACTTCACAATAGTCCTCAACAAGATATTGTTGAGATCTATTCTGCTGAGTAGATTGTCCATTTCGTTGATCAAAGTGATTGGAGGGACGATCATTCGTTTGTGGAGGCATGGCACCTCGTCCTCGACCTCTAGAATTCTGCACAAAACCACCACGACCTCTCTGAGCTGCTGCTGCATTATTTTGCGCTAAGATCGGACATTCATTTTTATAGTGACCCTCTTTCTTACAGTACGCACACTGATTCCACTGGTATTGAGGTCTTGATGAGCTATAATCTGTCCTTTGGTACGAACCTTGCTGCGTATTAGATTGATTCATGAGAGGCGGATACGCCTGCTGCAAAAGAACTTTAGTTTTTAAATCTTTCGTTTTCTTTTCTGATTTCTCCTTTTCCTCTTTATCCCTATTTTCGTAGTACTGCGCAGTCGCAAGTATTTGCGCTGTTGTGGATACAGCCCACGCACTTTCTGAGTCTTTTAATTTATTGCATAATTCAGGTAACAAATTATGCACAAATTTATCGACAAACAGTCTTTGTCCTCCTTCTGTACTCATGTCCTGACCACTATGATCTACAAAAGTCTCTTCAAACCTCGTGAAGAAGTCGGAGACACTTTCGTCTTTCTTCTGCCTGCATGCTGACAGCTTGTCCCAATTTACACGCAATGCTGGCATCAGAGTCTTCATTAGATCAATTATTCTACCTGGAAGATTAGCAATTAGAGGTTCGGGTTTTGCACCACCTATTTGCTGACCATCTGCTGCAGTGATAGCTGCCCAATCACCACCTAAGGCAGCTTGATGATCCTCTCTACGAATTTTAGCCCACACTGGTTGCGGAACTACATTGCCAAATAACATATCGATGTCGGCTAAGTTCATTATACAAGCCTCAACTGTCTGTGTCAATTCTTTGTAATACCCAGCAGGATTCTTACGTGGATCTGGCAAGGCCTGCTTCACCGCTAGCACTTCAGCTCGCTTCCATGGAATGTGTATCCACACTCTTTGGAACTGGGCTGGAGCAGCTGCAATACCAGCATTATCATCACGTGCTATTGCTTCGCGCCAGATTGGAGGAACTTCCCTCATAGGATATTGGCGACTTAGCTTCATTTTTCCTTTTTCTAAGTCTCTCGGTGAACGAAGAGATGGATCATTCCTAAAACTTAAAATAAGTTCCATCGCTTCCTTTATATTATCACCCACTATCATTCCAGCAGCAAACTCTTTTTGAACTTTAATAAATCTTCCAAATCTGATTCTACATCATCTTCTTCTATTTCTTCACGTAACAACGAGCACATCTCATCAAAGACATACCGTTGTGTTGGTTCCCCCCACTGCATAAATGTGTCTAGCACATCTCTCGTACTATATCTTCTACTCTTCGAAATCCATCTGAGAGCAGTGGAATCTAAAATTCCCCGTTCCTCAGTACTTGGTAGCTGACTACGTCTCTGAACTGAGTCAGGAGTAGGAGTCTTAATTAAAGTTTTATATAAAGGAGACAGCATATTAGTAACAGAATCAGTGATTCTTCGACGAACAGAAAGTGGAGTTAGCACACTCGCAGACGTAGAGAACGCAGTAGAGGTAGGAATAGATAACGGAACAGTAGGGGTATCGAGAAAAATAGTTTGTGGAATAGTAGGTACAGATGTAGGTATAGAGGCTGGCAGTGCAGGAAGAGGAGGAGCTGTAGGAACATTCACATTCATCACAAGAGGTACGGGAACTTGATTCTGAGGGACAGGAGCAGGAACACCAGGTTGTCCAGCAACCGGCAATTGAACATTCGGGACAAGTGGAGCCGCAGCACCTTGTGCATACGGTGGAGGTGACCGTAACAAATAAGACAACAGAGGATCGTTTTCGGAATCCTCCAGTATCTTAGCCATTTTCGATGGCAAGGCAGGATAGCACTTGTCAATCGCTAAGTTATGCTCTCTAATGGCCACATCTATGGCCTTCTCACACTCGTTAGCCTGCAACTGCTTAGCCGCTTGCTCTAGAGTCAACTCTTCTTGTTCTTTCTGTTCTTTCTTCAACCTTTTCATTTCTCTCTGTTTGGATTCTTTTCGCCAATAACGGAAAGAATCAAACATTGCCGGCCGGGCTTTCTTCCTAAACAATTTCGCTTCTAAGTTGTCGAGAATCTCGGGTTCAAAACTACCATGCAGTGGCCAACTAAGGACACCATCCTTCGCAGTGTAACGGACCCATACCTCATTATAAGATATAGGACCCACACCATGTTTACAATATAAATCATATAGGGGAGTCCCAATCGGAGGAACCAGACAAGAGTCCTCCAATCGTGAGTCACGGTTGCAACCAAAACAAGACAACATTTTCCGACTTACCATTTTTCAGTCCGGAACACAAAACAAACAAAACACAAAACAGATATGTGCACTTGAACCAAGAATTTAGGCCTACCAAAACGAACTGTTGTATCGATACCCAAACTAAACCAAATAGATTATCTTAACCAGAACAACCTGTGATAATCCTACCAAGAACCAAACCAAACCAAGAACCAATCAAGGATTTTAACAATCCTCACAAAGTAACCAGCTAGCTATCACTAAATACTTAACTGAGTCACTGAAGACGTCACCAAGGAGAAACCCGTCACGTTTTGCCGTACTAAGGACTGCACCTCGGGTCCAAGACAGGGCGACGGTCAAGGCAACGGCCCACTGCAGCCGTCCTGAACGGGAAACCCTCGTGGAAGAGAACTTCGGGCCACTTTTGCGATATGCCGGGATCGATGAAGTGGGGCGCCTCCCTCAGGAATCTTCACACGAAGCTTCTCGAACTCTTCAGGCTTTTGGACCGGTACCGAATGACGTCGCCCCACTGTGGGCGCCAATTGGAGTTCTGGACTTTTTGGTTCCGTCCAGAGGTGTCAGGGAACAACACCCAAAGACCCCGGAGTTCCCACCTGCCTTGGTGCACAAATGAACAGAAACACGGGCTTCTCGATGGTGGCGTCAAAGACCAAAGGTTTATTACTGCAGGGACACAGAAGTCACAGATACTACACACGGGCAGTAACTAGGAGCCTGTTCAAATTGTACAAAGCGGGTTGCTCCTTATATACTAGTTTTTGGCCTTCAGGCGAATTCTTCACATGTTGGTACATTCCCAAAACCTTTGTGTCATAGACAATAAATATTTGGCGTGCACAGGAACCGTTGATAAAATCTGATACAAAACATCTACGAAGAGGGGTTCCCACTAGTTCATCACAATTCCCTGTCAATATTGCATTCAGGACCCGGACCGCCTCATCGTAAAGTTCGTTACCTCCCCCTAATAAAGTTTCAGAAAGAAAGGAACGGAGCCAGGTGTGGAAGATAGGAAAGCGGGATAAGAGATGCTTGTGGGTTGTAAATGGGCAAGGCCACCGGCTTCGGCCGCCTAATCATGATCAGGACAATGGACACGAAGACCAGTTTGGCAGGACTGGCCTCGGGCAGAGGAGGCAGTCTTTGTCGAGTCATGCAGCTACAGCGTGATCTGGTTTAAGGTGTACGTGTCATGAAAGAGGTGAATCTTCGGCTAAGGCTACGTGTCCTTAATCGAAATGAAGTGATCAGAGGTTATTGCGTATGTGAGGGCAAGAAACACAAAATGGCTGCCATGATCTAAGATGGATGCCGTGGGTAGATCAGAAATATGTCAATAAAAGGAGTGCTCTTGCTTGTAGCGTAGCGAAAACACCAGGGTATGCTAAATGGATCATTTGCGGTTCACTGATACCAATATTATGTATTTCTGACAAACTTGAAAACACGGGTTCAAATCGTCACGGAACCGTCACGGAACCTCAAGCCTGGGCAGAATGGGTGAGGTCAGAGAGGAGGGGTATAGGAGGAGCCTGGGCAGAGGGGGTAAAGGAGGAGCCTAGTCAGATTGGGTGGGGTCAAATAGGAGGAGCCTGGGCAGAATGGGTGGGGTCAAATAGGAGGAGCCTGGGCAGAATGGGTGGGGTCAGACATCAGAGGAGGGGCTTAGGAGGAGCCTAGTCAGATTGGGTGGGGTCAGAGAGGAGGGGGTATAGGAGGAGCCTAGTCAGATTGTGTGGGGTCAGACAGCAGAGGAGGGGCTTAGGAGGAGCCTAGTCAGATTGGGTGGGGTCAGAGAGGAGGGGTATAGGAGGAGCCTGGGCAGAGGGGGTTTAGGAGGAGCCTAGTCAGATTGGGTGGGGTCAGAGAGGAGGGGGTATAGGAGGAGCCTAGTCAGATTGGGTGGGGTCAGAGAGCAGAGGAGGGGTTTAGGAGGAGCCTAGTCAGATTGGGTGTGGTCAAATAGGAGGAGCCTGGGCAGAATGGGTGGGGTTCGAGAGGAGGGGTATAGGAGGAGCCTGGGCAGAGGGGGTAAAGGAGGAGCCTAGTCAGATTGGGTGGGGTCAAATAGGAGGAGCCTGGGCAGAATGGGTGGGGTCAGACAGCAGAGGAGGGGCTTAGGAGGAGCCTAGTCAGATTGGGTGGGGTCAGAGAGGAGGGGTATAGGAGGAGTCTGGGCAGAATGGGTGGAGTCAGAGAGGAGGGGCTTAGGAGGAGTCTGGGTAGAATGGGTGGAGTCAGAGAGGAGGGGGAGCCTGGGCAGAATGGGTGGGGTCAGAGAGGAGTGGGTATAGGAGGAGCCTGGGCAGAATGGGTGGGGTCAGACAGCAGAGGAGGGGTTTAGGAGGAGCCAAGTCAGATTGGGTGGGGTCAAATAGGAGGGGTATAGGAGGAGCCTGGGTAGAATGGGTGGGGTCAGAGGGATATGGGAGGAGCCTGGGCAGAATGGGTGGAATCAGAGAGGAGGGGGGTATAGGAGGAGCCTAGTCAGATTGGGTGGGGTCAGACAGCAGAGGAGGGGCTTGGGGGGAGCCTAGTCAGATTGGGTGGGGTCAGAGAGGAGGGGTATAGGAGGAGCCTGGGCAGAATGGGTGGGGTCAGAGAGGAGGGCCTTAGGGGGAGCCTAGTCAGATTGGGTGGAGTCAAATAGGAGGAGCCTGGGCAGAATGGGTGGGGTCAGACTGCAGAGGAGGGGCTTAGGGGGAGCCTGGGCAGAATGGGTGGGGTCAGAGGGGTATGGGAGGAGCCTGGGCAGAATGGGTGGAATCAGAGAGGAGGGGGGTATAGGAGGAGCCTAGTCAGATTGGGTGGGGTCAGACAGCAGAGGAGGGGCTGAGCCTAGTCAGATTGGGTGGGGTCAAATAGGAGGAGCCTGGGCAGAATGGGTGGGGTCAGACTGCAGAGGAGGGGCTTAGGGGGAGCCTGGGCAGAATGGGTGGGGTCAGAGGGGTATGGGAGGAGCCTGGGCAGAATAGGTGGAGTCAGAGAGGAGTGGATATAGGAGGAGCCTGGGCAGAATGGGTGGGGTCAGACAGCAGAGGAGGGATTTAGGAGGAGCCAAGTCAGATTGGGTGGGGTCAAATAGGAGGGGTATAGGAAGAGCCTGGGTAGAATGGGTGGGGTCAGAGGGATATGGGAGGAGCCTGGGCAGAATGGGTGGAATCAGAGAGGAGGGGGGTATAGGAGGAGCCTAGTCAGATTGGGTGGGGTCAGACAGCAGAGGAGGGGCGTAGGAGGAGCCTAGTCAGATTGGGTGGGGTCAAATAGGAGGAGCCTGGGCAGAATGGGTGAGGTCAGAGAGGAGGGGCTTAGGAGGAGCCTGGGCAGAATGGGTGAAGTCAGAGAGGAGGGTGTATAGGAGGAGCCTGGGCAGAATGGGTGGGGTCAGACAGCAGAGGAGGGGTTTAGGAGGAGCTTAGTCAGAATGGGTGGGGTCAGACAGCAGAGGAGGGGCTTAGGAGGAGCCTAGTCAGATTGGGGTCAAATAGGAGGGGTATAGGAGGAGCCTGGGCAGAATGGGTGGAGTCAGAGAGGAGGGTGTATAGGAGGAGCCTGGGCAGAATGGGTGGGGTCAGACAGCAGAGGAGGGGCTTAGGAGGAGCCTAGTCAGATTGGGTGAGGTCAGAGAGGAGGGGTATAGGAGGAGCCTGGGCAGAGGGGGTATAGGAGGAGCATAGTCAGATTGGGTGAGGTCAGAGAGGAGGGGTATAGGAGGAGCCTAGTCAGATTGGGTGGGGTCAGAGAGGAGGGGCTTAGGAGGAGCCTGGGCAGAATGGGTGGGGTCAGACAGCAGAGGAGGGGCTTAGGAGGAGCCTAGTCAGATTGGGTGGGGTCAAATAGGAGGAGCCTGGGCAGAATGGGTGGGGTCAGACATCAGAGGAGGGGCTTAGGAGGAGCCTAGTCAGATTGGGTGGGGTCAGAGAGGAGGGGTATAGGAGGAACCTGGGTAGAATGGGTGGGGTCAGACAGCAGAGGAGGGGCTTAGGAGGAGCCTAGTCAGATTGGGTGGGGTCAGAGAGGAGGGGTATAGGAGGAGCCTAGTCAGATTCGGTGAGGTCAGAGAGGAGGGGTATAGGAGGAGCCTGGGCAGAGGGGGTTTAGGAGGAGCCTAGTCATATTGGGTGGGGTCAGACAGCAGAGGAGGGGCTTAGGAGGAGCCTAGTCAGATTGGGTGGGGTCAGAGAGAAGGGGCTTAGGAGAAGTCTGGGCAGAATGGGTGGAGTCAGAGAGGAGGAGCTTAGGAGGAGCCTGGGCAGAATGGGTGGAGTCAGAGAGGAGGGTGTATAGGAGGAGCCTGGGCAGAATGGGTGGGGTCAGACAGCAGAGGAGGGGCTTAGGAGGAGCCTAGTCAGATTGGGGTCAAATAGGAGGGGTATAGGAGGAGCCTGGTCAGAGGGGTATGGGAGGAGCCTGGGCAGAATGGGTGGAGTTAGAGAGGAGGGTGTATAGGAGGAGCCTGGGCAGAATGGGTGGGGTCAGACAGCAGAGGAGGGGTTTAGGAGGAGCCAAGTCAGATTGGGTGGGGTCAAATAGGAGGAGCCTGGGCAGAATGGGTGAGGTCAGAGAGGAGGGGTATAGGAGGAGCCTGGGCAGAATGGGTGGGGTCAGACAGCAGAGGAGGGGCTTAGGAGGAGCCTAGTCAGATTGGGTGAGGTCAGAGAGGAGGGGTATAGGAGGAGCCTGGGCAGAGGGGGTATAGGAGGAGCATAGTCAGATTGGGTGAGGTCAGAGAGGAGGGGTATAGGAGGAGCCTAGTCAGATTGGGTGGGGTCAGAGAGGAGGGGCTTAGGAGGAGCCTGGGCAGAATGGGTGGGGTCAGACAGCAGAGGAGGGGCTTAGGAGGAGCCTAGTCAGATTGGGTGGGGTCAAATAGGAGGAGCCTGGGCAGAATGGGTGGGGTCAGACATCAGAGGAGGGGCTTAGGAGGAGCCTAGTCAGATTGGGTGGGGTCAGAGAGTAGGGGTATAGGAGGAGCCTGGGTAGAATGGGTGGGGCAGACAGCAGAGGAGGGGCTTAGGAGGAGCCTAGTCAGATTGGGTGGGGTCAGAGAGGAGGGGTATAGGAGGAGCCTAGTCAGATTGGGTTAGGTCAGAGAGGAGGGGTATAGGAGGAACCTGGGCAGAGGGGGTTTAGGAGGAGCCTAGTCATATTGGGTGGGGTCAGTAAGCAGAGGAGGGGCTTAGGAGGAGCCTAGTCAGATTGGGTGGGGTCAGAGAGAAGGGGCTTAGGAGGAGTCTGGGCAGAATGGGTGGAGTCAGAGAGGAGGAGCTTAGGAGGAGCCTGGGCAGAATGGGTGGAGTCAGAGAGGAGGGTGTATAGGAGGAGCCTGGGCAGAATGGGTGGGGTCAGACAGCAGAGGAGGGGCTTAGGAGGAGCCTAGTCAGATTGGGGTCAAATAGGAGGGGTATAGGAGGAGCCTGGTCAGAGGGGTATGGGAGGAGCCTGGGCAGAATGGGTGGAGTTAGAGAGGAGGGTGTATAGGAGGAGCCTGGGCAGAATGGGTGGGGTCAGACAGCAGAGGAGGGGTTTAGGAGGAGCCAAGTCAGATTGGGTGGGGTCAAATAGGAGGAGCCTGGGCAGAATGGGTGAGGTCAGAGAGGAGGGGTATAGGAGGAGCCTGGGCAGAATGGGTGGGGTCAGACAGCAGAGGAGGGGTTTAGGAGGAGCCTAGTCAGATTGGGTGGGGTCAGAGAGGAGGGGGTATAGGAGGAGCCTAGTCAGATTGGGTGAGGTCAGAGAGGAGGGGCTGTGGAAGAGCCTGGGCAGAATGGGTGGAGTCATACAGCAGAGGAGGGGCTTA